>NC_056692.1:17546418-17852668 GCF_018350215.1 Panthera leo | reverse complement strand
CTACTGGGTGAGCCCTCGCTCTGCTCAGGCCATGCCAGGTGTGTGTGACTGGTCCTGGCTGGGGTCAGCAAGGGCATGTTGGTAGAAGAAGGCGTGTCAGTGGGTTCGTTGGTGCAGGGTCAGAAGGCTTTCAGCGTGTGCCCTGCAGTGACCATAGTCTTGGCTGTGCTTGTCTGGGCGGTTTTTGTCGCCCCAGCCTCTCCTCGGTGTCTGTGGGGTAGTAGAACCTGTGTGAGGCGGGGAGTCAGACCGATGTCCAGCCACTGCTCCCCCCGTCTCGGTTCTTTCATCTGCAAAATGGGAACATGCAGCCCCTTCGCAGAGGCAGGTGGTCAGGACTGGATGAGAGTGTGAACAGTGCCTTAGAGTGAGCCTCTCCTCCTCCTTGCTTTAGGAGGCACACCCTCACGGGAGGAGGGAAGGGATGGGGTAAAGTGGCCCCAAGCTGACCTTTGTCCTGGGTTCTGGGACGAGATCCCTGCTGGGGGCCGGGCAGCCCTGGCACTCCGACTCAGCACTCACCCCCTGCCGCTGAAAACTTAACAGCGTGGAGGGCAGGTGTCCTGTCCCTCTCCCAGTCCAGCTGCCCTCCTGGGGGGAGGGGTACCAGCTGCCACCTGTTGGCCAAATGCTGTCTGAGGCAGCTGTCTCCACTGGGCCCACAACCCTCTCCCCAGGACAAGAGCTAGGATCTTCTGGGGTGCTAGGCAAGTGGGTACCTGCAGGCCTCTGGCTGAGGACAGGTCTAGTGAGAGGGAGGCTGCCCTGGTTGAGGGGTGGGACCTGGGTTCTCCTTTCCCATAGCTGGAGCCTGACTCTGTCCCCTCCCCCTTCACAGTGAAGGAGTCTTCAAATGCCCTGAGGACCAACTTCCTTTGGATTATGCCAAGGTGAGTCCACAGTGCCAGGCAGAGGCCCCAGTTACAGGCTTTTGCCCTTGGTGGAGGCTGGAGCTGCCGGCAGCCAGTTGGCTCAGGGCCAGTGTCAACCCGGTCCTGTGGAATCCTGTGCCCCCACAAAGGTGGCCCCTTCCCTCCCACCAGGCCGGTTTGCAAATGAGGCCAGTGTTTGCCCTGGAGGGCAGGCACAATGCCCGGCCTGTGGGGGTGCCAGGGGGTGCACAGAGCGGCTCTGTGCTCGCAAGCAGTGCTCCCCTCCCCTTTGGGTGGCAAGCCAGGCCCCTGGCTGAGGGCCAAGACCCCTCTACCAAGAGGAAGGAAGCAGAGGATGCGGAGGCTGCCCGGAACTGAGCAGGCTGATTGGCTGCTGTTCCAAAAGGAGGGAGTGTCCCGTGCAGGCATGTTGGGGACCCTGGTATCCAGCTTTGGAGCAGACACCACCTGCTCTGCCTTCCATCCCTCGGCACAGAGGGGACTATAGCTCAAGAGAGGCTGTTACCGACTCTAAGGTAGAGCTGGCCCGTCTGGGGCTGGTGGGGGTGGAAACTGGGGACTGTAGCGGGCTCTGACCCTGCCGGGTTCCTCCCCGTCTACCCAGATCTACCCAGACCCGGAGCTGGAGGTGCAGGTGTTGGGGCTGCCTATCCGCTGCATCCACAGTGAGGAGGGCTGCCGCTGGAGCGGGCCGCTGCGCCACCTACAGGTGAGTCTCCGGTGGGAGGGAGGGGGCTCCCCCTTTCTTGGCAGGCACTGACCGTCTCGCTCCCCCACAGAGCCACCTGAACACCTGCAGCTTCAATGTAATCCCCTGCCCCAATCGCTGCCCCACCAAGCTGAGCCGCCGGGACCTGCCTGCACACTTGCAGCACGACTGCCCCAAGCGGCGCCTCAAGTGCGAGTTTTGTGGCTGCGACTTCAGCGGGGAGGCCTTTGAGGTGGGTGGGGCCCGGTGGAGGGCGCAGGGTGAGTGGGGCGCCTGGTGGCCCAGGGATCCCTTCAGTCGGCCTCTCTGGCGTTTCTAGAGCCACGAGGGCGTATGCCCCCAAGAGAGCGTGTACTGTGAGAACAAGTGTGGTGCCCGCATGATGCGGCGCCTGCTGGCCCAGCATGCCTCCTCTGAGTGCCCCAAGCGTACCCAGCCTTGCACCTACTGCGCCAAGGAGTTCGTCTTTGACACCATCCAGGTGAGGCCCTCCCTGAGCCGCGGGCCGTGGGGCAGGTGGCGGGGTGGGGGTGGGGGTCAGCCTATTGACCGCTGTCTCTCCGCCCCTGTGGCCGTAGAGCCACCAGTACCAGTGCCCGAGGTTGCCCGTGCCCTGCCCCAACCAGTGTGGCGTGGGCACGGTGGCTCGGGAGGACCTGCCGGGCCACCTGAAGGAGAGCTGTAGCACCGCCCTGGTGCTGTGTCCGTTCAAAGACTCCGGCTGCAAACACAGGGTGAGATGCCCCTCCTCTTCCCTGTCTGTCCCCTTCTTAGTCCTTGAAGCCTCAGATGTAGACCAGGCCCTCGCTGGTCCCTGCCTTGCTGCTCTGAAGCCTTCGGTCCTTCCTTCTGCTGGCCGGCAGCGGCCTCCCAAGTGTCCTCTACCGTCCCCGGTCAGAGCTGGGTGCCTGCAGCCCCATCGCCGCTCCCCTCTGTCCCCCGTCTCCCCTGGGCACGTCCCTCCTGATCACTGTTCTCCCTTCCCCCATGGCCCGGGGCTTTGCCAACAGTGCCCCAAGCTGGCGATGGCCCGGCATGTGGAGGAGAGCGTGAAGCCGCACCTGGCCATGATGTGTGCCCTGGTGAGCCGGCAGCGGCAGGAGCTGCAGGAGCTGCGGCGAGAGCTGGAGGAGCTGTCGGTGGGCAGTGACGGCGTGCTCATCTGGAAGATCGGCAGCTACGGACGGCGGCTTCAGGAGGCCAAGGCTAAGCCCAACCTGGAGTGCTTCAGCCCGGCCTTCTACACACACAAGTATGGCTACAAGTTGCAGGTGTCTGCGTTCCTCAATGGCAATGGCAGCGGTGAGGGCACGCACCTCTCGCTCTACATTCGCGTGCTGCCGGGTGCCTTTGACAATCTCCTCGAGTGGCCGTTTGCCCGCCGCGTCACCTTCTCCCTGCTGGATCAGAGCGACCCCGGGCTGGCTAAGCCACAGCATGTCACTGAGACCTTTCACCCTGACCCAAACTGGAAGAATTTCCAAAAACCGGGCACTTGGCGGGGCTCCCTGGATGAGAGTTCCCTGGGCTTTGGTTACCCCAAGTTCATCTCCCACCAGGATATCCGCAAGCGAAACTACGTGCGGGATGATGCCGTCTTCATCCGTGCCTCTGTTGAATTGCCCCGAAAGATCCTCAGCTGAGTGCAGACGGGGCTCCAGGAGAAAGGGGGGTGGAGCATGACCTCAGCCAGGAACTGGCTGAACCTGGAGAAGGGGCCGGACCCCCTTTCAGCTGCTTCTGCTGCCCAGGTTCTGTTCCCCCTCTCCTCTTCCTTACCACCCTCAGGTGCCTCCTATTGGTGCTTCAGCCCTGGCCCCTGGGGGGAGCAGGTCTTGGGGTCATCAAGGGCTTGGAAAAAGTGATCCCAGGGCCTGTCTCCTCTCCTGGGCAGGGAAGACATGCCTTGGTGCCGGCCACACTCTACCCAGGACTGAGGCGCCTGCTGGTGCTATGTCCCAAGAGCCATAGTGGGGGGTGGGAGTGGGGATGTGAGGGGTAGTTCAAAGAATCTGTCTTGAGATCTGATTTCTCTTCCCCTTTCCCCAGCTGTGCCCCCTCTGGTTATTTATTTACTTAGTGCCAGGAGGGCACGGCAGGGGAGCCCTGGTTTTTAATAAATCCTGAATTGTATTTATTAACTTGGTTCCAGCCTGACTTATCTGGGATGGTTAGGGCCGCCTAAGGCTGGGCCCAACAGGGAAGGCGTGGGGTCGCCGTGCTGCTTGCCACTCTGCGCTGCTGGATCGCCCTCTGGCGGACGACTCGGGAACTGCACTAGGCTTTGTGCGGAAGACAGTTGCCTGCCGCTGCCATCTGGTGGTTAAATGGGGGAGGTGCATTTTACGAGCCTGCAGTCCTTGATCCATACCCCACCAAAGACTAACTGCTTCTGCCCCCAGGCAAGTCTTTCTTGGTCCAATGATCATAGCTGTCGTGTAGCAGACACTCCTAAGCACGAATGTACATTATTTAATACAACAGGCAAACGAAATCGCTTCTATCACCATACTAAAAGGACGGCTCAGTCGGCTGTAGTGAAGATTTACTGAGACGATGCTTGTTCCCAGCACAAAACGTGCTTGACAGAATGTTAATCCAACTCCAAAGCCCAGCCCATACCCAGGACTAGGCTGAGCCGAGGGCCTTTTGAAGGGTATTTGGATTTTCTCATCCATGTTCATTTATTTTTCATACAGCCCTCAGTGAGTGCCTGTGATTATCCTCATTTGACTGATGAAATAGGAATAGAGGAGTGAACTGATTTCTCAGTGTCTTTCAGCTGGTTTGGGACAGGGCCTGGATTCGGTTTTAAGCTCTAGCAATCCCTAGTAATACAGCTCCCTTCAATAATGGCAGCAGAGTTGGGTTTGGATCCTTGCTGTGCTTGCTTTTTGCCAAGTTGCTTAGTTACATGGGGCACCGTTACTCTCATTGGTAAAATGAAAGTAACCCTGTTTACCTAGACTTGTAAACTTTATGATTAATCAGCATAAAGTCCCTTACTCTTACTGCCTGGCCCTGTGAAGAGGCCCGATGTATGGCAACTATTATCTACTAAGGAGAAGGTTCAAGGGTGCTAGTGTTTGCCTTTTCCACCCTCCCACACACAGGTTGAGGTGGAAAGACCCTTGACATTCAGCCTGGGAAACTACCAGCTTATTAGCCTTCAAAAGGTCAAATTCACTGATCTAGGGGGGGGAGATGGGGCCCTGGCTGCCGGCTGGGAAAGATGGCCCCTTCTCCAGATAAGCCATCTTTGGCACAGCGATGCCTGGAAGCCCGCAGGGAAAACCGCCGGCTGCCAGGGGCTCCAGCAAATGCCTTCTCTTCAGCTCCTGCGGCAGGTAATAGGCCACCCGGCCGGCATCTGTCTCCCAAGACAGGCCGTACATCCTCGGTCAAGCTTGGGCTCCCTCTGCCGGCAGGACCGTGTCACTGCACCACTCCAGGGACGCACTGACTGGGAAAGCCGGATGGTGCCTCCCAGAGTCGCCCCCACACCCAGGCCTAGACCTCATTCCAGTGCTGTTGCAGACGGTCAGAATCGCTATGTGGAACTATGCAAAACCTGAGGTGCTGGTCTCCCAGCGCATCTGCCCAAAGAGGCCAGGCAGAGCTGGGTTCACCTGCCTACTTAGCTGCAGGACCTTGGGCCGACTGCGGGTAGGGGACCCAGGTAGAAGGCTTTCTTTCACAAGGATGGCGTGAGGAGTAAAGGAGGCAAGGGGACCTTACAGAGAAGGGCGTGCTCCGAAGGGAACTGTACTTTCAATTCCATCAGTACTCGGAGGGGCCACTTTTCAGGTTACAGATTGCGGCACCTATTACCTCCAGCTGTCAAAGGCCCTCAGAAATCCCCAAGTGGTGGAGGTGGGAGAAGGGGAGGGAGGGGCGTTTTAGTCTTCGGCTGGCTCATCAGCAAAGCAGATCCGTGTTTCAACGGTCCGTGGACTGAAAGTTGCAGCACATGGAGCCTGTAGAGCGGGGCGGTAAACCACACTTTCCCATGGGTCCCAACACGCCCCGAGCGCCCCGCCTAGGGGAGGCCCTATCACGTGCCGGCTGCCCAATCACCGCAGCACCTGGTCTGGCATCACAGCCTGGGAAGTGGGCCCAACACTATAAGGGGTCGCGTCCTACAACTGAGGACCCGCTTCTCTCGTGGAGAGCAGGGACGTCAGAAATCATTACAAGAAAAGTCACCTCAAACATTCACAGCATTCAACGAATAGGACAAGTTCTGGTGAGTTTTTTCTTTTTACTGGTTTATAATAATCTTAAAAACCCCATCACACCCATAAACCACCACAGGTGAGCAGATGAGGGAGATGGAGAATGAATGCTACAGTATGTGGACAGTGTAGGGAATCCGGGTATTCCCTAGGGCAGCGTGGGATGGAGGCAGGGAGTGTGGATAGGAGGCCCTGGCTTGGACCCTTATTGCTGGTTGGGGGTTGGCTGGCAGAGGGGGGAAGAGAGGCTCAGGGTGAACTAGGAAACATCTCACACCAAAGGCAAGGGCAGTGGGGGTGGGGGGGGGGGGGGGAAGAGGGGCCACAGTACATTTTTCCATGCAGACTAGGGGTGGGAGTGAGAGCTTCAGAGATTTGCACCCCTACACAGGAAGAGATTTGAGGGTTTGAGGTTTGATTGAAAGCCCCCAAGTTGGTGTCCGGTCCCATTTCCTAAGATAGCAGCTCACCTTTTGGGGAGAGGCATTGGAAAAACTCACAGCAAAAATATCTGGTTTGGAGACCAAGCAAGGGATAAGGGGGGACGGTGGGGTTCTCTCAGAGAAAGAACCAGAAGGGACCCTGGGTGAGACGGTGGCGGTGAAGCCTTGGGAGAAGGCGCTGCGCCAGAAGCTGCAGGTGCTCCTGAGGGCTCAGGGACAGGGAGGTACCAGTGTTCACAGACGGCAGGAAAATAAATTAGGACTTCATGTTGCTATCATTTGGCATAACACAATCAGGCATTTTTTTTTTCTTTTTCTTTTTTTTTCTCTTTTTAAATATAAGGCAACTTGCCAACACATAATTTAAAAACTGGTCTTCAGTCACATTGCTTCAGATCACTAGAGAATTTCTGGCTAAAGAACAGTGGATAGTATAGTAAACAAAACCCCAAATCTTAAATAAGAACATCAGCTCACATTCCCCAGAGACAAGAGGAAAGGCAAGGGCTTATTTGGTTTAAAAAAAAAAAAAAAAAAAAAAAGGCAGAGCCCAACTTTAACAGAAGGGTGCAAAAAATTACAAAACATGATCTAAATTTAAAGTTACAGAAAAGTTTTAAATTTCTAGCCAACTAATTGCCACTTGGGAATGAAACACGTTGAGCGTGGGGTGGAGGATGGGCACGTGACAGATGGGCGCGGGCAGGAGGGGCTGCTTCCAATGTAGGTCCGCCTCCAGCTGTTAGAACCATGCTCATTTGGTAAAGGAAGAATTCAAAGAGCTTAAGGCTTTGTGTTTTTTTTTTTTGTTTTTTTTTTCTTTCTTTCTTCATTATACTGAGGGGCTGCAAAAGGAGGTGACTAGAGGGTGAATGTACCTGTGGGGCCGCTCACACAACGCTACTCAAACCCACACTACATTCATACAGAAACAGGACATTTAAAACTTACAGTGTAGAGCAATATTCTTAGCCAGTGTAGAGAACCAAATGCATTTTAACTTTTTTTTTTTTTTTTTTTTGGTGTTTTTAATTCCGAACTCCAATGTGATCATCCTTTCTTTACCTAATATCTCAAGATCCTATTTTGTTTTGCTTGTGTTTTTGGAGGGGTGTGGGGGATGGGAGCAGCAGGTGAGTTGGGAGAGAGACAACAGTGAGAAAGGGACCTTGGGTGTGCTGGACAGTTACTACCTTTCTCTAGGCTGGAAAGGGGTGTCAGGAACTAAGATACCAACACAAAGACGCATTTTTTCCCCCAGGTCTCAAGGCTATGGCCAAGTGCCTACAGGGTGCCCTTGAATGTAGCAAGGGCAAATGCAGTGACTCTGGAATCCAGATTTAAACAAAGCCCTGAGGAATGGAGAGGGGTGGGAGGAGGTGAAGATTGGGTCAGTTTTGAGATCTTTGGGTGAAGAAGGAATTAACTTCCAGAGCACTTGGGAAGTCTGGGTTCTTAGTCCCAAAGAGACAGAGGCAGACAGGGAAAGTCCTAGCTTAAGGGGCTGGGCACCTATGGCCACCTCACCTAGGGCCCTTCCTTACCCCACACCTCAGTCCTAAGGAAAATGGGCAGAGATGCAAGAAAAGGCAGGAGGTGGCTGGGGGAAAATGGTCAAGGTGGAGGGACTGATAGGCAGTAGAGACAAAAGCCTGGAGTTGGGATTAGGTCCTAACATAAACCCAGAAGTTGCTGGGGATGGTGGAGGGGAGGGTGAGGGCAGCAGGGGATCCCCCGCTGTCCTCAAATAGATCCCACCAAATTCCCTTTCTTAGACCTCTAAGAATGATCACATCGGAGGAGCGAAACTCTGAAACTATCCAATTACTCAAAAGTAAGTCTAAACCTAGGAGGGTGATGTATGACGTGTAGCTTGTGGAGGGCACCGGGGCTACCTATCTATACCCAGGGTGCTGAATATGAAGATTTCGACTATCTGCGGGATCAGGGGCTCGGTTGCCAGGGGCTCGGTGGGCCTTGCTCAGCATAGCCAGGCTCTGTTCTCGAAAGCAGGCCTGCTGGAAATCCCCGCTTAGGTAATCCACTGTTTGCATCAAGCTGTTCTGGGTTGCCACTGGACCGCCCCCGGCCCCTGCTCGGTAGTGGGCCCCAGCAGCCGTCCCACAGTCAAGGGGTGCACCCGTGGGCTGCCCACCGTGGAACGGCATGGCGAGGTCCTGAGACCCCGAGCTGTCGCTATTGGGAGTGGGCAGAATGTTGTTCCACAGGGGTTGGAAGTAGTGACCATTGGGGTAGGCCAGTGGGGCCGCCAGGCCGTTGACAGGTGGGGATGGGGTTGGCTTCTCCAGGGGTGGCTTCAGATGGAAGGACTGTGCCAGGCAGAGTTCCTGCGGGTAGGCAGGGGCCTTGCCCACAAAGCCAGGCCCTGCCAACTCGCGTCCTGCTGCGTGCTTGCCTGTCAGGCCAGGGGCCGGCGTCCCACCGGCCTCACTGCACATCTGCTGTAGGTGGGCCAGCTGGTGCTGGTTCCAGGCGACTGGCTTGAGGTCGCTAGGGTAGCCAGCAGGGGCTCGAGAAATGCCCGTGGGCAGGTTGACAGGGCCTGCGGCAGGCAACGCGGCTGTGGCCGCGTGGGTGTGCTCCATGGGATTGACCACACATGAAGGCATTGGCGTGGGGACGCTGTGGGTCGACACCCGGGTGCTTGCATTGATGAGCAGACTGCGACTAATGGGGCTGGGGTTGGCGATCTGGCCCTCACACACTGAGGTAGTGCTGATGCCTGCCCTCGTCTGGCAAAACTGGTTGATCTGGTGCACGATGCTGCTCAGGTCCGGGGGCTGGCTGTGCTGCAGGGTGGCCGCCATTGAAAGGGGGATAGTTGAGGTAGACACGGTCACATTCGGGGGGGCATCTGAGTCTGGCATCTTCCGGCCTCCATGCAGCAAGGGATTGGGGGGGTGCTGGAGACCCTGGTGAGACAGGGCCTGAGGGTGGACCAAGCCCTGGGTTTGGGCCATGGGCTGAGGGTGGCCCAGGCCCTGAGGCTGCTGGAGGCTCTGAGGGTGGGACAGCGCCTGGGGTGGCGGGATACCCTGAGGGTGCTGCAGCGTCTGGGGAGGGGCATGGGCCAGGGTCTGTGCATGCTGCAGGGCCTGCTGGCGGGCCAGAGCCTGGGCCTGGGGGTGGGCTAAAGTGCTGGGTGCCACAGTAGCATAGGGCGCCACTGGGGGGTTCATGATGGCCTCAGGGAGCAATCGGGCTCGGGTGCCGTCAAAGTCCTTGAGTATGCTTTTGGCTGGCACTTTGACAATGGCAAGCAGGCCTGCCTTGGTGGCTGCCTGAGTCGGGTAGGGGCTGTAGCGCTGGGCTGATGTGTCGAGGCCGTTCACAGTACGACGAACGTGTTTCCGCTGGGGAACCTTCACACTGTTGGGGAAGATTTTTATAGTCAGTGGGTTGTTTGCGACCTTCTTAGCATACGCGTCCAATTCGGCTGGGGTAGGATAGTGAGCAGCTCTCATTTTCTGTGTAGTGTCCCCTAGAGAGAGAGAAGGGTAAGGAGAGCAAAGAAGGAGAGGGAGCTCATCAGTGCCAAGCCAACCAGCCCTTCTAGATTCCCCTTTTGAGGGCCTATGGTGGAGTAGGGGTTAACGAAGTTATCCCTAGTCTTCATTTTAGACCCGGCCTCACTGTGCCCCCAAGTAACAAGCACTGCTAACATTCAGTCAGTGCTCACAACTAGCCAGGCCTTGTGCCAGGTGACAGGCTCTCGGTGAATCCTCGCTACTGCTTTAGAAGGTGGGTACTATCAGGCTTCTCATTTACAAATGAGGCCACCAAAGATCAGAACAGCAGAGCAACTTTCAAAGTCCCGGATTTTGGAGAGCCTGAACTTGGCCAATTCTCACAGAAGTAACTGAAGGTTGCTCCTCTAAGTGGAAATCTCTCCAAGTTCCTACCTGTTGGCCTCAGCAGTGAAGGCTCTAGGCAGACGCTCTGGTAAAGACGGTGCCCGGAGTGACTGCCCTTCAGTCTGCAGTGGCCAGTGAGGCAGCAGCTTTCTCTTGTGCCTTGGCAGCTGGGGCACCATACCCACTGGGTGGGCATCCTGGCTCAGCAAACAGGATGTCTTTTTTTCAGGAGCAGAGGAATAAGCTGCCAAAATCCCTCCCCTAGCCTTATGTCACAAGTTCACTTTTGTTTACAGCTTACCCTCGGCCTGACTGGGTGAAGATCAAAAGGCTTTATTTATTTCCTCGTGGGGGGTGGCAATAATGACAGGGCAGCAGGGAGGGAACTGAAAAGAAAGGTTTCAGAGAATCTTTAAGTCCCGAGTGCCAAAAATAGTCTGTTTGGCCCTTGTCAGCTGTCACTTTCCAAAATGAAAAGAGGAAAAACCTGCCTGCCTTTGGAGATGGCGGAAGTACCTACTCAATGCGCCTCATTAATGTTAACAGTTTCTTTGTTCTCATCTCCAGGGGCCACCCAGCAGGGGGCTCCAGCGGATGTTGGACCTCCAGTCAAAAAGGAAAAGGTTCTGAGAACAAGAGCTCTTTAAGGATGCCAGGCTCCTGCAAAAGGTCTCAGCTCTGTTTTCCCTCTCTGAGGTAGGGTGTCTCCCAAGTGTACACAGAAGGTGCCTAATAAAGGCTTGCTGCGTGAGTAAGTACCCAGTCTGCCCAAGCAGAAGGAAGGGGCTTGGCTGGGAGCCTAGGCTCAGCTAGCTAACTCCCACCCTATTTCCTCCCCTTGCAGAAGGCAGCCAGGATAGAGCAGGGAACAAGCTGACTGAATGCCCAGCTTGTGGCCTCAGCTGCCTTGGCCCAAGAAGACCCCATTCAGTCACGTCACTGGGCATCAACTGCAAGAGAAGGGGGGCAAAGAGTGTGCCAGAAGGAAGAGGGCACAGCTGCCCTCATTTGGTGGCACTGCTGGTTAGCCTGCCAGCAACTGCTTAGAAAATGCTGCTCTTGGAGGCAGGAAAAAAAGAGAGCTGACATCCACAAGGCACAGCGAGATTTGGTCCCATGCTCACCAGTGGAGAACTTAGCAAAAGAGTACAGAGTGGAAAAGAGCTGTGCTGTTAGGGGCACCATGCCTCGAAGTAGCAAGGACTCACACGTTTAAGTTCTACTTTATTAACTGTACAGGTTAGACGCTCAGTCCACAAATGTTCGTTAGATGACCAATTTGAAGAAGGTCTTAAAAGGATGAATGTGACCGTGACAGTTGAGGGCAAGAAGGGGAGGGAGGCAGAGAGGCCCAGAAATCTCCTATCCACTAGGTATTACTAGCTGGTGAGCAGAATCAAAGCCCTGACAGCGGAGTGTGAGTTCCGCTGCTTCTTACAAGCCACTGACCCTCAATGGGCTTCAGTCTCCATTAAGTAGGGCCTTTTTCTGACCCTTGTTACATTCTCCTGGACAAGAAAATACCAGAAGTCTGGGATCACTGAGACATAGTCCCTTGAGACACCAGAATTCCATTAGAAGCTGCCTAGGTCAGCCGCTGCACTCGGGTGTCTGACTGGTCAAAATCAACTGAACAACTCTGGGCTCAGCTGAGTAATGGCAGTCAACAGCTGCTGGGTTTTACTTCAGACAGGTAATACAGGTCTGCCTCTGGGCTTTCCTCCACAGTGGTAGGTTTTTCTCCTTGAAGACCAGGTGTGTGAGAGAGAGAGGTATACTGGCTTACTGAACAATAGAGTTCCTTTGTTCCAAGTCAGTACCAACTCTCAGGGTGTTTTCTTTCTCCTAGCAGAGGCAGAAGGTAGCTTGGCCTGATTCAGGAGTATGGAATGGGACACTTACACCGGATTGGTTCTCTTTTAGTTCTCTTTTCCCTGTTTCTGCTGATGTTGACCATGGTGATGACAGTAGTCAGATAAAGGAATCAGAATCAAAAGGAAATAAGGGTGGGAAGGGTGGATACAGGCTACAGTATCTTTGTTTTGAGAGAGAGCATGAGAGCGCACGCAAATCCCATGAGGGGCAGAGAGAAAGGGAGAGGGAGAGACAGAGAAGCGGGGCTCAAACTCACAAACTGAGATCATGTCCTGAACCAAAGTCAGATGCTTAATTGACTGAACCACACAGGTGCCCTACAGTATCTTCGTTAAGGAAGAATCTCAAGGATGAGATAAGTATATTGGACACAAAAAAATTGGCTACATTCTTGGAATCCAGCACCACCTACCTCATGTACCAGACTTGAGCTTAGCACTTAAGAAAACTTTTTTTTTTTTTTTTTTTTTTTTTTTCTAAACACTTTCTTATCTCAGTCCCACAAGGGCACCCTGGAAGCTTGCTTTCTTCTGTAACATCTTCCCTTAATTAAGGGTACAGCTAACACAAATACCATGGCTTTGTAAGCAACTTATTTATTATTTTTTAAAGTAAGCTCTTTGCCCAAGTGGGGCTCAAACTCACAACTCCAATATCAAGAATCACATGCTCTACCAACTAAGTCAGCCAGGGTGCCCCTGTAAGCAACTTATTTAAATAGCTGGTACCAAAGGTGTCATCAACGGGGAATAAGGCAGGGTAGAGAATAGGGAATCTGTGGTTAGAACAAAGTTAGAGAGATCTGGATTCAAGTACTGGCTTTATTATCTGACTACTCAGGGTCTGTCTCAGTGACTCTTCATTTATAGATTAAAAAAAAAAAAAAAATTTAAGTTTACATATAAATTAGTTGGCATATAGTGCAACAATGATTTCAGGAGTAGATTCCTTAATGCCCCTTCCCCATTTAGCCCATCCCCCCTCCCACAACTCTCCAGTAACCCTCTGTGCTCCATATTTAAAAGTCTTATGTTTTGTCCCCCTCCCTGTTTTTATATTTTTGTTTCCTTTCCCTTAGGTTCATCTGTTCTGTGTCTTAAAGTCCTCATATGAGTGAAGTCATATGATACTTGTCTCTAATTTTGCTTAGCATAATATCCTCTAGTTCCAACCACATAGTTGCAAATGGCAAGACTTCATTCTTTTTGATTGCCAACTAATACTCCATTTTGTGTGTGTGTGTGTGTGTGTGTGTGTGTGTGTGTGTGTGTGTGTGTACCACATCTTTATCCCTTCATCCACTGATGGACATTTGGGCTCTTTCCATACTTTGGCTATTGTTGATAGTGCTGCTATAAACATGGGGGGGGGGGGCATGTGTCCCTTCGAAACAGCACGCCTGTATCCCGTGGATAAATGCCTAGTAGTGCAATTGCTGGGTCGTAGGGTAGTTCTATTTTTAGTTTTTTGAGGCACCTCCATACTGTTTTCCAGAGTGGCTGCCCCAGAGTTTGCATTCCCACCAGCAATACAAAAGAGATCCTCTTTCTCCGCATCCTCACCAACATCTGTTGTTGCCTGACTTGTTAATGTTAGCCATTCTGACAGGTGTGAGGTGGTATCTCATTGTGGTTTTGATTTGTATTTCCCTGATAAGTGATGTTGAGCATTTTTTCATGTGTCTGTTAGCCATCTGGATGTCTTCCTTGAAGAAGTGTCTGTGCATGTCTTTTGCCCATTTCTTCACTGGATTATTTCTGTTTTGGGTGTTGAGTTTGAGAAGTTGTTTTTTTTTTTTTTTTAAAGTTATTTTTTTTCAATGTTTATTTATTTTTGAGAGAGAGACAGAGGCAGAGCATGAGTGGGTTGAGGGGCAGAGAGCAAGGGAGACACAGAATCTGAAACAGGCTCCAGGCTCTGAGCTGTCAGCACAGAGCCCAATGTGGGGCTTGAATCCATGGACAGCGAGATCATGACCTGAGCCAAAGTCGGGCAGTCAACTGACTGAGCCACCCAGGCGCCCCTGAGTTTGAGAAGTTCTTTATAGATTCTGGATACAAACCCTTTATCTGATACATTGTTTGCAAATATCTTCTCCCATTCCTTTGGTTGCCTTTTAGTTTTGCTGACTGTTTCTTTTGCTGTGCAGAAGATTTTTATTTTGATGAGGTCCCGATAGTTCATTTTTGCTTTTGTTTCCCTTGCCTCCGGAGACGTGTTGAGTAAGAAGTTGCCAAGATCAAAGGTTTTTGCCTGCTTTCTCCTCGAGGATTTTGGTGGCTTCCTGTCTTACATTGAGGTCTTTCATCCATTTTGAGTTTATTTTTGTGTATGGTGTAAGAAGGGTCCAGGTTCATTCTTCTGCATGTCGCTGTCCAGTTTTCCCAGCACTGCTTGCTGAAGAGACTGTCTTTATTCTATTGGGTATTCTTTCCTGCTTTGTCAAAGATTAGTTGACCATACGTTTGTGGGTCAATTTCTGGGTTCTCTATTCTGTTCCATTGATCTGAGTGTCTGTTCTTGTGCCAGTACCATACTGTCTTGATGGTTACAGCTTTGTAGTACAGCTTGAAGTCTGGGACTGTGATGCCTCCCTGCTTTGGTTTTCTTTTTCAAGATTGCTTTGGCTATTTGGGGTCTTTTCTGGTTCCATACAAATTGTAGAATTGTTTTTCTAGCTCTGTGAAGAATGCTGGTGTCATTTTGATAGGGATTGCATTGAATGTGTAGATTGCTTGGGGCGCCTGGGTGGCTCAGTTGGTTAAGTGGCGGACTTCGGCTCAGGTCATGATCTCTCAGACCGTGAGTTCGAGCCCCGCGTCGGGTGGGCTCTGTGCTGACAGCTCAGAGCCTGGAGCCTGTTTCAGATTCTGTGTCTCCCTCTTTCTGACCCTCCCTCATTCATGCTCTGTCTCTGTCTCAAAAATAAATAAATGCTAAAAAAAAAAAAAAAAAATTAAAAAAAAAAAAAAAAGAATGTGTAGATTGCTTTGGGTAGTATTGACATTTTAACAATATTTATTCTTCCTATCCAGGAGCATGGAATATTTTTCTTGTGTGTGTGTGTGTGTGTGTGTGTGTGTCTTCAACTTCTTTCATAAGCTTTCTATAGTTTTCAGTGTATAGATTTTTCACCTATTTGGTTAGATTTATTCCTAGGTATTTTATGGTTTTTATTGCAATTGTAAACGGGATCGATTCCTTGATTTCTCTATTGCTTCATTGTTGGTGTATAGGAATGCAACCAATTTCTGTGCATTGATTTTATATCCTGCAACTTTGCTGAATTCATGGATCAGTTCTAGCAGTTTTTTTGGTGGAATCTTTTGGGTTTTCCATATAGAGTATCATGTCATCTGTGAAGAGTGAAAGTTTGACCTCCTCCTGGCTGATCTGGATGCCTTTTAGTTCTTTGTGTTGCCTGATTGCAGAGGGTAAGACTTCCAATACTATGTTGAATAACAGTGGCAAGAGTGGACATCCCTGTCTTGCTCCTGATGTTAGGGGGAAAGCTCTCAGTTTTTCCCCATTGAGAATATTAGTGTTGGGTCTTTTGTACATGGCTTTTAATGATCTCAAGGTATGATCCTTCTATCCCTACTTTCTTGAGGGTTTTTATCAAGAAAGGATGCTGTATTTTGTCAAATGCTTTCTCTGCATCTATTGAGAGGATCATATGGTTCTTGTCCTTTCTTTTATTGATGTGATGAATCACGTTAATTGTTCTGCGGATATTGAACCAACCCTGTATCCCAGGTATAAATCCCACTTGGTCATGGTAAATAATTTTTTTAATGTATTGTTGGATCCAGTTGGCTAATATCTTGTTGAGGATTTTTGCATCCATGTTCATCAGGGAAACTGGTCTATAGTTCCCCTTTTTAGGGGGGGGTCTCTGTCTGGTTTTGGAATCAAGGTAATGCTGGCTTCACAGAAAGAGTTTGGAAGTTTCCTTCCATTTCCATTTTTTGGAACAGCTTCAAGAGACTAGGTGTTAACTCTTCCTTACATGTTCAGTAGAATTCCCTGGAAAGCCATCTGGCCCTGGACTCTTGTTTTTTTGGGAGATTTTTTGATTACTAATTCGATTTCTTTACTGGTTAAGGGTCTGTTCAAATTTTCTATTTCTTCCTGTTTCAGTTTTGGTAGTGTATATGTTTCTAGGAATCTGTCCATTTCTTCTAGATCACCCATTTTATAGGCATATAATTGCTCATAATATCATTTTTATTTCTGAAGATTAAAAAAAATTTTTTTATTAAGTATTTATTTTTGACAGAGCTAGAGTGTAAGCATGAGCTGGGTAGGGGCAGAGAGAAGGGGACACAGAATCCGAAGCAGGCTCCAGGCTCCAAGCTGTCAGCACAGAGCCTGACGCAGGGCTCGAAATCACGAACGATGAGATCATGACCAAAGTCGGACGCTTAACTGACTGAGCCACCCAGGCACCCCTATTTCTGAAGATTTTTTTTTTAAATGTTCATCTATTTTTGAGAGAGAGAGAGAGAAACAGCAGGGGAAGGGCAGCAGAGAGAGAGGGAGACACAGAATCGGAAGCAGGCTCCAGGCTCTGAGCTGTCCGCACAGAGCCCAATGCAGGGCTCAAACTCACGAACCACGAGATCATGGCTTGAGCCAAAGTCAGATGCTTAACTGACTGAGGCACCCCAGTCACTCTTCATTTATAAACAGGGATGATACCTGCTGGTGTACCTCATAGAACCACTAAGATCAAGAGATTCAATGAATAGGAAGAAGGTCTGAGAACAGGAACCATGACTATTGAAAGTTATTATTCAAAGATAGTAGGTTTGGTTGAGTGTGTGCATAGACAGGAAAAAGTAACCTGACCAAGAAAGCCCGCTGGTCTTGAGTCTGGGAGTTAAATGCAGCAGAAAGCACTGCTGTCTATGCCAGGGATTGGGGGAGAGTGGGCAATCTCCCTGAATCCCAGCTTCCCCACAGGGACCTCCCTGTTTGTTTTATTTTGAAGGTCAGAAGATGCAAGTACCATATGCGGCAGGAAACTATCAATAGGTGGGAGATGCCCAGGCAGTGTGTTTCAAACACTGGCTCTGGAGTCTGACCCGAGTATGACTTCTAGCCGAGTTGAACAGTAATGTGACACTGGCAAGTGCTACTCTATTCCTTCTCCTCAAAAGAAAGATGAGAGTCTCTCATATGGAATCACTGAGGAACGAATGAGAACAAAGATAACAATACTGAAAATACTGCCTGGCATACAATAAGCACTCAACAAATATTAACTAATTTCTGAGATTTCTATGGGTTTATCCAGTTACTGGGTCAATGCACCATTTCCAGGACCTTCCACTAGGGGGCGGACAGGCACAGAAAGTAGTAGTGAAAGTGGGTGATTCTGATGTTTGTCTCAGGCCCTGTTACTCTACAATGAAGGAGGTCAAAGTTGTTGTCTAAAAGATTATTTGAGGACCAAGAACCTTTGGTCATTTCAGCCATTCAACCAGAAATATTACGATATACCTGATAGTGAGCTGGGGAAGGAGAAGCAGAGGCTTGGGGTTAATGGCGGGCGGGGGGGCGGTGTCCAAAAACACATTTTCTGGTGAATTGGGAAAAGATGGGTCAGAGGAAATTTTGCCAAGTAAAGTTCCAAAACAGCTGAGAACTCTCAAAGCAAGTGACAGTGTGGAATATAAAACCTATAAAAGCTCTAGAAGGGTATCTACCTAACCCCAACTGTGGTCCTGTATCAAATGCAAGAACTACCAAAGCCAAGATGTTCCTTAATCCAGACTACCCCATGGCAGGATGAGAAATGCGTTACATTCTCCTACACACACAGAAAAGGAAGGGGAGGTGAGAAAATGCTGGAGTCGGAAGGGACCAATTCTGTGATTCTATACATGTGGTGGGTTTAGCCTGAGGAAGGCAATTAGCCAGGTGACTTACAGAGCTGGCCAAGAAGCCACATGTCCCGTCTCTCCTGCCTTGAGCTCTTACAATATAAAGCACAATAATCTATAAACATCTGTGCCCCATCCCTGCGCCCTCCCCACCCAATACCAAGCTCTGTGTGTCTAACAACTTTGTAAGACCCTCCTGAGGATGAGGGGCAGGGAAAGAAGAGCACAACTACAAAACTGGTTCTCAGGTCTCTATGCTAAGAAGCCTGGGCTTTGAGTGGGTCTTGGTGCCGTCTCCAAAAGGGTAGAGTTGATGCTCCATCTCACCTTAAACGCTCAATGCTAATGGCTCTAAGTCATATGGCAGAATTTGTTTTCTTCTACATTTTGGGAGAGGTGAAAAGAAAGCAAGTCAACTTAAAACAGGTTTTCTTCTCTGCAAAGGCTTGTGTGTAGTTAAGGATAGTAATCAAGTGAGACAAAGGGATTCCAATACGCTATTCCCCAGACAAGCCTGAAACCAGGGAAGGTTACTGCAATTCTTGAATACAAATTTGAGGACAGTGGTTGGCAGAGGATACTTTGAGGCTGCTTTGGGAAGGAGTGTAGATCCGAAGTCAGCACCCAAGATAAAGCTGCCTATTTGCCTTTCTTCACAAATGGCTCACCCTTGATACTCCATCTCTGGGTAAAGCTGTTTGAGTACACGAAGGAACTTAGA
The DNA here is from genome assembly GCF_018350215.1 of Panthera leo. Classification (NCBI taxonomy): domain Eukaryota; kingdom Metazoa; phylum Chordata; class Mammalia; order Carnivora; family Felidae; genus Panthera; species Panthera leo. The sequence continues at coordinate 17,834,029 of NC_056692.1, read as the reverse complement.
AGCAAGGTCAGCGAGCTACTCTGTCATGCTTCTAAGTAAACTCCCTTATCCAGTTGTGTCCCTGGAACCCCAGAAGCAATCAAAATGCAGTTAGCATGCAGATTTCAGTGGCCAGGGGACACAGACAACTTTATCACCCAAATATCATTTATTGAGAGAAAGATGGGGAGGAAAGCTGGTACAGCATAGCATAGCTTGCCTATTGGGTCAGGCAGCTACAGGAGGAAGACTGTTAGTTTTAGCTTGTCATTACAGGAATTGGAATCGTTGGCCAAATCCCAGAATTCATCAGGCTCTGGGTCTTATTCTCCTTCAAAGAAATGAAGTCAAGAGGCCAGACCACTTTTAACTTCTGAAGATGATCTCCCCGAGCAGGGTTCAGCAAACTACTGCCTGTGGGCCAAAATATAAAATATAGCTGCTGTGTTTTTGTAAAAAGTTTCATCAGGACACAGCCACACTCATTTGTTTACGTGTTGTCTATAGCTGCCTTTGCCCTGCAACAGTAGATGCAACAGGGACCCCAAAGCCTAAAATAATTTGCTTATCTGGCCCTTTACGGAAGAAGTTTACCAACCCCTGCCATAAAGGATTTGGGTAAAGTGCTGAAGCACCTTTTCTATTAAAGGGTAAGCCTAAGCCTCAGTGATTTCCCCTTTTGCTCTGAAAGGAAGGTCTATCCCAAATTTAGGGCCATTTTTATACTTGAAGACACTGTACATGGTAATGAGCTAGGAATAGAATCTTTTCCTTGCACATCATTGTAGTGCAGGGACAGAAGCCAGGAAACTGGGAAGATATGAGGCCTAACGCTCCAATTCCAGCCAGTTTAAGACAGGAATCTGGGGCACCTGGCTAGCTCAGTCAGTGGACCATGTGACCCTTGATCTCCTAGATCTTAGGGTCATGAGTTCAAGCCCCACGTTGGGCACAATTTACTTTATTAGATTCCTTTTTTTTTAGTTCTCAAAAGGTCAATCTTTTGGGCAAGTTTATTAGCAGGAGTATACCCAGAGAGACTGAGAAAGCTAGCTCCCTATCCCTTCTGTAGGTGAAAGCTTCTTTACTTGTAAACTGAGGTCACTGGCTCAGCAGACAGCAAAGTCAAAGGGAGCTGTTTCCATAGTAGAGAATGCTCAGAGTCCAAAATAACAGAAAAGGGTCAATAGTTTATTTCTAAGATACAGTAAGTAATCAAGACTGTGAGTTTTCATTCAATTCCTCATGGGGGTTCAAAGTGAAACACCTTTGAAAGGTGATATATATATATATCCCTGTAAAACCCCTTACGGCTTTGGTGCTCAACAGATAGCAGCAACAATTACAATTAAGATGACAGACACTGGGGAAATCTAGTATTTAAGAGGATCTCTCTGATTATAAAAGCGTTCACATTGTGGACAAGTTTTGTAGCTGCTTTCTTGCTGTCTGTGAAGAATATCTTGGAAGTACCAAAGTTCACAGTCAACATACCCCTGATGTTCCCCTGGGATTACTCAAATGTAGGGACAAAATAAGGATTACTTCCTACTCCGGGATCCAGATTACTTACATTTCTGAAGTCCAGTGTTCATCTGCGTGTGAGGAAGAAGCTGAAAGGACAGGTCACCTGGCCCTGGTAGACAGGCTAGCATGGCAGACTGGCATCAACACAACATGAGGCAGTCACTCACACTGCAATGAACACAAAAACAAGGTCATGGAATACAAGGCAACTCACTCAAGGAAGATACCAGGGACATTGGATATGAGTAGCAGAGGCCCAAGTTTAGATAGATAAGCAATTTAATTAGCAGGATGTTGGTTGAAAATATATCTACAGCAACAATTTGCCCCTGTTACTATGGCTAAAATTCTGTTTCAGTCAGCACAGATACATGGGCCACGAGGGGAAATAAAAACCTGGAAATACCTAACCACACAAATAACTGGAGAATAAGGTGTACTGGTAAAGTCTTTTACGGTTCATAAGCTTTACATGCACTCTTGGCATCTGCATTTCCTGTAGATGGCCTCTCCCTGCTGCTTTTGGATAGGCCCATGGGGTTGCTAGCTAGATACAGGACATTCTAGCTCTCCTCTGTGTCCCAGCTCCTAAGGCAGGAGCAGAAAGGCTAGGGCAGATTCTAACGGAGGTGAAAGGAAAAATGACTTCTCCCTGAAAATAGAACAGGGTTCCTGAAGAGAGCTGGCCCTAATAGGGCCTGGCTCAGTCTATTTACAGGCCTGGTTGGGGCAGGGGCAGTCAGACATTTCCAGAGGCAGTACAGTATACAAGTTGCAGAGACACCCAAAGTCCAACTGGCTATGGCAGAAATCTGAGCTTACTTTTATTAGGAAGAAGGGGCAAAGCATCCTAGGAGACACTTAACTACTGTTAAAGCAAATTCTGTTTGTAAGTTTCTGAGGATTTACCTTTCCTATTGTCTACCACACAATTAGTCTCCCTGGACCCCAGAAAAGAAAAAAAATTTACATTGTTCCCAGAGTAAATCAGTGAGGTAGCAGGCTGCCGGCAACCCTCTCTAGGCAGGTAATCCTGACGTTATGTCAAGACGGCATGGTTTCATCTGTGGTGTCTACCAACAAGACCTGCCCAAGAGAGTAGACCTGATGTGGCCTTCTGTAGGGAAGAGCAATGCAAGCTCCCTGTGTACCAAGGACCAAGCTTTTTCAAATAAATATCTTATGCTAGAATACATGAAATTCCTTTCCCAAGCTGCAAAACCCAGAAATCAAGGTGGCTATGTTAAAGCTTTAATCCCAACAAAAGCGGAGTGGGGGGAAAGCTCAAGTGTAAAACAAAGACCGCAAACCCTCTTTCTTTCTCTCTGAAGGGCCCTCTCAGCTATGTGAAACTACCTGTCACGAGGAGTATCTGAGAGCTCCAGCTTGCAAGGCCAGGTAGCTAAAAAGACACTTTGTAAAAGGGGCTGCTCAAACTGTGTCTAAGATAGCAACTGCGGAAAGAACTGAAGATCGAACGCTTCAATGAGAATAGAGCTGTCCAAGAGTTCTGGCACAGATTCAGCCTTTTCAGGTCTCTGGTGGGTGGGATAACAGAATGTACACAGGGTGCCAACTGCAGCGCCTCAAGGAATAAAAAGGCTTCTGTTGGGGTCGAATGACTGAGGTACAGTTTACAATCCCTTCTCTTGTGAATGCTGTTCTCTGTTTAATAACCTCTCCCCTATGGCCCTAATGTAGGAGAAGGCAAAATCCAAGGAAAGGAAGGGAATTAACAAATACTGGAGCCTAATATTATGAAATGGGCTGTATGAGGGGCTTTAGTGATGTTTTCTCAATTAGGTCTCCCAGGCTTTCCTGGAAACAGGTGGTAATTCCACTTGTCACCTGTCATCTCATCATCTCTCACTTGGATTACTACAATAGCCTTCTAAATGGTTTCTCTGTTCCACCCTTGCCCCTATCACCCAATCTACTCTCCACACAGCAGCCAGAGTAATTTATTTTTTTAATTAGAAACCTTATCAACTCAAAAATCTCCAGTGATTTCCCATAGAATAAAATTCAAAATCCTACCAGGTCCATAAGGCCTTCCATGATCTGTTACTACTCCTTCTCTGACCTCATCTTCTAACATCCCCTGCCCCTCTTTCTTTCTGATTCCACTTTCAGCCACAGTGGTCTCCTTGCAGCTCCTCCAATGAGCCAAGCACACTTCCACCTCCATGCCTTGTACTCCATCTGGACAGCAGCAGTACTGTGATGACAGAGCTACAGAGGACACATTCACTAAGCTGTCCTGCAGACACACTCTTACCCTGTACTTTCTGGAAAGAACCAATCTAGCATGATCACCGCAATCTCTGACATACCTACTAAATCTTGATGCCTACAACCAGGAAGAGATGAATGGGGGGGGAGGGGGGCTGTGGATCCTAAGAGTTGACCATAACATATTGCACCTCAAACCACAACTCTGGATTTCCAATAGGAAGAACAGGAGATAATTAAACCAGCTAAATTGCTAAACTGCAGCAAAGACACATTAATGGATTTACTGATAGTGAACAAAGGAGCAAAAATAATAGGTGAATTCTGTAAAGACTCGAGAGTCAGGGCACCTGGCTGGTTCAGTCAGTGGAGCATGTGGCTCTTGATCTCAGGGTTGTGAGTTCAGGCTCCACGTTGGGTATAGAGATTACTTTTAAAAAAAGAAAAAAAGACCCTAGGAAATCAATTTTTCGTTTGGGCAGGAGGGGGTGAAGGAAGAAGAAGATACCAGAGCTTGGGGCCCTCCATGATGATGTCCCCAACGAGAACCACCCAGCAACTCGAGAAAACTCATTATCGAGGCTGCTAAGAGTACAGCCCTAATTTGCGACCCTTTAAGAGTTCAAGGTTCTATCTGCCATCCCTTCCAAAAGACTGCTCTCTGTACTAAGGAGGTCTTCAAGCCCCTTGACCAGTTTTCACTTGAGAATCAGATTCTGGGGCGCCTGGGTGGCTCAGTCGGTTAAGCGTCCGACTTCGGCTCAGGTCACGATCTCACAGTCTGTGAGTTCGAGCCCCGCGCCGGGCTCTGGGCTGATGGCTCAGAGCCTGGAGCCTGCTTCCGATTCTGTGTCTCCCTCTCTTTCTGCCCCTCCCCCATTCATGCTCTGTCTCTGTCTCGAAAATAAATAAAAACGTTAAAAAAAAAAAAAAGAATCAGATTCTGCTACGTCAGGGAAGGCAGGGAATGTGGCAAAATCATGAAAGTTGTGATGAAACAGGACGGAAACAATTCCCTTCCACAACCCATTCTAGAAAGAAGGGATGTGCAGTATAAAGTACTTCTCTGGAAGCTGGCAGCTGGGCACAGGCCTTTTCTTTTAAAACTTCACACCACCCACATATTCTGATTACCACCTGGCTTTTTCTAAAAAGCAAATCCCAATATAAGTTTACCGTTGACACTTCCAGAAGCCCAAGGAGAGCCAGAAATCAACGCTAGCACTACCTCCTGAAGAGGCCTCAAAATTCAAGTTCTGACTTCTAAACAGAATCAAGTAGTAATCTAGAGCTCAGGCCAAATGAGCTGCACACATTACAGAGAAAGTAAAAAAGATCTCCTTGGCAAAGCCTCTCTGTGCGCTCTCAGCCAGCGTTCCCACCGCCAGCTGGCCTGCTCCCTAAGCAGGGCGACTATGGTATCACAGTAAGCCCAGAAAGGTGTTCAAACTCTCCTGGGGCATTCGCACCAGTGCTAGCATTTCCAGACTATCTCTAATTGAGGAACAAAACCCTTGTGCCCACTGGGAAAACTCAAAAGTACTTTCATCTGCCCTCCCACCCACCCCCACCTCCACCCCAGTCAGAAGACTGCCAGCAGTTACATTAGAGTTGTGATGCCACACTCTGCTTTCCTGGGTGGCATCTGATAAAGGACTACCTCTACCTTAGGGCAGGTCTGCGCAGGTAAGAAAACCTCAGCTGGGTTTGTGCTACTTGTCCCTGTTTATGCTCAAGACCACTGAAAGGTAGGGATAGGAGGAGAGAAGATAAAGTGCTGGAAAAAGGATTTATTTTTACTCAGAGGGCTCTGGGGTGAGGTGAAGTGGTCTACAGCCATCACTTCCAGCCCAGTTTCAACACCCACAATCCACTGCCTCCCACTACACTTCTTTGCCAATTCTCTCTCCTGCTTTCCCTTCCCTGCAACCCCCCCCCCTGCCAACCTTCAAAAAGAACCCTCCCCCCTCAAAAAAAAAAAGTTGACTAGCCCAGTAGAAACTGATTCACGCTGTAGTTCAAAAATTTGAATCTGCCACTGTGGTCTTGAGAGAGAGCAGGTGTGAAGCAGGAGCGGGGGTTGGGGGGGGGGGGTTGTGGAGGAGAGAATCCTAAGCAGGCTCCACACTGTCAGCAAAGAGCCTGATGTGGGGCTCAATCTCACACACGTTGAATTATGACCTGAGCCAAAATCAAGAGTCAGACACTTAACCAACACAGCCCCCCAGGTACCCCCCATGTATATGCATCTTTAGAGAATATGATACTGAGAAACTGCATTAATAGTCCTTAGTATCTCTAATTAAAGCCTTCTCATCCAAGAGCTAAAGGCTTATCTAAAAAGACTACTTATTGGGGCACCTGGGTGGCTCAGGCAGTTAAGCATCAGACTCGAGCCCATAGTTGTCCTGAGATAGAGCTGGGCATGGAGCCTGCTTAAGATTCTCTCTCTCCTTCTCTCTGTGACCCTCCCCCACTCACCTGCATGTGTGTGTGCTCCCCCTCAAATCAATCAAAAAAATAAAAAGACTACTTTTTGATAATGGGGAAAAACATTTTATCCTACTGCTCCCTGTTCCTTTACTCCTGGGGTCCAAGAAATTAGGCTAAAACCTAACGGAAACGCCAAACTACTGCTCTGGGGGATCAACAGGGCAAAAGACAGCAAAAATTACATGTTTATCAAATCAGACTGCAAAACCAGTCATCTTTATGGTCTGTTACAATAAAACAATCTATTCAACAGGTAACTTTGTCCAGATTTAACTGTGAACTTCTGCTGAATTCTACTTTTCACTAATTACCCAACCTGAATAAAGTTCAGCCACTGCTCAAAGGCATCTTTCTTCTCTATTTTTAACCCATCAGCGAGTTAAAATTCACTTGGAATCGTGACCTCACAACTCTAGGAGGGGTGTGGGGGGATGGTGAATGTTCAGTCTGGGTTGTTTTTTTGTTTTTAACACTTACACTTTTATTTTTTATTTTTATTTTAAGTTTATTTTGAGAGAGAGAGCACACGTGCGCATGAGTCAGGGTAGAGAGAGAAGGAGAATCCCAAGCAGGCTTTGCACTGTCAGCACAAGCCCGATGTGGGGCTCGAACTCACAAACTACAAGATCATGACCTGAGCAGAAATCAACTGAGCCACCTAGGTGTCCGTGGACTTTTAAAAAATTATTTGTTTTTTTAAAAGTAATCTCTACAACCAGTGCAGGGCTCTCAGGATCCCAAGATCAAGAGTCACATGCCCCAGGGACTGAGTCGGCCAGGAGCCCCAGGGCTTATTTTTTCAAGTCACCCCCACTTAGGAAACACGACTCCTACTAACTACCCTTCAGAACCTGCCACACAAAGTCATCTTCCTGTCCTGGGTCCCACTCCATCCTAGTCCAAAAGGTACTTTCTCTACCAGTGCTTTCTTCAGCAAGGATGCTCTTTCCTGGATCCTCTTATTATTTAACTCATCCATGACCCAGTGCTTTCTCTTGAATGTGTTATTCAGGTACTGGGAAAGTATTCTCCCTGGGCATTCTAACCTTACAACTTAGGTGTGTGTGAGCTTCCTAACACCAGAACCTGTCTTTTATTTATCCTTCTAAGTTAGAGAGTCAGGAACCAGATTATCACATAACAGATCTTGAATAAATATCACTGGCTCACATTCCTGAAGATAGCATATACTTTAATCTCACGCTCTGGAAATTATCTGAATTTGCATCCTTGAATCATATAGATAATACGAGTGCTGACAAGTGCCTGTGCCTGTGCGTGTACAGGTACCTTCACTCTGTGAGAGAACAGAGGGGATTAAAAATGCCTGGGCAGCTCTTTCCACCTCCAGCAGCCATGGTGAGAGGAGCTGATGCTGCATCCGCCTACCTGCAACAGATGGTCCTGCAGAAGTGCTCCAGCTTCCTGATCAAAAGGAACAAGCAGACATACAGCACTGAACTCAATATCCCGAAGGCTCACAACTCCTGCTACAACTGGTGAGTTCACCACAAGACTTTGGGCATGGAGCCGGTGGCTGACGGTAGAGGTTAGTGGTGGTCGTGCGGCCGAGATCCCACCAGTGAAAACCCCGCACCTCCTAGGACTGGACCACCATTAACAAGAATGTCCGGGGCAGCCTCTGCAGCATCAGGCACATGATCCTTAAGAACAAGCACTGCCCAGATCTGTGCACGGCTGCCATCCGCAGAGCCAGTGCCATCCTCTGCAGCCAGAAGCCCGAGATGGTGAAGAGGAAGCTGGCTGCCCACCAAGAGCTCCTGAGCACCTGTGTCCCACCTCCAAAGCCATAAAGATATCAACCACCAAAAAAAAAAAAAGGGGGGGCCTGGGCACTTGAAACAAAAAGCCCAGCTACTACTTTTATCTATATACTCTATTGAAAAAGTATCACTTGATTTCTGTGCTTTAATCTCCATTAAGTAGAAATCAGTGTTCCTAAAAATGTGAAAATGCAGGCTGTGTTTATTGTAGGCAGTGAAATCAGAACTTGTAACTTTTCATTATGGTATGTAATAGTTTGAGTTTCCAAAGGCCTATCAAGGATGAATCACTTAAGATGAACCATCTTAGACTGACTCTGCATTTAACCACATTCATAACTGCAAGCAGAGCTGTCAGAGCGGGTAGAATTTTACTCACAAGTACCTGAGACTGTGCCTAGCAAGACAATGAAAACAAGAAACCACTTCCTTGAGATAAGACACAAATATTGGATTTTTACCTTTTACAATTTTCTGTAGAAACTGGTTCTGAATCAGAAAGTTTCAAATTATTATTCAGATGAGATGTAATTCAGCAAATATGTTACAATTTGTGGCAATTTTTAATCTTCAAAGCCCAAGTCTCATACAAGTCCATGAAAAGCTGCCCAGTGACAGAGAAACAATGATCTCACATCTAGATGGAAAAACTGAGGCAAAAGACCCAAACTGTTTTTTTTAAAAGGGAAATCTGTTGGAGCGCCTGGGTGGCTCAGTGGGTTGAACGTCACTTTGTAAATTTTTTTTTTAATGTTTATTTACTTTTGACAGAGAGAAACACAGAATATGAGCAGCAGAAGGGCAGAGAGGGAGGGAGACACAGAATTCGAACCAGGCTCCAGGCTCTGAGCTGTCAGCACAGAGCCCAATGCAGGGCTTGAACTGACAAACTATGAGATCATGACGTGAGCAGAAGTCAGATGCTCAACCGACTGAGCCACCCAGGCACCCCAAATGTCTGACTCTTGATACCGGCTCAGATCATGATCTTGCAGTCCTGGGATCAAGTCTCACGTTGGGTTCTGCGTTGAGCATGGAGCCTGCTTAAGATTCTCTCTCTCCCTCTGCCCCTCCTCTGCACACACTCTCAAAATAAACTTAAAAAAGAAAAAAAATGTTTAAAGGGAATCTGTTGAAAAGGTATCAAAGTTGGGTGCAATTTTAAGTCTTAGGGTGTCTAGAAAGACCTTTAATAGGCCCTGATTGAGCCCAAAACAAGTCAGACCGCAGACAGGTATGATAAAAATAAAAAAGGCGGTTCCCCAGTTAGCTTCTGTAAACTTAGAGAGCCAACAGCCACAACACAGAAAAAGAATTTTAAGAATTTAGCAGGCTGTTAAAAACTTTTGGCAATCATGTGTTTACAGAACAGCTAAACAAGTTGCTTATTCATGCCCTTTCTCGTCTCGCTAGATTTCTCTAGTGACCCAGAATCACCTCACCAGAGAGCAGGCCCTCTAGCCCAGTCTACAGTCCAACTTTCAAGTCTGAAGGGGGACAGGAATTGAAGAGGCTTAAGGGAAGACACTTGGCTGGCTCCATTCTGGGTATGTAACTACAAGGTGTTATTCTGAAACAAGTCTAGGTGAGAGCGTTTGAATCCACGTTTGCCTATGTTTCCTAACCCTGGTACAGAGGTGTCTTTCTTTTCTGGGTCTAAGTGCCTCATCAAAGCTCACTACTGGGTTTAGAAATTTCAAGACACATTTATATCAATATTTTCGCTATGTGGGGCACCTGGTGGCTCAGTCAGTTAAGCATCTGACTCCTGATTTTGGCTCAGGTCATGAACTCATGGTTTCTGAGTTCAAGCCCCGAATCGAGCTCTCTGCTCCCATTGTGGAACCTGCTTGGGATTCTCTCTCTCCTCGTTCTCTGCCCCTCCCCCTACTGTCTCTAAAAATAAATAAATAAACATTAAAAAAATTTTTGCTATGTAATAACATTGATTTACAATACTTAAGAGGGTAGTTTATCAAAACTGCAAAGAATAGCTTAAATGAAATTTTGAACAGGTGTTGAAGAGTTATGAATAGAAGCAGTGAAAAAGACATGATCCACAGCAACATATGAATCCATGTAAGGGGAGTGAAGACATGGCTCCCACCAAAATTGTGTGGAGAAACATAAGCAACTACAAATATAAAGACAGTGCGCCTAGGTGGCTCAGTCGCTTGAGCGTCAGACTTCGGCTCGGGTCATGATCTCACAGTTCGTGAGTTTGAGCCCTGTCTCCAGCTGTGCACTGATAGCTCAGAGCCTGAAGCCTGCTTTGGATCCTTGGTCTTCTCCTCTCTCTCTGCCCCTCCCTCGCTGGTGCTTGGTCTCTCTCTCTCTCAAAAACAAACATTAAAAAAAATTTTTAAGAAACAGTACAACTATCTAATAATTCAAGAAATGTAAATTAAATGGAATGAGATTTTATTTTTTGCTTATAAAATGGCAAAATGTTTGGAAAAAAACCTAAAACTCACAGAGTCAAGGATATAGCGATGAGTCACTAAAATGACATGTTTAAACTGATAGATACATCCTTTCTGGAAATTAGCATAAACAGTTTTTAATTTTCTAATTTTTTTTTAATTTTGAGAGAGAGCGAGCGAGAGCGAGCACACAAATAGGGGAGGGGAAGGGAGAAGGTGAGAGAGACAGAATCCAAAGCAGGATCTCACTATAGTGAGAGACAGAATCCAAAGCCCCAATGTGGGGCTCAAATTCATGAACCTCCAGATCATGACCTGAGCTGAAATTAAGACTTTGATGCTTAACCAACTGAGACATCCAGGTGCCTCAGCACAGTTTCTTAAATATTCATATTCCTTTTTTTTTTTTAATTTTTTTTTTAACATTTATTTATTTTTGAGACAGATAGAGACAGAGCATGAGCAGGGGAGGGTCAGAGAGGGAGACTCAGAATCCGAAACAGGCTCCAGGCTCTGAGCTGTCAGCCCAGAGCCCGATACGGGGCTCGAACTCACGGACCGCGAGATCATGACCTGAGCCGAGGTTGGACGCCCAACCGACTGAGCCACCCAGGTGCCCCAAAATATTCATATTCTTTGATACAGTAACCATACTTCTAAAATCTAACTTAAGGAACTGGGGCATTTGGCTCAGTCAGTAAAGCATGTGACTCAATATCGGGGTCTTGAGTTCATGCCCCTATGTTGGGCATGGAGCCTGCTTAAAAACAAAAACGAGACAAAAATAAAAGCTAACCTAAGGAACAGTCAGAGATGCAAACAAAAATTTACATACGATTCTCTTCACTCTAGTGTTCCAGTAAAAACTGGAAACAAATCTAAATGTCTAAAAGTAGGAGTGCCCGGTGGCTCAGTTGGTTAGGCTTCTGACTCTTGATTCAGCTCAGGTTATGATCTCATGGTTTGTGGGATTGAGCCCTGCATCGGGCTCTGTGCCCGTAGTGCGGATTCTCTGTCCCTCTCTCTCTGCATCTCCCACACTCGCTCTGTTTGTCAAATAAACTTTGAAAAAAAAATTTAAAATGTCTAAAAGGAAATAGCTACATAAATTATGGGATATTCATCTAATGAAGTTAGCATGAGCTTCCCAATTTAAAGAAAAATTTCTTTAATGTTTATTCATTTCTGAGAGAGAGAGAGCGTGCACACGTGTACTCAAACGAGTGGGGGAGAGGCAAGGAGAAAGGGAGACACAGAATGTAAAGCAGACTCAGGCTCTGAGCTGTCAGCACAGAGCCCTACATGGGGCTCGAACTCATGAAGCATGAGATCATGACCTGAGCTGAAGTCGGACACTTAACCAACTGAGTCACCCAGGGGCCCCATAGCCTCCCAATTAAAAAAAAAAAAAAAAAAAAAGGTTTATTTATTTTTGAGAAAGAGAGAGCACTTGCAGGGGAGGGGCAGAGAGAGAGAGGGCGACACAGAATCCAAAGCAGGCTCCAGGCTCTAAGCTGGCAGCACACAGCCTGAGGCAGAGCTCCAACTCACAAACTATGAGATCATAACCTGAGCTGAAGTCGGACACTTAACCGACTGAACCTCAGAAGCCCCCCAATTTTTAAAAAATGTTTATTTTTATATTTATTTTTCAGAGAGAGAGAGCAGGGGAGGGGCAGAGAAGCAGTGGGGGGGGGGGGGGGGGACAGAGAATCCGAAGTGGGCTCCATGCTGACAGCAGAGAGCCCAATGCAGGGTTTGAACCCGCAAACCATGAGATCATGACCTGAGCCGTAGTCGGATGCTTAACCCACTGAGCCACCCAGTCATCCCTGTGACCAGTCTTTTTTTTTTTTAAAAAATGAATTAGGGGCACCTGGGTGGCTCAGTCGGTTAAGCATCCGACTACAGCTCAGGTCATGATCTCACGGTTTGTAGGTTCAAGCCCTGCATCGGGCTCTGTGCTGACAGCTCAGAGCCTGGAGCCTGCTTCACATTCTGTGTGTCTCCCCACCCCTCCCACCTTGTGCACACTCTCTCTCTCAAAAATAAACATTAACAAAAAAAATTTTTTTTTAATTAAAAAATTCACAGTCAAAAATGCTTACTGTTTCATGATTCTCATTTCAATTATCTCAATTATATGTGTGTATTTATTGGGAGTGCAATCCCTATTGTGAACACAGACAAAAATGTTTGAAAAACATGGCACTATGCCATAGCTGCCTCTCATGTCAGTATTTATTGACCACCTATCATATCCCTCTTCTTACACTATTATATACAACAAAAACATATAATTCTAAGCCACGGTTTTGCTTAAGTGTGAATGTAATTATTGACTTTCCTATGGATTTGGGGAATTGCCCAGATCGGCACTTCACTAGAACTCTAGTATACGTTGGCTAGCCTAACACTTAGCAATCATTTCTTAGTGAAAAATCCTTTCAAGGTGAACTATAAAGCCAGCAACTATAACCAAGGTAAGAATGAGCTGGGCATAAAGGCAAGAAAGACTTTATGTTCAACTTGTCAGATTTTTTTTTTTTTTCAGGGAAAAGTTGTATGAATTTACACTGAGGAAACTATATCCAAGAGTAATACAAGTAACGATTAAATAACGTTCTCTCTCATTCTCAAACAATCCTGGCACAGAAAACTCTGTCCCTCCCATCCTAATGCTGTTCCCTGAATGTTAGAAGTACACTCGAACTCTGAACCTACTTCAACTCATACCTTTTCAAAGTCAGCTTCCATTTGGACACTGCCATGACAGCATTTGGAAGCTGGGCATCATAGACTCCACCCAGGTCTCTGACAGGAAATACCCCTCTGCTTTCTCAGGTGTTTTAAATTTGGGCGGGGGTGGGGGGTGGGAAGCTGGACTCCTACCTTTCAATGCCACGCATCTACTATATCCACTATATATTCATTTCGTCTGCTACTTTCTCAGAACTTGTTCTCTGTACACAATACCTTGAGTTTATGTGCCTTACATATCTAGTGAAGTTTCAGAAAGGCTAACAGATTCAGTGCTGACAGGGAACAAAGTTTTACTTATAGTTAACATATTGCCATCCAGGGTTAGTTTGACAGTAGGCAGATTTTAAGGTAAGAGGAGAAACGAAGCATAATTGCTATCTTAATACATTCTGTTCATTTAGGCCCTCCCTTCTTCTCTGCTAGTGGGAGTAGAGGACAGGAGTAGAGGACCATGAGGAATCCTGATGTGTAACAATTTTGGGTGAGGGCTTCTGTAGCCTTAGTAAAAATCGAAAGATCTTACCTTGCTGTTTCATTGAGATTCACTATAACTTGAAGCTTTCTGGCTCACACTCCACATACCCAAGGAATTACCAGGTTTCTGAAGCTAAAGGGTCTATGAAAGTAGTAGAGACTGCTAAGTCTCGAAAGCACCCAGGAACTGAAAGCCTACTGAACAGGAGCACCTCCTCCTTCTACATCCTACAAACCACTGCAACTAGCTAATGATGTGGCATACTGGTTCAATCCACAGGAAGATGAGAGAATAGAGACAGGGAGCCTGGGTGGCTCAGTCGGTTATGTGTCTGAGTTGTTCGAGCCCCACATTGGGCTCTGTGCTGCCTGCTTCAGATTCTGTGTCTCCCTCTCTCTCTGCCCCTCCCTGGCTTGCGCTGGCTCTCTCTCTCTCTCTCTCTCAAATAAATGAGCATTAAAAAAAAATAAAAGAGAGAGAACAGAGAGTCCCTGCTGGAAGAGTATTTTACAGCTAAACGCCCACTGAAATAAAATTCTGAACTTAGGTTTAAGAGGCTTCCTTATTCCAGGAACTGCCTTGTAAAACAAAATAAAAACAAAGTAGTCCTTTAAACATCTCAAAGATTCAAAGTACACAACTCATACACTGATCAGCAGAATTCTTTTGCTCCTTTCTGTAGCTGTGAAAAATTCCATAATCACTCAGCACTGTTTTTGTTTGTTTGTTTTTTTAATCAGTGTGTGGCTGGTTCTAACTGGTCAAATATGTCTTATACCATATTAAGCCCCACCCAAACAAAGCAATTTAACTCAAGATTACTTTAGCATTGAATAAATCAGGGAAAAAATTGTAGATGTTTTATCCTACAGATGTCCAAATGATGTGCTTTCCTTTATCTCAAAGATACCTCAAAGAAATATGACTAACACTACCCAAATTAACATCTATGACAGGAGCAGAAAACAAAAGCACCCAACTCTTCTATTCCTGGTACACTGCTTCCTTCACTCAGTGTACCCATTCACTCTCCTAATTTCTCCTCTGTAAATTCTCTCCATGGCCTCCCTCACCAACTGAATGTCCTCACCAACCTTCACCCTTTTCCCTCTGTTAAATCACTTTAACTAGATTGGAAATAGAAGGTACCCAAACAGAGTAAGGATGGCAGCCATAAAGTGGTGGGGGGCCCACTATGGTGTGAGAGCATCCCCAGAGGGATGCAGTGACTACTCCACCATCTAACAGCAATGAGCCCCAATACGGTCAAATCAGATCCTGATTTCTAGATACCTGATTTCCAAATCTCTCTACTAACAGGAACAGAGGCTCTTTGGAGAAATGGGTGAGGCACAGAAATGACTCTGGAAGATCTCATTGTGCAGGAAAGGAAGGAAGTGCTCAAAGACTAACGGTGACATGTCGAAGAACACAGAAGCTTTAGGATATTCAACTGGTGAGGGAAACCTCTGAAAGAGAAGTTTACACAGTAGAAACCAAAAAGAACAACGAATAGGTACATGAGTGAAGGAAGCATGTCCTAGCAATAGAAGAATTATGAACTCTTGTTTTCTACCACTGTTTATAAGATGTTAGTTTGGGGAGTATCAGCCAATCTTTTGAAATAAAAGGACAGTGGGGCACCTGGGTGGCTCAGTTAAGTGTCTGACGTCGGCCCAGGTCATGATCCCGAGCTTCGTGGGTTTGAGTCCCACGTCGGGCTCTGTGCTGACAGGCTCAGGAGCCTGTTTTGGATTCTGTGTCTCCTTCTCTTTCTGCCCCTCCCCCACTCTGTTTCTCTATCTCCCAAAAATAAACATTAAAAAAAATTATTTATGAAATAAAAGGACAGCAAATCATTTGATAATCTTTAGGATTAAACATATAATTTTTTCCTGATATACTGACAAATTCTGGGATAATTTGAACATCAAACAAATAATGATAAAAGATTATATTCTATTGAATAAAACAGAAAATCCATAATGTATCAAGAAGTTGAATAACTATTCTTTTTTTCTTTTCAAAAGTTTTTAATATTTATTTATTGTTGAGAGAGAGACAGAGCATGAACGGGGGAGGGTCAGAGAGAGAGGGAGACACAGAATCCGAAGCAGGCTCCCCTGATGCAGGGCTCGAACTCACAGAGCATGAGATCATGACCTGAGCCAAAGTCAGAAGCTCAACCGACTGAGCCACCCAGGTGGCCCCTGAATAACTATTCTTATAACCTGAAAACTAATGTAACATTGTACATCAACTATACTCAAATTACCCTTGGTGGCTCAGTTGGTTGAGTGGCAGACTTTGGCTCAGGTCATGATTTCACCATTTGTGAGTT
The DNA here is from genome assembly GCF_018350215.1 of Panthera leo. Taxonomy (NCBI): domain Eukaryota; kingdom Metazoa; phylum Chordata; class Mammalia; order Carnivora; family Felidae; genus Panthera; species Panthera leo. The sequence goes on along the minus strand of NC_056692.1, from coordinate 17,818,012 downwards.
CAAGTCCCATATTGGGCTCTGTGCTGACAGCTAAGACTGAGCCTGGAGCCTGCTTCGGATTCTGTGTCTCCCTCTCTCTCTGCCCCTCCCCCGCTCATGATCTCTCTCTCTCTCTCTCTCTCTGTCTCTGTCTCCCTCTCTCAAAAATAAATAAAAAGATTTTTTAAAAAGTTAAAAAAAAAAGAAAAGCATGAGTCCATACTAATGTAAATATATAAAGTAATAAATTGAAAGGGGGAGAGAAACAGGATACTTGCAGAGTTTCAAAGTATCTCCTTCCAAAATACTTACTAATTGCAAAGGGAAAAAGAGTAACTTTACACTAGAAATGCCTAGCAGGCACCACCTTAATCAAGTGATTGAACATTACCAGTAATAGGACACATAAAAATTCTGCACTTCTTGAAATTATGCAATTAAATTATGCATTACTCGTAATATTCCTGCTGAAGATATATAACCTAAATTAAACATGAAGAAACACCAGGCAACCCTAAATTTAGGGACTTTCTACAAATTAACTGTCAGAAGTATTAAAGTCATGAAAGTCAAAGGCCTGAAGAACTGTTCCAGACTGAAGGAGACCAAGAATATACAACAAATAAATGCAATGTGTGGGGCACTTGGCTGGCCTCAGTTAGTAGAGCAGGTGACTCTTGATTTCAGGGTTACGAATTCGAGCTCCAAGTTGGGAGCAGAGTTTACTTAAAAAGAAAAAAAAAAGTAAAATAAATTAAAAAATGCAATGTGTGGGGCGCCTAGGTGGCTCAGTTGATTGAGCGTCTGACCTTGGCTCAGGTCATGACCTCACGATTTGTGAGCTCAAGTCCCACATGGGGCTCACTGATGTCAGCACAGAGCCTGCTTCAGATCCTCTGTCCCCCTCTCTCTCTGCTCCTCCCCCATTCGTGCTCTCTCTCAAAAATAAACATTAAAAAAAAAATGCAACATGTGATTCTGAACTGGGTCCTTACTGAAATGAAACACATTACTCATACAAACAACAACATCTGGGGTGGCTTGATGGCTCAGTTAGTGAAGCAACCAACTCTTTTTTTTTTTTGATGTTTTATTTATTTTTGAGAGAGACTGAGCATGAGTGGGGGAGGGGCAGAGAGCAAGAGACAGAATCTGAAGCAGTCTCCAGACCCTGAGCTGTCAGTACAGAGCCCGACATGGGGCTTGAACTCATGAGCTGTGAGATCATGACCTGAGCTGAAGTTGGATGCTCAACCGACTGAGCTACCCAGATGCCCCCAATCAACTCTTGAGTCATGACCTCGAAGTTGGTGGATTCCAGCCTTTGGTCTGGTTCTACACGGACCGTGTGGAGCCTGCTTGGGATATTCTTTCTTTCTCTTTCTCTTTCTCTTTCTCTTTCTCTGTCTCTCTCTGTCTCTCTCTCTCTCTCTCTCTCATATTCTATCTCTTTCTCTGTCTCTCTCTCTCTCATATTCTTTCTTTCTCTTTCTCTGTCTTTCTCTTTCTCTCTCTTATTCTTTCTTTCTCTTTCTCTCTCTCCCCCCCCCCCCCCCGTCTCTCTGCCCCTCCCCTGTTCATGCACACATCACCACAAACTCTCTCTCTCTCGCTCAAAAACAAACTTTAAAACAACAAAACGGGGCGCCTGGGTGGCTCAGTCAGTTAAGCGGCCGACTTCAGCTCAGGTCATGATCTCGCGGTCCGTGAGTTCGAGCCCCGTGTCGAGCTCTGTGCTGACAGCTCAGAGCCTGGAGCCTGTTTCAGATTCTGTGTCTCCCTCTCTCTGACCCTCCCCCGTTCATGCTGTCTCTCTCTGAATCAAAAATAAATAAACGTTAAAAAACAAAACAAACAAAAAAACAACAGCAACAAATAGCAACATCTGAGAGGGGTCTGAGAATGACAATAATGTATCAATGTTAGTGATTTTGATGGTTTTATTGTGGTAATGCTGGATGGAGAGTGTCCTTGTTTGTTGTTGAGATAAAGACTAAAGTATTCTGATATGATGAAGCAATCAGGTCAAATGATCCAAGGAAGAAAAATATTCTTTGTACTATCAACTTTTCTGTAAATCTAAGATTGTTTCTACACATTTTATTTAAAAAACAAAACAAAAAATATGGGGTGCCTGGGTGGCTCAGGCAGTTAAGCGTCCAAATCTTGATCTCAGTTCAGGTCACGATCTCAGGGTTGTGAGTTCAGTCCCTGCGTTTGGCTCCATGCAAGGCACAGAGGAGCTTACTTAAAAGAAAACAAAACAAAACAAAAAACAGGGGCGCCTGGGGGGCTCAGTCGGTTGGTTAAGCGTGCGACTTTGGCTCAAGTCATGATTGGTTCACGGGTTCAAGCCCCGCATTAGGTTCTGTGCTGACAGCTCAGAGCCTGGAGCCTGTCTCACATCCTGTGTCTCCCTTGTTCTCTGCCCCACCCCCATTCACGCTCTATCTCTTCTCTCTCAAAAATAAATAAAACATTTAAAAAAAAATTTGTAAGAAAAAAATCAACAAAACAGGGGTGCCTAGGTGGGTGGCTTAGTTAAGTGTCCAACTCTTGATTTTGGCTCAGGTCATGTGTGGAGCGTGATGCAGGGCTTGATCTCTCCCTTTCTCTCTGCCCCTCTCTTGCTTGTTCTCTCTCTCTCAAAACAAATGAAGTTTACAATAAAATAAAATAAACAAAAAAGATAGTGTTGAAGTCTAGAAAGGGTGTGGGGGCTGGAGATCATAAAGAAGAGTTGGGAGAAAGTGGTCTCTTGGTAACTATTATCATTTCATCTTAACGCAGGTAACTTAGCTCTACACTGGTGAGTGCTGACATTTGGGGTTCTTGCCATCTGGAATAGGTTTCCTGTATCTTTCTGCCTCATCAACTTCCAATTTCTTTTCAACACTTACCTGAATAACATTTTCTCCAGTGCCTATATTTCAAATTATCCCCCAACCTCCACTCTGTTCTGGCAATGCTTCCACTGTGTGGCATTCAATGCAACCCTCTTAACCTAAAGATGGAGAATTTCAGGGGCGCCTGGGTGGCTCAGTCAATTAAGCATCCGACTTCAGCTCAGGTCGTGATCTCGAAGTTTGTGGGTTTGAGCCCTGCCTCAGGCTCTGTGTCAAAAGCTCAGAGCCTGGATCCTGCTTCTGAGTCTCCCTCTCTCTCTGCCCCTCCCCAGCCCCTCATGCTCTCAGTCTCCCAAAAATAAATAAAATGTAAAAAACAAACAAAAAAGGAGAATTTCACTTCTGGAAAGGTTCCAAAAGAAATGTCTCCTGAACAAGGTGCTATTAATAACCCTCCGTTTTCAGGCCTGACATTCACTAACATTTCCATCAAGTTCATGTTTCAGTAAGAGTTTTGCAAGCAAGCCCTTTCTTTCTAAGCACACATCCTGAACCTCATCAATACTGCCTGCAAACCTCTATGCTCTAAGGGAAATCCTTGTTATACCTTCCAGAGTATAACAGAGTTATGACATTCTTTCCTCCGACCATACAAAAAGTTTCAAATGACATCATAAACTTTATCTCCAGACTTCCTGAAAACTACCCACTACAACCAGCTTCTCCACTTTCACACCAACAGCAGCTGGCAGGCAGTCTTGGGTTATTCTACAGCAAAGGTTTTCGGTAACAATCAATGAAGAGCTTTGAAGTAGTGCAAGGATGATGTTTATCACTCACCCTTTCCTCTTCTTTCCTTTTTAGTGTGATCAGGGAAGCTTTGGAGGAGAAACAACTGTATTACAGACAGCTCTTCTCCAAGGAGCCATGAACTTTCTTCCCTTATTTCACACAAACACTAAGAAAAACAGATTCTTAAAATGCATTGCCACACTCCTTGGCCACTTATTCTCAACAAAGCTTTTATGCAGCCACATCCATAAAGTATCTAAGGAGACTGACGAGCCCTTGCGAAGAGAGCCTAGTAACAAAGACACTAAGGTGAGCAAGGACATCTGAAATGAAAAAAAAACAGTAAGTTACCTGAAGATCTAGGAATAGCCCCAGCTTGGAACTGACTTTAGTCTTTCGCATGTCAAGAAGATCAGCTTTTACTTATAAGACCATTTACTTTCAGGGTTACCATCAAACAACATTGAAGGGAAAGTCTGAAGGAAAATAGCAAAGGGAGTTTGTCATCTTCAGAGAAAGACAAACTATTCCTTTTATCCCTTTTTTTACCTAGCAAGGATGTTTCCAAAGATATTATGTATGCAACTTCCTATTAAAATAACAACTACAGGGGTGCCTGGGTGGCTCAGTCGGTTGAGTGTCCGACTTCGGCTCGGGTCATGATCTCGCGGTCCATGAGTTCGAGCCCCGCGTCAGGCTCTGTGCTGACAGCTCGGAGCCTGGAGCCTGTTTCGGATTCTGTGTCTCCCTCTCTCTGACCCTCCCCCGTTCATGCTCTGTCTCTCTCTGTCTCAAAAATAAATAAACGTTAAAAAAATTTTTTTTTAAATAAATAAAAATAAAATAACTACAATAAAAAAAAATATTTTAGAGAGGCATCTTTGAGCTCTCCAGGTAGACACCATGAGCAAAGCTCACCCTTCCAAGTTAAAAAATTTATGGACAAGAAATTATCATCAAAATTAAATGGTGGCAGACATGTCCAAGGAATATTGTAAGAGTTCAATCGTTTTATGAATCTTGTGATGAATGAATATGTGGAGATGGCAAATAATGAGCAACAGAATAATATTGGAAGGTGGTAATATGAGGAAATAGTACCATCATGTTAGAAGCCTTGGAACGAGTATAAACAATGGGAGTGTTCACCCGAAGAAACCAACTGCTTCTACATGTCCCCTCTCCATAGCACCTGCTTTACTATAATATAAAAATAAGATCATGTGCATTTTCACACTGAACTATTTTGTTGAATAAACCTTTGTAATAGCCCAAATTTTTTTTTAAAAACATACTAAAATTCCTATAGCACTAACGAAACGTATCCTCAGTGTCCCACTGATTTTAAAAGTGCCCCAAACAAAAGTTTACTTCTGCATTTCGAAGAGAATTTCATAGGCAAGCAGAAGACTAAACTTCACCTTGCCAATTACTATAATCTTACAATAAGCACAAATTGCTGTGAATGACATTTAGTTCCATCTCACTCTATTCTCTTATGATAAGGAGCAATGAACTCAAGGGTCTGATCTCAGAATATAAAAAGCCATTAAGGCTGCTCCTGATAGCTTCTTTTAAAACATGATCCTACACAGCTCTTCAAAAGGAGGACAATATGTTTTAATTGTGAGATGAATTTTTACAATGCTTTGATCTCCTGTCTAAAAGAGGTCTGTAAAAAGAAATAACTACAGTGGAGGAAGGGAGTAAAATGTGTCATTCTGGTTATTAAAATCCATCAAGTTCATACTTCAGCCTTGGGATAACTGCAGCCAAAAAACTGACTTGCAAGTAATTATCACCACTATCTGCAATAAAAGTTAATTGGACATAATTGAACTAACGCCCTAATCGGAGGGAAGCTGCAACTGGCAAACAGCCCACTCCTCTTGCTTCTTCAATCTGCAAATGAAACTGCTAATGATAATTTGTGGACAAACAAGAAATTGCTCTCATGGTTTCCCCAGTGCAAATCACTCAGCAATTCCAGCTAATGCCCAGCATGTTGAGCCAGGAGAAAAATCATTAACCAGTGCTTCCTTTGATAAAGATGAATTTTAACAATAACCAAGTCCATTAAGGCTGAGGGTTGCTGAGAATTGTTAAATTTCCCCTAAACACCCTAAGTAAGGCACTGTGGCCTGATCTCTATACACTGTATTATGCACTAGATGTGCCCTGTGCCACTACCATGTAGTACTAAGAAGAGACATTATACAAGGCCAGAAGCTACTATTACACTAATAATTTATCTTCTTCTAAGAGAATCCTGGGTAATCTCATTTTTTATACAGGCAAATGGCATTGTTGATCTGCTTCAACAGCAAAGATTAAATTACTTCTGAATGGATTTTGGAGTTGATAGATCCCTGCTGCCTGACTCATCTGCCTTCAATTCTGGATACGAGCTGCATCCTTTCCCCTGGAGTTTAGTACCACTCTCTGCTTTTCAACTGTGTCTACAGCCTAAGGGACTAACACTCCCCTAAGGTTATTGTGGAATCTTAGGAAGCCATTGTTTTACAGAATGGGAAAATTGTAGTCTTTATATCAACAGTGACTTATAACGTGGGATGACACTGCTAAGGTGACAGAAAGGAAAAGAGAGGCGCCTAGGTGGCTCAGTCAGTTAAGCGTCTGACCCTTGATATCAGCTCAGGTCATGATCTCGTGGTTTGTGAGATTGAGCCCCATGTGGGCTCTGTGCTGACAGCTTGGAATTCTTTCTCTCCCTCCCTCACTCTCTCTCTCTCTCTCTGCCCCTCCCCCCCTCAAAAAAAAAAACTTAAAAAAAAAGTAAAAGAGAAAAGCAGGTGCACAATGCTCACTTCTGCTTACTTTTTCTCTGCCTCTTTTTTTTATTTTTAAGTAATCTCTACACCCAACATGAACTTCAACTCACAGCCCTGAGATGAAGAGTTGCATACTCTACCAACTGAGCCAGCCAGGTGCCACCTCTCTGCTTATTTTTCTTATTTTATTTGGGCTCTATTCTGGCAAGGAGGTGGCTAGAAATTAATGCGTTCAGAATCTTTCCCAAAGCAGTAGCTGGACAACCAGCTCATTTGGTACATTTTTTGTTAAAAGTTATGGGGGGGGGGGGGGGGGAAGGGGGTTGAAAAAAAAAAGTTATTTTAGGATGTTTCAGTTCACTCCTGCAGTCATTAAAATACACTTTCTGATGGAAATAGAGGAAAGCCTAGAAATAGCTCAGCCAAGATGTAAAAAAACAGAGGATCTAGAAACTGTAATATGGCTAAGTAAAGGGAAAAAGAGCTTAACCTGAAAAAGAGAACACTTAGTAGGAACATCCTTCATTCATTTGCTCTCTGAGCATCTGTGATGCACTAGGCACTGTGACAGTACTATTTTTTGGAAACAAAAATGAGAAATGTGATTAGTGTAGTGAATGTTTCACAGTATATATAAATATCAAATTATGTTGTATACCTTAAACTAATACAATGCTGTGTGTCAATTATATTTTGAAAAGAAAAAAAAAAAGTGGATAAAGTTGTTTGAAAACCAAAATAATGAAACAAATACTTCCAAGGAACAGTGAGAAAGAAGGGAGAACAATAATATGGGTCACTGAAAGCCGAGCAAGAATTTACCAGATTGAGAAGGGTAAGCCACTCTAGGCAGAGAAAACTAGCATAATGAAAGGCATGCACAACTATGCTAGAAAACTACCATAACTAGGGGCTCCTGGGTGACTCAGTAGGTTAAGCATCCAATTCTTGATCTCAGCTCAGGTCCTTATCTCAGGGTCATGAGTTCAAGCCCCACATTGGGCTTCATGCTGGGTGTGAAGCCTACTTATAAAGAAAAGTAGCCTAACTAAATGTATGTTTGGGAAACCACAAGTGGTATAGTATGAAGAGGTGGGTGCTGGATGTATGTGCCAAACCTGGAGACTGAGCCTGATGTGCCAAATTATGAAAAGCCTTACATTTCATACTAGAGGGACAAAACAACAGATTAAGAATAAAGCTGGGTTGGAGTCCCATGTTTCAAGGAGAGTAACATGATCAGATGTCTGTTTTAAAAAAAATTTTTTTAATGTGTATTTTTTTTTTTTTTTGAGAGAGAGAAACAGAGTGCGGGGGGGGGGGGGGGTGGGTGGGGGGGTGGACAGAGAGAGACGGAGACACAGAATCCGAAGCAGCTCCAGGCTCTGAGCTGTCAGCACAGAACCTGATGCGGGGCTTGACCCCACAGACCATGAGATCATGACCTGAGCTAAAATCAGATGCTCAACCAACTGAGCCACCCAGGTGCCCCTCAGATGTCTATTTTAAATAAATCTGCTGAAAATGTGAAAGACAAACAAGAAATGGCAGAAATCAGTTAAGTGGCTATAGTGATTTCAAGGCAAGAGATGATGATCTTAAGCAAGGGTGCCGTAAGAGAGCCGTCATACAAAGGAGGGAGTAGATTTCTTTCTTTCTTTCTTTCTTTCTTTCTTTCTTTCTTTCCTTTCTTTCTTTCAGGTTTTTTTAATTTTAGGTAATCTCTACATCCAATGTGGGGTGCAAACTCACAAACCCAAGATCAAGAGTCACATGCTCCACCAACTCAGTCAGCCAGGTGCCCCTAGATTTATATCTGAGCTCAAACACAGGTTAATAAAGGCTGAAGACAGGCAATTTTAGACTAACATAAACAACAATTTGAGCTTATTCAATAGTGGGCATACTAATAGAAATGCTGAAGCAAAAGCAATGACTATTCCTTAAGAATGATGGAAAATAATTTATTTTCAGTAACTCAGAATTTGGAATAGATGACCATTAAACCAACTTCCAGATTCCAAGATTCTAAATCACTTACAAAGGTGATTATTTTATAAAGTCATTATGACTGCTTATTTTGTAGAAAGGTCTGTAATTTTCTAAGTGCTTTCACATGGATTCTCTCACTTGCTTTTCCCAAATACCCTATGAGATAGTTTGCACAGGGATCCTCAGTCCATTTTTCAGAGATAAAGTAGGAAAAGCTCATAAGTGCCTAGACTACAACCCCTAGCTCTGTGCTCTTTCCATTCTCATCACTGCCTCCAACAGTGTCACTGCTGAAAATCAATTCTGACAAACCATCCTTCTTTGGTCACTTGTTCCAAGGTCTATTTCAAAATCAGGAAATTCTGCATGTCTTATATTCATTGCCCAGAAGCTCCAGCCTATTCCTTTGTCCTCTTCTAGGTGAATAAGAGCTGGTCATCTATCTTATATAATGTTCCTTCATATTTGCATACTATAAAAAGTCTGTCACTTCCCTAATCCTGGCTAATTACCCCCAATTCCTTGAGGGTTTTTTTTTTTTTCATATATTCTTTCCCTCCTTAAACTCATCAAGTAATGTGATCCCCAATTTTGTACTAGATCCAGGAAGACAATAAACTCTTCCCATAGACTCCAATTCTAATCCCCAGGTATCTATTAAAAGTGCCTCTCCAAGTACTTCATACCAATATTTACTGAGAGCCTACAATGTAGCAAGACACTGTTCTAGGAGTGAGGGACTCAGCAAAGAAAAAAACAGACAAAAACTCATGCTTCCATTTTTACATGGTATAGAGTGGGAGGGTCAGACAAATTTAATGAATAGGTTAGTTACTCTCAAAAGGTGATAAATGCTACGAAAAGGAAAATAAAGCAAAATAAGAAGATGAGGAGTATTGGATGAGATAGCCATTCTAAATAGCATAGAGTGGTCCTCACTGAGAAACTGTAGTTCTCTCCATGGTTTATCTGCTAGTTTCAGTGCAAGACAGCAATACAGCTTTTAATTACATAACAGAATTTTTTTAAGCAATTAAACTACAACCAATATAGTTTTCCCCTCTCTCATTTCAAATTTAACTCTTAGACACTTGCACTTTTTAAAAATGTTTTTACTTATTTTTGAGAGAGAGAGAGAGAGAGAGAGAGAGAGAGACAGAGCAAGCAGACAAGGGAAAGAGATAGAGGGGGACACAGAATCTGAAGCAGGCTCCAGGGTCTGAGCTGGCAGCACAGAGCCTGACACAGGGTTTGAACTTGTGAACCACGAGATCATGACCTGAGCTGAAGTTGGATGCTTAACCAACTGAGCCACCCAGGCACCCTGACACTTGCACTTTTAATAAAAAGCAATTCATCAACTTGTTTAGAAGAAAAAATCTTATTTCTGTGATGTAGAAATATTCTTCAAGCAATAATGCAACAAAATAATGTAAGTCTGCACAGACATGCACCAGTGCGTGCACACGCACGTGCGCACGCACACACACACACACACACACACACACACCTCTGACTTTGATTAAGGACTAGCATTTCCCTAGTTGAGCAATATTCTTTCTTAAGTAGCTGTGGAAAGCTCAGAGATGAGCAGATGTGGACAGACAGGTGGATGGAGGCAGTTGGTGGAAACAATTTCAAAGAATTACAGAATTGGTGTGCAGGCTTAAGTGGCATCAGCCTCTCACTTCAAAGTGCACTTGGAACAATCTCCCGAAAATGTACTATGAATGATAAGAATGATACATTTCATTTGGGACATTTGTTTAGCTTAGAGAAGAGGCAAAAATTAAAATACAGCTTCCTGAAAAAGCAACTTGTTCCAACTTAATTTTGCCATGGACCATGGAAACAAAGGACTTTTTTTTTCTTTTTAATTTTTTTTCAGTTTATTTATTTTGGGGAGGGGTTAGAGAGAGAGGGGGAGAGAGAGAGAGAATTCCAAGCAGGCTCTGCACTATCAGCAAGAGCCCGGCATGGGGCTCGATATCATAAACTGTGAGACCATGACACAAGTGGAAACCAAGAAGCCTGGTGCTTAACTGACTGAGCCACCCAGGTGCCCCCAAAGGAGTTTCCTTAAAAGGAAAGGTTCCTCTTGTCTCTCTGCGGAAATGTTCTAGCACACTATCACACTCCAATTGCACGATAACCTCACAGGGATTGAATGAAGCCTAAGTACTAAAATCCTTTGTAAAGCACTTTAGTGAATGCACAGTAACACTTAGCAGGACAGGTTAAAACCAAGATACGGGATTCTTCATTAATCGACTGGTCTTTCTGTTGAATGAAAAAGTTTCTGGGAGGATAAGATAAGCAAAAGGCAAACCAGAACCTTCACAGTTACAAAATTAATGTCTTCACAATAGTACAACCACTCCCAGCTAAACAGTTAGGTAATACATAAGGCCCATTCAGGAACCCAGGAAATGTGTCTTTTCCACTGATATACCTGGGATGAGCTGCCTTTAACTTCTCATAGTCTTGATACCTCTTAACTTTCAAAATAGATTAAGTTTTATCCTTTACATAGTAAGTGATAAGTGAAATGCCAATGGAAGAAATGCTTTAGCTTTTGGAAGGAAAGAAGAAATTTAAGTTATGACTAATAACGCTTATGCTTCTCCTCTGAAGCAACAGGGATGATGTCTAAATCTTCAATTCTGCAAGTGGCATAAAATCTTATTTTCATTCAGATCAGCAACTGATCCTCAAAACCACTTTGCTGAGTGCAAAGAATTAGCAACTGGTCATGGAAACCTTGCTTTTTAAATCTGCTGTAATATTCAGTTGATCGAGAGAGAAAGAAAGAGAGAGAGAGAACATTTTCCCACCAAATAGCACTTAAAGAAATCCTGAGCTTTAAAATTTATAATGTATAGTACTTCTTTAATCACAACCTAGTATCTGACTTCTAAATGGATTTCATTTTGGCCAACAGTTCTCATCATTAGAGTATATACACAGTGTTAAGAGGAGGGGTTTACTTTGATAACACTTCTTTGGCTTGTCCATCTGTGGCCTGACCACATATGATGAATGACTGGCAAATACCGTGGGGCCAGAAGATGCCAAGAAAGAAAGCATGCTAGTATCAAAAGCTAGTTTATCTATGATCTACTTGGAAGATCTCAATTCTCCCTAGGACTCCGTGTAATTAGGTGACAAGGGCCAAAGTCTTAAAAAATAAACAGGGGGCTCCTGGATGGCTCCATTGATTAGGCATCTGACTTTGGCTCAGGTCATGATCTCACAGGTCATGAGTTCGAGCCCTGCATCAGGCTCTGCACTGCCAGCTCAGAGCCTGGAGGCTGCTTTGAATTCTGTGTTCCCCACTCTCTCTCTGCCCCTCCTCCCCCACACTCTCTCTCTTAAAAATAAATAAACATTAAAAAAAAAACTAGGGGTGCCTGGGTGGCTCAGTTGGTTAAGCGTCCAATTTTGGCTCAGGTCATGATCTCACAGTTCCTAAGTTCGAGCCCCGCACTGGGCTCTGTGCTGACAGCTCAGAGTCTGGAGCCTGCTTTGGATTGTGTGCCTGCTTTGGATTGTGTGTCTCCCTCTCTCTACACTCCACCCTGGCTTGTGCTCTGTCTCTCTGTCTCTCAAAAATAAATCAATATTTAAAAAAATAAGAAAGAAAGAAAGAAAGAAAGAAAGAAACAAACAAACAAACAAACAAAGTTTAATCCAAGCTTGTATCTTACTGGTCTCCTGAATGACCAGAGAAAGAAAACAAATCTCTAATACTCAGTTTGTTCCGCTAGAAAATCCCAGTTAAAAAGCAGAAGAAGTTACTAAAGCTATTGCTAAGAATATCTTTGGATTTTACCTGTCTGTACTTTGTCTGCTTGCCCTTCTGCATGAATAATCAAGAACTGACTGTGTTCTTTGGATCAGGAATGAATCCTTAACTACAGTTCTGCCCATGTATTGGTAAAGACGCCTCTGCCCTTTTCAGCTAGGCTGAGATGTAACAACTCAGCCGATGACTGAATTTGATCTAATCAGCTCAATGCTCCCTCCCTCAGATCCATCAGCACCAAATATAATAAAACTTCAGTTTGGCCTTTCCTTTACGGTTCTATCTTTTTTTCCTCTACCACCTCATCCTGAACCTTCCTCCTTCTCTTGATTGATAGTGGCATCTTGGTCTTTGGATTCCCTTCATGACTAGAGAAATAAAAACAGTCTCTCACAGCAGAAACAGGAAAATTTCAAGTCATTTCAAATAAGGATCCTCAAAGGAGTTCTTAGAGAAAATAATTAAATATATTAGAAATACAGAGCACCTGGCTGGCTCAGTCAGTAGAGCATGTGATTCTTGATCTCAGGGTAGTAAATTCAAGCCCCACCTTGGGCACAGAGCTTACTTAAAAAAACAAATTAAAGTATTCAGAGACCTTCGCTCTGGGTCTAGCTTTACTACCAAATCACTAAGTTATTTAGACATTCTCAGGACATTATTTTTTCTACCTCAGAGAAATGCTGAGACCACTAAGAGACTGCTTATTTAATTCACTGAATGAAAACTAATCTAAAAAGTAAAAATATTTATGTTAATGCTGGAAATGATTCTTGGGCTGAAGAAACTCTGGTCTTAACCTTTTGTGAGTTGTTATATAATTGCACCCTACAACTCCATAATATTTTAATTTCAAAATATAATATGTACTAAAGGTACCAAAGAATTTCTTCAAAACCACGCACAGGCTTTCTCCATTTTCTTCTATCACCATATGTATTTACAGATAATGAAAACTCCCATTAAGTAAAATTCTAAGATCCAGCTAAATAAAAGGAGGACTGTCCAGTATTCACAGAATGCTAATATATAGAACAAAGTTGGGGGAAGGAGCAAAGACCTGGATTCTAAAAAGATGAGCAATTTGAGTGGTTTAAAAAAAAAAAACAACAACAAAAAGATGGGTTAAAAGTTTATATCTAAATAAAAGGCAACTGTTTTGAATAGCTCTAACAATCCCATAATAAGTGCAGTATCAAACATAGGGTAATTAATTCAGTGGACTTTTCCCCTTTCACTGACAGACTGAACAGCTCTGAGGATAATCTCCTTCACTCTCCCAGGGCTCAGTTGGAAGATTCATTATTTATGCCCTCAATTGTTTACTCTGTCCTATTTTCCATCCATCCAGGCCCAAGGGCAGTGTTATCACTGGCCTGTTTCCAAAATGAATGTATTATTAGTTCACTGCCTAACTAGTTACAAAACCAAAGATAATCAAACAAAATGGTATCCTACTAATGAAGAGCAACCCTACCCACCACTTGATCCAGGAGAGAAGTTAATGACAATGCTGACCCAATGTTACCAAAAGCTAATTCTCTTAGATGGATGAAGTGAGATCCATTTGTCATTCTAGCCTCCCCCCGCCCCCCCTTTTTTTCTGGTGAGCCATGGAGCAACATATATGCAAATCTAACAGGATTCTTAAAGGGCAGTATCATTAGAAAGGCAGCTCTGGCCCTCACTGAGAGCAGACCTGTAAACTACTGTGGATTAAACTGATTGAGATGCATTTTGCCTAGCAACCATTCATTAGGAAGAGTTCAGTAACTCACCAACAATCGATTCCACGTCTTTATCTGAACAGATAACAGACTCTACCAAGTCCTCTACCCTCTGTATTCAGACTTACAGCAAACAACTTCCTCAAAAGATTCAGCTTCCAAGAGTCAACCCCTGGGGGAGGGGGTTGGGTTTAAAAACACACATAATATTGTCTCAGACACCTGACAAAGCTGAATAGCTTAAAAACTACCACCAGTCACATCTCCATATGAATGCATTCATTGTCTCTAAATACGTCTCTCACATAACAGCGTTCCCAGCTCTTTTTGCTTCTAATATTTTCTCATCTCAAGCAACCTTTTCCCAATTCCAAACCGTACAACACTCAAGCTGATTATTATGAGAATCAACGCCAAGGGTCCAATCTTTTCCTTTACCTTCTCAAGGGGATCATTTTATACTTCTGATGTGAATGGGGGATTGGGCTTGAATCTCCCTTTAGAGAGAACACAGGGCCCTTTTTCTTAACACATCCTAAGCTGTGACTCACAGAAATAATCAGGATGGATAAAAACAGATTGCTAAAGAAAATTAAATCAGCTACTTTAACTTCAGCAGCACCATGTCCCTTCAACTAAGAGATTATGGGAAGTCATGGCTTCATATAATGGTTTCCTTGCAGAGGACCAAATTTGAGGAGTTCCAGCCCCTTTAAATGATATTTGGAGATCAGTGTAAATACACCTATGATTAGTTCTATACATAGCCTTTGCTCCTGGGGGAAATTCTCTGGGGAAATCACTGTACCATGCAAAATATTGATTACACAAATCAGGCAAGAAAATATATAAAAATATTAAGTGAACAAAGTGTAATATAACTTTACAAAGCTGTATTAACTGTCTACTCATGGGTAGACAAAAAACCACCTAGGATTCCAAATGGGCCGGCAACTTATTTTTTAGTAGAATCAAGATGAAGTGATACATGCTTTAATATAGCCTCCAAATATTTTCTTTGTTACTTCCTCAGTTTGCTAGCTTAGACATCAAAGTGCACGTTGTTTTACACAATAGCTAGCTGTCAAAGCTTCGATGATTTTTAATAGTTCATTCTCAGTAACAAGTTAGGTTAAAAAAAAACTAAAAACATCTGGGGCCTTTCAATTTAAACATTATGGAGTTGTATGGGATAGATGAGTAATAAGACAACCCAAATCCAACAAAGGTTTACTATGAGTCTACTGTTTTGCACAATTCTTTTTAAAGATTTTTTTTTTAAGTAATCTCTACACCCAACATGGGGCTCGAACTTACAACCATGAGATCAAGAGTTGCATGCTCCACTGACTTAGCCAGTTTGGTGCCCCTTTTTTGTATAATTCTATAGCAAGGCTACTTGAAATGTAAAAGGTAGACAGACACATAGATAGATAGACAGACAGACAGACAAACAGAGAGACAGACTCCTAATCCCTAGTAAGCTTCTACAACTAAGATGGTTGCCTATCCTATTACACTTCTTCCTCATAATACTTGGCTTTCACCACAAACTGCCCCTTATTAGAGATCCAATAGGTCAATGCAAAGAAAAAACACTGATCCAATTAAAACTATAAGACAGCTCCAGCATATCAATTCTGTCTTCAAAACTGAATTCCAGTTAGAACAATCTGTGGAAACTGAACCTGGATTATAAGAATCTCTCAATCATTTCAATTAATATTTAGCAAAGAATGCTGCCAAAAATTGATATTCATCCCATCTGGTATTCTAGTTCTTTGCTAAGCAACATCAAGATAAATCTGGTCCAAACACCTTTGGTGAAAATGCCCAGTTAGATTAAGCAAGTTTATCACGAACACTGCCACTCACCACAGAAAGACAGACAGACAGACACACACACACCATTTGTTTCTAACACATAAAATTTGGGTTTTCTATCTTCAATTGATAACTTTCCACTCAATTAAAAACTTAATAAAGAGGCTCCTGATTTTGGCTGAAGATAAGCTCTGTGTCCTTCAGAAAGAAGAGATCTATAAATTGTAGAAGTAAAAGAACTCAAAAGAAATAAATATAATTTAAATTGTTAATGCTACAGCCACCCAATTTCATAAAGTTTGGGAGGGAGGAAACTTTAAAAAATAATTGAACAAAATTCACCTGGATTTTTTTAAAGTTTGGTTCTGTCTTTCATGACAGAAACTAACCTCTCTGAACATATGGATATAAGAAATAAACTGATGGAGAAACAGACAAGACTTTTAGGTTTCAGTAACAGTAAGGTAAGTTTGCTCGTTTGATAGATTTCTCCAGTAGGGCTGAGTACTAAACAAAGCAGGTGACAAGATACTCAGGAGAAGACTTTAACAGAGTTAATCGCTAACAACTATTAGGATTTCCTTTAACCACCGTTTGACATGGGCTGCTCCCTCTTTCCACTAGCATCTCCGTTTTCAGATTGTTTTTGCTGAATAAGGCAGTCCCAAGTAGGAAAATGGTGAAGACAGCCTTAATGGACATGGATGCAGTACAGTACCAAAAACCCATTCCTAGCCTTTTTTTTCTTTCTTTCTTTCTTTCTTTCTTTCTTTCTTTTCTTTCTTTTTCTTTCTTTTTCTTTCTCTTTCGTTCTTTCTTTGCGGTTTACTGCATCAGATGCCACGCAAGAAAGAGCTCTTTTCTTCTGTTCATTTTACTTCATAAGAGACCGACATCGATGTATCAGTAAAAAAAGATAAGAGTCCTGAATCTCCTTACCCTGCTGCAGGGGTGAGATGATGGGAGGGAAAGAAGAATGAAGGGTAGAATCAGAAAATCAAAATAAACTGATGGGATGTGGAGCTCTTACTTCCCATTCCATTTCCCCTTTCCTCACAAGGTTAAGTCGGCTGAAGTCGGGGCTGCATTAGAAAAAGCACACACACGCACACGCACACACACCTTGAGCCCTTGAAGGGAGGTGAGGATCGCTCCGCAGCGCTCGCCCGGTGGGGCTCCAGGCTCCGCCCCGCCCGCCTGGGGCAGCTGAACCCTCCTCGCCCCGCCCGGGCAGGAGGGATGAGAAGGGGCTTATAGCTGTCTTGGCTGGGGGAGGGGGAGGTGGCAGCTCCGAGTGCCAGGCTCTCGGAGCACAGCACTCCGCGGTGCGCCGACACCCCCTCCCCCAGCCGGCAGCCGCTTGCTACCCTTTGCTGCCGGAAGCCAGCCCCGCCCCCTCAACTCCATCCCGGCCCTCCGCAAACCCCCTCCTGCCCGCACAGCCAATGGCAAGCTAGGGAGCCAGGAGAGCGACCCGCCAAGCAGCCAACTGGGGAGGCCCACTGGGAGGTCAGCCGCCGGGGATAGGCCAGCTACCCGCGGCCCCGGCCCCTGCGCGGCTCCTCTTTGTTAGAGCTGCCCGGATCTCTCCTGACTACCACCCCAAAGCCGGGAGGCAAGCATACCACAGCTGGGCCAAGTGATGCTGCGCCCCTTCTATCGCTCCCCAGCCCACTCTCTGCCTGGGTGCTAGAGTGCCCCTATCCAGACAATACCTCCCAGAGTGCCTCAGACTTCCACAGCAATAGCCACCAGATGACACCCGACACTAAAAAGATGCTCCTGGGGCCTCTGCCTCGCCCTTCTTTTCTCAGGCTAATCAACTTCACACCGTGGATAGATTTAGGTTGCATATTAGATCAGCTGCAAACATCAATCCACCCTGTCTGAAACTCCTGCTTCCTGTGACGCAGAAATTAAGAGGGGAGGGGGCATATCGGGAAGGTAGTTATCTCGAAGTTGGTGGGGGTAGGAGAAGGAATACATCAAATAATCTGCAAACACACACACACACCAAAACACACAGTTGGCTCGAATCCAGTTCAGATATAAAACATCTACATCCAATTAAATCCAAGCTAACCATTCCTTTAGCAGGTTTCATTACAATCAGGCAACAAGTATCTAAGTCTTGTTCAAGCCATATGCCAAATCTCAGAAAAAACTCTCAGCAACCGCCAGGTCGCTGCATAACTGGCAGGCTGCATCAACACTTCAATCACTAATGCCAACGTTAGGGGCATAACACAGCTGGGATGGAATATGTCAAAGACTGTAGAATATTTTCTTAGGTGTAGTG
The DNA here is from genome assembly GCF_018350215.1 of Panthera leo. Taxonomy (NCBI): domain Eukaryota; kingdom Metazoa; phylum Chordata; class Mammalia; order Carnivora; family Felidae; genus Panthera; species Panthera leo. The sequence goes on along the minus strand of NC_056692.1, from coordinate 17,799,956 downwards.
GTGGAGCAGTGCATGGGACTCATTTAAGAAAAATAGGGGCGCCTGGGTGGCTCAGTCCGTTAAGTGTCTAACTTTGGCTCAGGTCATGATCTCATGGCTCCTGAGGTCAAGCCCCACATCAGGCTCTACACCGCTTGCTCAGAGCCTGGAGCCTACTTCAGATTCTGTGTCTCCCTCCCTCTCTGCCCTCCCCTGTTAACGTTCTGGCTCTCTCTCTCTGTCTCTCAAAAACAAATAAACATTAAAAAATTAAATAAAAGTAAAATAGAGGGGAACCTGGGTGGCTCAGTCAGTTAAGTGTCCGACTCTTGATTTCACTCAAGTCATGATCTCACGGTCATGAGATCTCACGGCTGGGGAGTTCGAACCCCGCATGGGGCTCTCTGCTGTCAGTGCAGAGCCCACTTCAGATCCTCTGTCCCCCTCTCTCTGTCCCTCCCCACTCGTGCTCTGTCTCTCAAAAATAAATAAAACATTGGGGCACCTGGGTGGCTCAGTCGGTTGGGTGTCCAACTCTTGGTTTCAGCTCAGGTCATGAACTCGTGGTTTGTGAGTTCTAGCCCTGCGTCAGGCTCTGTGCTGAAAGCATGGAGCCTGCTTGGAACTCTCTCTGACCCTCCCCCGCTTGCTCTGTCTCTCAAAATAAATAAATAAACTTTAAAAAAAAACATAAAACATCTTTTTAAAAAAGAAAGAAAAAAGAAAAAGAAAATGGGGATCAGGGAAAGTAAGCTATTACCTATATTGTCATTTTTGTCCACAGAATTCTTGCAACTAATGTTAAATACCTACATCATACTCTACAATCCCACTTAGTTCCCCAAAGTAGTACTATAGTTTTTAAAAGACAACAAAAGGTATTTGTAATTTAAGTAGCCCTTTCTTTTTCAATGTTTGTTTATATTTGAGAGAGACAGAATCCAAAGCAGGCTCCAGGCTCTGAGCTGTCAGCACAGAGCCCCATGTGGGGTTAGAACTCACAGGGTATGAGATCATGACCTGGGACACTTGACCAATTGAGCCACCCAGGTGCCCCTAAGTAGTCCTTTCTTAATTTGGAGTTCAAAGCATTTCATATCTATAACCTCAGTCTTCTTATAAGATGGAAAAGGAGCTGTACAGACATGCCCATTTTAAAGACAGCTCTTCTTTCTAACCCAAATTAAAAGACTGGCTTAAAACAGATTTATGGAGGAACCTCACTGATGTTTCATAGAGTAGCATTCATTAGGTTCCATATGAAAAGAACTAAATGTGAAACTTTTTGATTTTAAAGTCTGCTAGCTTAGCTAGCTACCCAGCCGGTAAGTCCAGTCTCATCCTATCATCTCCTGACTTAAACCAAAAATTCACGAGCTAATTCATATCATTTAGCAATTCCCTGGCATTTTCCATATTAAAATAACTAAAGAATAAGAAACTACTGCTCAAAGTAGCTAACCATAAAGGTAATCTTGATGTCTAAGGGAAACTTCTGTGTCAGTACCTTCCTTCAGATTCTAGCCTTCTCGATAAAGGAAAATTTTTTCTCTTTAAGGACTAAACTAGAAACTAAAATTTACATTGTTCCGAGAACACACATGTACCAATTAATTTGCCAAGACATCAAAAACAAGGAACCAAACATACCAGTCTCACCACTATTATCACAAATGTTCTTGGAAAGTGGATAATTCCGATAAAATTTCTGATATCCTCTTCTATAATATAAACGTGGAACTCTTAGGGAGTTTCAAACACCTTAACTAAATTAAAAAGTCAAATTCACCTTGCCCAAGTATCTATACAGTCCACAGAAGAATTACAACTATTTAATAAAAGATCACTGGGGAAGCCCAAAACATTTTCTTCTAAAGAATTCAAGTCCAATTTCTTTTCACGACCCTCAAATGTACTCTATCTTACTACCATAACCCTAACAGAGACCCTTAACATGTCTGTGCAGTAACTATAATTTCTTTCTAGTCTTCCTCATTCTGCATACCATTGCTTTCAAGTATTTGTTCTTAAAAAACACAAAGTTTGGGGCGCCTGGGTGGCTCAGTCGGTTAAGCGGCCGACTTCGGCTCAGGTCATGATCTCGCAGTCCGTGAGTTCAAGCCCCGCGTCGGGCTCTGTGCTGACAGCTCAGAGCCTGGAGCCTGTTTCAGATTCTGTGTCTCCCTCTCTCTGACCCTCCCCCGTTCATGCTCTGTCTCTCTCTGTCTCAAAAATAAATAAACGTTAAAAAAAAAATTTTTTTTTTTCAAAAAACACAAAGTTAGGAGCACCATGGTAGCTCAGTCGGTTAAGTGTCTGACTTTAGCTCAGGTCATGATCTCACGGATCTTGGGATCGAGCCCCGCATCAGGCTCTGTGCTGACAGCTTAGAGCCTGGAGCCTGCTTCAAATCCTGTGTCTTCCTCTCTTTCTGCCCCTCCCCCCACCTTGGCACGTGCGCGTGCTCTCTCTCTCTCTCTCCCCTAAAAATAAACAAACATTGGGGTGCCTGGGTGGCTCAGTTGGTTTAAGAGTCTGACTTCAGCTCAGGTCATGATCTTGCAGTTTGTGGGTTCAAGCCCTGTGCTGACAGCTCAGAGCCTGGAGCCTGCTTCGGATTCTGTGTCTCCCTCTCTCTGTGCCCTGCCCCCACTCACACCCTGTCTTTCTCTGTCTCTCAAAAATGAATAAACATTAAAAAAAAATTTTTAAAACACACAAAGTTACATTTATTGCACATTTACTAGGGCCAAGGCCCTGTGGCAAGAACTATATATTTATATTTATTATTTTGTCATAATAAGTCTATGAAAATTTCCCCATTTTTATAGATAAAGAAACTGAGGTGCAGAGAGGTTGAAGATCTTCTCTAAATCATATGGCTGGTAAATGGAAGAGTCAGTATTAGAATTTGGGGGGAAAAAAAGAATTTGAGTCATTTTGGCTCCAAATCTAATACTCCTATGCACTAAGCTATATGTGGCTCTCTGGTACCTATGTCATCCAGCCAAATTTCCACTCTATAGCTGTTACATGTTCCATAATCTGGCCCTATCTTACACTATCAAACTTACTTCCCACCTTTCCCTAGCATGTTTCCCCACACCAGACAAACTAATCTGTTTGCTCACTGTCTATCATGTTCATCCATTTCTATTTTCATGACATGACTTGTGCTGTTATAACCATGCCATTCAAATCCTACCCATTCTTCAAGTTCAAATTCCACCTTCCTTGTAGAGCCTTCTTTGATGCTGTCAGCAATGATTCCTTTCCTGAATCACTATTACACAATTTAATACCTAAAAAAAATTTTTTTAATGTTTACTTTTGAGAGAGAGGGAGAGCGCGCGCGTGCGAGCAAGCAGGGGAGGGACAGAGAGGGAGACACAGAATCCAAAGCAGGCTCCAGGCTCTGAGCTGTCAACACAGAGCCCGACTTGGGGCTCGAACTCACAAACCGTAAGATCATGACCTGAGCCGAAGCTGGAATCTCAACCAACTGAGCCACCCAGGCACCCCAATAGAATACTTATTCTGTTATCTAATATGTGATTTGTCTTCCTACTTTAGACTGTAACTCAGAACTTGTATTACATTTGCCTTTGTCTCCCTTCCCAATTATGCACAGTAAGGCACACATAGCAAAGTCCTCAATAAATATTTAGACCAGTAAACTTTATAGCAAAAGAATAACCCAAATCACTTAAACCACCCAAGTTCTCAAAAAAGCCACCAAAGTTGAAACCATTAATAATACTCTTCATTCATCTTCAAGATACAACAATCAAGTTCTAACTCTGCCACTACTAACTACTTACTTATCCAGTATCATGGACAAATTGATCGGAGGGGCTTCAAAAGGGCTGGTAGTGTTTCTTGATCTGGGAACTAGTTACATAGGTAATGTTTAATTTTTTTTTTTTTAATGTGTTGTTGTTTTTTTTTGAGAGAGAGACAGACAGACAGAGTGTGAGCAGGGGAGGGGTAGAGAGAGAGGGAGACACAGAATTCAAAGCAAGCTCCAGGCTCTGAGCTGTCAGCACAGAGCCCAATGTGGGGCTTGAACCCACGAACTGTGAGATCATGACCTGAGCCGAAGTCAGACTCCCACCCGACTGAGCCACCCAGGCACCCCGGTAATGTTTGTGAAAATTCACTGAGTTGTACACTTATATGCACTTTTCTATACTGTATATATTTTGTCTCAATGAAGTTTTAAAATATCAAGTTTCAGATTATAAAATAATCACATCTATTTTTAAGCACATAGTAGTATTATATATGTCTGTAGGTCCAAGAAAATACTGGAACATATAATATATACCAATCTGTCAATTGTGGTTATCACTAAGAGGAAGATTAGAAAAATAAGAGGGAACAAAGGACAGAAATTTTTTTTTAATTTTTTAAAAAATGTTTTTATTTATTTTTGAGAGAGAGAGGGATAGAGCATGAATGGGGGAAGAGCAGAGAAAGAAGGAGGCACAGAATCTGAAGCAGGCTCCAGGCTCCAAGCTGTCAGCACAGAGCCCCACAGAGCCGGACACAGGGCTCAAACTCACGAACCGCAAGATTATGACCTGAGCCGAAGTCGGATGTTTATCCGACTGAGTCACCCAGGCGCCCCCAGAGAACTTTTTAAATTTATTTTTGTTTTTAAAATTTTTTTAATGTTTATTTTTGAGAGAGAGAGAGAGAGAGAGAGAGAGAGCGCATGAACAGGGGAGGGGCAGAGAAAGAGGGAGACATCGAATCCAAAGCAGACTCCAGGCTCTGAGCTGTCAGCACAGAGCCCAATGTGGGGCTCAAACCCACGAGCTGTGAGATCATGACCTGAGCCGAAGTTGGATGCCCAACTGACTGAGCCACCCACGTGCCCACCCCCACAAAGAACTTTTTAAATATTTGTTTCACTGGATCTTTCAAAAAGTAAGCAACATGCATTAATTTTGTAATTTTAATAGATTAGCTGAGTAGTGGAACTAACATTTTCTATAGTTTTTAAACGTTTTATGCGGAGCATGTCTAACTTTTATAATCAGTAAAAGATGCTGAAACAAAACCACACTGGCTCTTAAAAACAAAAAGAAAAGATCAATAAGCTAGACTGAAAACTAGTTCAAGTAACTAATATCCATCCAGTATGATCACACTTCAGTATTTCTTAAGTACTCTGGCATATTTCCCAAATGACATTTATAACAAACAAACACCAAAAAACAAAAAAACAAACACCAACAAACAAAACAAAACGGAAAAGTGTCAAAGGTGCCTTTGACAATTTATTCCAATCACGATAACTATACTGAGGGGCACGTGGGTGGTTCAGTTGATCAAGCGCCGACTTCAACTCAGGTTATGATCTCATGGTTCATGGGTTTGAGCCCCGGGTCAGGCTCTGTGCAAACAGCTCAGAGACTGGAACTCACTTTGGATTCTGTGTCTCCTTCTCTGCCCTCCCTGGTTCACACTCTGTCTCTTTCTCTCTCTCTCAAAAAATAAATAAACATTAAAATACATATACATATATATACAACTCAGAACTGAATAACAAGGACAAAACAATAAAAACGATCTATCCTGAACATAAGCTGAAACTTTTTTTTTTTGTTTATTTTTGAGAGAGAGAGCTTGAGCAGGGGAGGGGGAAAGGCAGAGAGGGGGACGGAGAGAGGGAGGGAGGGTGGGAGGGTGGGAGGGAGGGAGGGAGGTAGAAAGAGAGAACCTTAAGTAGGCTCCACACCCAGCGGAGTCCAAAGTGGAGCTTAATCTTAGAACCCTGAGATCATGACCCGAGCTGAAATCAAGAGTCAGACTCTTAACTGACTAAGCCACCTAGGTGCCCAGAAGCTGAAACTACTAAAAGCACATTTTCCCCATAAAGACCTGCTATGAGACATTTTATAGAATTCAAACACCCATGTGACACAACAGACTTTGATTTAAAAACAAAAACAAAAACAAAACCCTTATTATCCACCAGTCTTAAAGAGAACAGCAGGTCTGAAAAAGAACAAGTGTGAAAGTTTAAAAAAAAAAATGAGGATGCCTTTATTATGTCAATGTAGCAAAGTATTTTTTTTTTTTAAGCTGGCTGTATTTTCTCTTTCGGACACTAGAGGGAAGTTTAAAATCCATTCACTGTATCTTTGGATTCATTCATTCATTCACTCATATCAAAACTGAATAAGCTACAGTCCCTGTCTTTAAGGTGCTTAGTCCAGTGAGGGAAAACACAACAGTTAAAAAAAAAGAAAAAAAAAAGCAAACTACAAGAAAGAGCCAAACCTCAACTTTTTTACAAGACTGTGGGTTTTGGGAAGGACAGAAGGGGAAGCATTTCTGGCAGAGGGACTAAAAAAAACCATGTCCATATAATAATTCACACTAGACAAACCAGCATATCCAAACTGGCTTATTCCCCTATTTATCTTCCCCATCTTAATCTAAATGGAAATAACATATAACTACAAGTTACTTTAAACAATTATCTATAGAAACGAGAGGCATGAAGTGTTAACATGTGTGGAAGATTTGCTAAAATATCGAACTGACTAGGTTTCAAAACCTATTATACACAGTTTTTAAAATTTTTATAAAAAGTTTATTTAAGTAAGCTCTACAACCAACATGGGGTTCAAACTCACAACCCTGAGATCAAGAATTACATGTTCTTCCAACTGAGTCAGCCATGCACCCCTATTATACACAGTTTTAAAAACATGAAAGTTGGGGCTCCTGGGTGACTTGGTCAGTTAAGTGTCTAACTCTTGATCTCAGCTCAGGTCTTCACCTCAGGGTCATGAGTTCAAGCCCCTCAACAGGCTCCATGTGGGTGTGGAACCTACTTAAAACAAACAAACATGAAGATAACAGATACAACTGGAGTTAAGACTGCTTACTTAATAGGAGTGTCTGGGTGGTTCAGCAGATTAGGCGTCTGACTTCAACTCAGGCCATGTTCTTGCGGGTTCGTGAGTTGGAGCCCAGCATCAGGCTCTCTGCTGTCAGCACGGAGCCTACTTTGGATCTTCTGTCTCCCTCTCTCTGCCCCTTCCCCACTCATGCTGTCTCTCAAAAATAATCATTAAAAAAAAAAAAAAAAAGACTGCTTACATAATAAAAATTCTCATCTGAAATCATGATAAATTATACAGCTCCCTGAAAAGTGTGTCAAGGATAAAAAATAGAGGTTTCCTAAATGTGCTCTGTCTTACACAAATTAAGTTTCCCAGAGTCAGGAAATAGAATTCTCTGACAATTAGCTTTCACTGATGCCTTTGTAAAGAGACATCTTGCTTAGCAAATCATTTCCACACCTAAATAATTCAAGCCTACACAGGAAAGACTAACACTTGAACTCAAAGTCACCATGGAATGGAATGGAAACATTTGTGTGGTGTATTTTTCCCTAATCCTAAAATAACTATTGCATCTTTTGCTATGGTTTGGGATGTCTGGATTGTTTGTGTTGGGGTTGGGGAGTTGGAGACAAGGAACAAGTTGTTAACTTCTCATACTGAGGGTAAATTTCTCATATTCAAAGGGTGGCACATGGTAGAAAAAGTAAAAGCCAGCATCTTGAAAAAGTTTCACACACATACACAAAATGAGGCGGCAAACTTGTGAATCAAGCATGATTTGGCATCTTTAAATGCAGAGCCGATTCTCTTCTAGTGCCAAAGCCAATGGCTTCTCCTGTAGATGAAATGGCACAGTTCCTGAAAAAGCCCTGGACGCTGTTTCCCCACAATCCTATAATCTGTCAGAAGACAGAAAACAAAAAGAAGGCTTTGCCAGCCAGAAAAAGCAAATTATAACCAACACAGAGCCAACACTTTACTTCAGACAGAAGGAGCTTTTCTATGCATCTTTGGAAGGAGAGAGACAAAAGAAGCTTACTATTGCTCAAATAACCAAGGCAAACATTTTAACCAAATACCATCTTGGATAAGCATTTGATGCAATAGTCTGCTTTCTCACTTCTTAGTCATAGCCTTAAAGAATAATTTCCAACATTTATGGAAAAGAGTTGATGGCCACAAAATACAAAGAATTTTTACAATTCAATATGAAAAAGACAACCAAAGGGGAAATTTTCTTTTCTTTTTCTTTCTTCTTTTTTCCCAAAGGGTACATTTTCAAAGGGCATGAACTGGTAGTCACAGAAGAAATATGTAAGGTCAAATATTATATATAATTCTATATTGTTAAAAACCAGTAGAGGGGCACCTGGGTGGCTCAGTTCATTAAGCGTCTAACTCTTGGTCTCGGCTCAGGTCACAATCTCATGATTCAGAAGTTTGAGCCCCACATTGGGCTCTGTGCTGGCAGCGTGGAGCCTGATCAGGATTCTCTCTCTCTCTCTCTCTCTCTCTCTCTCTCCCTCTCTCCCTCTCTCCCTCTCCCTCTCCCTCTCTCCCTTCTCTGCTTGTGCTCGCTCTCTCTCAAAATAAATAAACAAACATTAAAAAAAAAAAAAAAAAAGGCAATAGAAAGTGACTTTTCCATACAGGCAGCTCTTTTTGCCCCTGGGTCCCATACGGGCGATTTAATAAAACCACCTTTTTTCACCAAAGAAAGAAAAAGAAAAGAAAGTGCTTCTCCATACAATCCTAAGGGTATTTTGGCTTGATAGTACTGCCAACTGCAAGCCTCAGAGAAAACCTTGGCTACTCAGAATGAAAAAAAAAAAAAACAACAAAAGATAATGATATTTAAAATCACACTGTACAGGGGCTCAGTCAGTTAAGTGTGTAACTCTTGATTTCAGCTCAGGTTTGGGAAATCAAGCCCCACACTGGGCTCTGTGCTGACGGTGTGAAGCCTGCTTGAGATTCTCTGTCTCTCTGTCTCTCTCTCCCTCTCTCTGCCCCTCCCCGGCTCATGCCTGCTCTCTCTCTCTCTCTCTCAAAACGTTAAAAATTTTTTTTTTCTAAATCACACTGTACACTTTAAATGTCTTACAATTTTATTTGTCAATTATAGCCCAAATAAGCTGGGGGAGTTGGGGAGATAAGGGTGCCTAGCTAAGTAATACATACCTAAAAATATTTAGAATAGAAGCTTTGTGAAACATCTACTCTGGGAAGGAAACTATTAAAAAAATGGATACAGGTAAACTGCGAACTAAAGGAACTAAAATAAGAATGAAAGATGAACCTTTACCTGTGAACATAAAACAGCTGAAGCCAATCCCCAAGCCTACAATGAACAAGGGAGATCATAGAAGTAAATAAAAGAAAGTCTAAATATAACCACAGAGGTAAAGCATCTCTAACAAAGTAAGCTTACTCAACTGCCTTGCTGTAGAAGCAGGCCATTCTGGGACCCCCTTTCCAGTCACCAAATGTGAAAGAAAAGCAAATAATGCCTGGATGGGACAAAAGTCTTCCCATCAAAGAGGAAAAGAAAGCTAAGCCTTTTGCTTGTCCTTGATACAAAGAGGGAAAGAACTGTGGGAGAACTCAAATTCCAGAAAAAAAGGATTCAATTCCAACCTATGTAAAGCTAAGAACTTCATGTCGCTTTGTTCTAAAATAAGCAATACACAGGTCCCTACTGAAAAAACAATACACAAGATCCCAACTGAGCTGTCAGCAGGGTAAAGTTCTAAGCACGTCAGCACGTTATTGCTTAACCATTTCAGTTTTCCCTTATCGGTTTCAGACATAAAAGACCCACATCCCAAGTTTCTTCTATTGTTAATGCCAGTTTAGAGGCTGAGAAAAATTTAGTTCATCCGATTCAAATTTCAAGCATTTTCTAAGTGCATTATAGGTAATGATGCCACAGATTCTATATTTAACCTCAGGTGTGGAACAAGGAGTGCTAGCTTTGGCTGAAATGGCACCATGTCCCTCCTCCAAGCCTAACTGCAACCATCACCTAAGCTTTCATCAAAGTGGCTATATGGTGTCATCTAAAATAAATTAAAGTGCATTTTCAGTGCTTTTTTGTGAGTGGTTCTACTAATTGGCTATGATGCTTTAAATACAGATAATAAATCACCCCTACTGGTCCTTTAAATATTCAGCATTATAACTGCCATAGGCTAGGGGCACCTGGGTGGCTGGGTCGATTGAGGGTCCAACCTCAGCTCAGGTCATGATCTCGCAGTTCGTGGGTTCGAGCTCCGCATTGGCCTCTGTGCTGACAGCTCAGAACCTGGAGCCTGCTTCAGATTCTGTGTCTCCTTCTCCCTTTGCCCCTCCCCCACCTCTCAAAAATAAATAAACATTAAAAAAACTTTTTTTTTAAATAATCCCATAGGCTGGCAGTCATACCCTCATTTGAACCACAAAGCCAAGAATGGTAAAAAAAATCTTGTGATACAAATCCTCTGAAGTGATATAATAAATTTTTTGGAAATATTCTCTAACTAAAATTTGTTTCATTATGGTTCCATAATTGTTACACTCCAGAATTAGGGTAGCAGTATCTTTTCCCAAATCTGGAACTATTTTTTCTTCAAATAGTATTTATAAAAATATATCACCTTTCTCAAAAGGAACTTATGGCCTCTAACAGACAGCATGTTGCTAATTTTCACAACATCCCAATAAAGAACTATTATTTAGCATCTATATCACACTTTAACTTGCAGAAGTGTTTTACAATATTTTCATTAGTAGTCATGCCTCACAACCACCCGTGAGCTAAACTGGTCCTGTTATCCTCATTTGAGAGCTGAAAAAACTGATGTATTATAAGGCCAAGGTCAAGCCAGTCTGCTTTTCCAAAACCAGGAAGCTAATTCTTAAAAACAGTATCATTCACTCAACCAGTGTATCTGTATTGCTCATAGTCCTAGTTTTAGTAGGTTCTTAGAACACAGAAACCCACCTAAAATGAGGGTACAAAAACATTAAATTATTGTTATAACACTTCACCAAAAATACACAACCACATTTGAATATAAATAAGTAAGGATTTAATAACAATGACACAAGGAGTTTCCAGACATTGGTTCCCAAAACCTCTATGTCATCATACGAAAACAAAAAAAGGATCAAATCCTTCTTCATCTTATTTTTCTTCTTAATCCACTACAATCAGACTTCTATCTCCATCACTCCAATGAGTGGTTCTAGTCAAGGTCACCAATAACCACTAGGTTGCCAAACCCCACGCGTACTTCTCTGTTCTTTTCTGAGACAATAATCAATACAGTGGTCCACTCCATCCTTGAAACATATTTTTTACTTGGCTTCCATAGCATCACTGGTTTTCCTCCTACCTCACTGGCTGCTCCTTCTCCTTCATACCTCTTTTCTAGCCACAATCCATTCCTAGGTGACCTCCTGATTGAATTTCATGACTTCAAACTCTACCTACATGTTGATTTCAAGTCTTCAATGCCAGCCCAGATTTCTCCCAGGAATTCCAGGCTTTTCTATCTTATAGCTCCAGTTGGCTATCTAACAAGCACCTCAAACTTGATATGACCAAAGCAAAATCCTTCCACCAGAATCTTACCCATCTCAATAAATATTATCACCTACCTAGTTTCCACAGCCAATAATGCATAAGTTAGGCATGATTCCTCTTTGCCTCACTCCCCCTGGCTGCTGCCAATCCCTGAGCAAGTCCCGATGACTTCATTTCCAAAAGAAATTCCAAATCTACTTCTCTACAGCTCTTCTACCATCACTCCAATCCAAGTCACCACCAATTCTCATCTAAATTAGTGCAAGCCTTGTTACTAGTCTCCTTGCCTCTACTCACGATCTCCCTACAATGAATCCATTTCCACACAGAAAGCAGAACATTCTAATTACAAATCAATTCACATCATATGCCCGCTTAAAAACCTCTGAAGGAAACACATTACCCTAGCTTTCAAACCTCAGTGTCATCTGGTCTCTGCCTTCTTCTGGCACCACTCTCCCTCTCACCACATTCAAGTCACATTAGCCTTATTTCTGTTCTTCCAAGATATGAAGTTCATTCCTCTTTAGTTCTACACTGGAATGTTTGATCTGGTAATCTCTGAATTCTCCTAGATCTTAACTGCCATACTCTGAAAGGTATTCCCTATTCTAACCTAAAGTAGCTGCCCATTCACTCTCTAACACATCAGTCTATTTTAATTCTCTGCATCGTATTTATCATAACTGGGTTTTAAAAAGTTGTCTGTTGTCTGTTTACCCTCCCTAGAATACAAGCTCCATAAGAGGACAGACTGTCCATCTTGATTAGCAGTGTATTACTAGTGCTCTACACATACTAGAAACTCAAAAAATTTGGCAGGCTTAGTTACCCTTACCCACAAAGAGCTCACAATCCAGTTGAAGAAACAAAACAACACTTAAATAATAAATGTAATGCTAGCAGGATAATAAAATGTTACAGTAGCCCAGCAGCAGGAGTGGTTAATTCTGCCTTGAGAACTAGGAAGACCTCACAGAAGAAATGAGCTATGAGCTAAATCCTAAAGATTAATTAGGAGATTCACCACATTATTGGTTATGTTTGCTTGTTTTGGAAGAAACGTCCATGGAAGAAAAGAAAATAGCTTGAGCAAAAATGTAATGAGGAAAGGAGGAAGGAAGATGGAACCAATCATCTATGTGTTAAGTGTGCTGTGAATGATAAAGAATCCTAAAGGGAAAGAGCATAAGTAGTCTTCCAATTTAGGAAGATTGCTCTTGTACCAATGTGGTGGATCAACCGAAGGGGTAGTAAGACTTGAGGCATGAAGACCAGTTAGGAGGTTATTGCAACTGACCAAGTAAGAAATAAAAATGGTCAGGGCACCTGGGTGTCTCAGTCGGTTGAGCTTCCAACTCTTGGTTTCATCTCAGGCCATGATCTCACAGTTTCATGAGTCGGAGTCCCACATTGGGCTCTGCTCTGAAAGTGCGGAGCCTACTTGGGATTCTCTGTCTCCCTCTCTCTGCCCCTCCCCTGCTCACGCTCTGTCTGTCTCTCGCTCTCTCAAAAATAAATAAAACATCAACAAAATTAAAAAAAGAGAGAGAGAAATAAAAATGGTCTAATCTATGACTTTGGCAATATGGTTGGAAAGAAAGAGGCAGATTTAGGAGATCTTCAACGCTAAAATCAAATCTAGGGATCAGGCAGATATGAGTGGTAAGGGAGAAGAAAGGAGCAAGGTCAAATCCAACATTTTTGATTTAGCAACTGTATGGCTATTAATAGCATTCAACCTGTCAGGGAATCTAGAAGGTTTAGATTTTGTGGCAAAAATAATGAATTCCAAGATGCCCATAAGATGTCCAGGTGGATTCTGGAAATATAGGTCTGGATCCCAGGAGACAGAGATTTGAGTTAAATATAGAGATATGAATTACATTACCTGTGAAAAATAAAACAAGAAGAGGGTGGCTAAGAACAGAATTGTCAGCAACATTAACACTTAAGGACTGGATAGAAGAAAGGGAGACTAAAAAGAAATAGAAAAGAAAAACCAAGCATGGACAGTTTAAAGAAGCAGAGAAGCAAAAACTGAAAAATTAGGGGTGCCTGGGTGGCACCCAAGCGGTTAAGCATCCGACTCTTGATTTTGGCTCAGGTCATGATCTCACAGTTTGTGGGTTCGAGCCCCACACTGGGCTCTATGCTGACAGCTCAGAGCCTGGGGCCTGCTTCAGATTCTTGTCTCCCTCTCTCTCTGCCCCTCCCTCAGTCATTCTCTCTCTCCCTCTCCTTCAAAAATAAATAAACATTTAAAAATTTTTAATTAAAAAATTAAAAATTAAAAAAAATTAATAAAAGCAGAAGGCAAAATAAATCAAGGACTGAAAAGCATCATCTGGGTTTCACAATTAGGTCACTGAGCAATTTCAGTGGAGTGTTGGGGACAAAATCAAATTACATGCTTGAGGAATAAATAGGCTATGAGAAAGTAAAGAGAGCAGGAGAAAGACTACTTTTAGGAATAGTAGAGAAACTGAGCAGTAACTGGGGGTAGGGTGGGGACAAAGAATTGGGGAAAAGAAATAAATACGAACATAAAAACAGTGATATAACAAGGTCGCAGAGGGATTAACAATATGGAGAAGAAAGGAAAGGCCAACAGATGAATACAGTAAAGTCTGCAGGTGTGGAAAAAAATGAAGATAACTTCCACTTGATAGCCTTTGAGAGAAAGGTGGGGGAGAGAATAACATTGAAGGACTAGAGATCAGCTGGGTTAACAATTTACAAAGAGCAGGCAAATAAATATTCCAGTGAGACACGGGAGCCTAACCAGTCACCCACACAACCCCCTACTAAGAAGAATGATCTTACTTTATCTAAAAACATTTTTTTAAGTTTATTTATTTTTGAGAGAGACAGAGTACGAATGGGTTAGGGGTAGAGAGAGAGGGAGACACAGAATCTGAAGCAGGCTCCAGGCTCTGAGCTGTCAGCAGAGCCCAACACAGGGCTCAAACTCACGAACCATGAATGAGATCATGACCTGAGCTGACGCTTAACTGACTGAGCCACCCAGGCGCCCCTGATCTTACTTTATCTAAATAAAAGTTCTTACTTGGAAATTTGAGATCTGATGGAAAATCAGAGTAGTTGTGGAAAGAAAGAGCAGAGACGATCCAGAAACACTAGCAAATAGTTCAAATTGCCTCTCACAAGAAAGCAATAGCAGAGGGAAGAGGAAGGATGCAAGCAGAGGAGGAACGCTGTTAATCAATATTGGACCTGGTCCAGCTGACCAAAAATCACAGCCAAGTTTTTCTGTGTCTTACAAAATCTAAAAATCCACACTAACCTGGAAGTTGTAATACTTCTAAGAATTTGAAGGGTGTGTCCTGCCACAATATTCCGAGTGTCCAAGCTTCATTCAGTTCATTAAGTAATCCCTGGGAGAACAGCTTGGCTAGACTTTGGATAATATTCATATATACCCCCATTAACTTCATAAATCTCTCCCTATACTTTTTCATGCACTGAAGTGGAAAACATACTGATAACACAGCAGTGTCCTAGGATAGAAAGAGAGTAGGGAAGGAAAGCTAGTAGCATTATGCTTGAGAATAAGCAAACTTAAAGTAGAAAATAAACAGCAAAATATTCTTGAAGTCTTAAGAATTAGAGTACACATTGCAACAATGTGGATGGAACTAGAGGGTATTATGCTAAGCGAAGTCAGTCAGTCAGAGAAAGACAAACAGGGGCACGCCTGGGTGGCTCAGTCAGTTAAGCGTCCGACTTTGGCTCAGGTCATGATCTCATGGTCTGTGAGTTCGAGCCCCACATCAGGCTCTGTGCTGACAGCTCAGAGCCTGCAGCTCTGCAGCCTGTTTCAGATTCTGTCTCCCTCTCTCTCTGACCCTTCCCTGTTCATGCTCTATCTCTCTCGGTCTCAAAAATAAATAAACATTAAAAAAAAAAAAAAAAAAGACAAATATATGACTTCAGTCATATGAGGAATTTAAGATACAAAACAGATGACCATATGGGAAGGAAAGCAAAAAGAATATAAAAACAGGGAGGGGGACAAAACATAAGAGACAAAACAGATGACCATATGGGAAGGAAAGCAAAAAGAATATAAAAACAGGGAGGGGGACAAAACATAAGAGACTCTTAAATACAGAGAACAAACTGAGGGTTGCTGGAGGGGGTGTGGGGATGGACTAAATGGACAAGGGGCATTAAGGAAGATACTTGTTGGGATGAGCACTGGGTATTATACGTAGGGGATGAATCACTGGAATCTACTCAAAACATTTTTGTGTACTGTATACTAACCAACTTGGATGTAAATTAAAATTAAACAAATTAAAAAAAAGAATTAGAGGGGCGCCTGGGTGGCTCAGTCAGTTGAGCGGCCGACTTCAGCTCAGGTCATGATCTCGCGGTCCGTGAGTTCGAGCCCCGCGTCGGGCTCTGCGCTGATGGCTCAGAGCCTGGAGCCTGTTTCAGAATCTGTGTCTCCCTCTCTCTGACCCTCCCCCGTTCATGCTCTGTCTCTCTCTGTCTCAAAAATAAATAAAAAACGTTAAAAAAAAATTAAAAAAAAAAAAGAATTAGAGTACACAACTGCATTACAAATTAAAATAAATTCTAAAGGATCTTAAATTGTCACTCAGACACTTTTCACCATGTATCTTTTTTTTTTTTTTTTTTTTTTTAAAGTAAACTCTACACCCAACAACCCCAAAAGTCCCATGCACTACTGACTGAGCCGGCCAGACATTCCCATACTGTGTACCTTTTATGTTACTTAAAATATATTCAAAAAAGAAAGAAAATTAAGTTAAAATTCAAATATATTTAGGAAATTACATTTTTGGAATTCTTCTTTAAAGTCTCCCTCTTCCACCCCCAGACTTTTTTTTTTTTTTTAAGGTAGGCTTCACACCAAGCATGGAGTCCAATGCGGGGCTTGAACTGAGATCAAGAGTCAGACCCTCAACCCACTAAGCCACCCAGGGGCCCTCAGACTGTTCTTTTATTTTTACACAGTAGAATTTATTTTTTAGTGCTCAGTTCTAAAAGTCCTCATAAACATACAGACGTGTAACCACAATCAAGGTACAGAATAAATAGTTCCATTACCCTCCAGAAATTTCCTCATTCTACTGCTTTGTAGTAAAACATTCCCCTACCCCTAGAGCAAGACAATCATCAATCTGCTCTCCACTGTCCCTATAGTTTTAAGTTTTCTAGACTATCATATAAATTCAATCAAATAGTGAGTAGCCTTTTCAGTTTAGCTTCTTTCACTTACCATAATGCATATGAGATTCATTTATGTTATTACATATATAAATAGTTCCTTTCTATTGCTGAGTAGTATTCCACTATATGAATATATTACAGTTGGTTAATCCATACCAAAGATGAAGGACATTCAGGTTGTTTCTAGTTTTCAGTTGAGTACAAATAAAAAGCTGCTATAAATATGGGAGCACCTGGGAGGTTCAGTGGGTTGAGCATCCGACTTTGGCTCGGGTCATGATCTCCACAGTTCATGGGTTCGAGCCCCATATCAGGATCTATGCTGACAGCTCCAAGCCTGGAACCTGCTTCAGATTCTGTCTCTCTCTCCCCCCTCTCAAAAATAAATATTTTTTAAAAGATACATTTATAGGGCCACCTGGGTGGCTCAGTCAGTTAAGCAGCTGAGTTTGGCTCAGGTCATGATCTCGCGGTCCGTGAGTTCGAACCCCGCGTCGGGCTCTGTGCTGATAGCTCAGAGCCTGGAGCCTATTTCGGATTCTGTGTCTCCCTCTCTCTGACCCTGCCCTGTTCATGCTCTGTCTCTCCCTGTCTCAAAAATAAATAAAAAATGTTAAAAAAAATTAAAAAAATAAAATAAAATACGCATATTTAAAAAAAGATACATTTACAAATAAATAAATAAATAAATAAATCTGCTATAAATATTCACATACAGGTTTTTATGTCCTAGGTTGTCACTCCACTGGGTAAATACTTGGGTCACATGTTAAATGTTTGTTTTACTTAGTAAGAAACTACCACAGTGTTTCCTTAAGTTCTAGTTGTTCCACGTCCCTGCCAGCCCATAATCTAATCAGTTTTCTTTTGTTGTTTTTTTAGCCATTCTAATGGCATATCTCATTATTTTTAATTTGCATTTCTCTAATGACTGAGATGTTGAGATTTTCACACACTTACTTGCCATCAATCTATCTGCTCCAGTGAAGTCACTCAAATCTTTCACTCATTTTTTTGTGGTGCTGTTTGCTTCTTGATGAGTTCTGAACTCTTTATACATTCTAGATACAGGTTTATGTATGTCTGATATACAATTTGCAAATATTTTCTCCCACTCTGTGTCTTGTCTTTTTTAAGTTGACTCCATGCCCAACATGGGGCTCAAACTCACAACCCTGGGATCAAGAGTCACATCTCTACCAACTGAGCCAGGTGCCCCGTCTGTGTCTTCTCTTCATTCACTTAAGTATCTTTTGCAGAGTAAAAGTTTTCAATTTTGATGAAGCCCAATTCATCAAGAAAAATTTTTTTGGATCTTGTTTTTGGTGTTGTATCTAAAAACTCTTTACCTAATTCAAGGTAACAAAGATTTTCTCCTGTATAAAATATTCCAAGTATTTTATAGTTTTCCATCTTATATTTAGGTCTATGATCAATTTTGAGTTAATTTTTACAAATGGTATGAAGTATAGTTTGAGGCACATTTTTTCTTTCTTTTACTTTAGATATCCAGTTGTTTCAACAACTCGTTGAGAAGACTATCTTTTCTCCTTTGACTTGCCTTTGTACCTCTATCAAAAATCAAATGGCTTTATTTAATACTGTGGGTCTATTTCTGGACTTTCTATTCTGTTCATTGATCTGTCAAACTATCCTTTCGCCAATACCACACTGTCTTGATTACCATAGCTCTTCAGTAAGTCTTGAAATCAGGTAGTGGGAGTCTTCCAACTTTGTTGTCCTTTTTCAAAATAATTTTGGTTATGTTGGTCCCTTTGCTTTTCTTTCTTTTTCTTTCTTGTTTTTTTTAACATTTATTTACTTCTGAGAGACAAAGCATGAGTGGGGGAGGGGGAGACAGAGAGGGAGACACAGAATCCAAAGCAGGGTTCAGGCTCTGAGCTGTCAGTACAGAACCAGATGCAGGGCTTGAACCCACAAACTATGAATGAGATCACAACTTGAGCCAAAGTTGGACGCTCAACCAATTGAGCCACCAAGGCACCCCCACCTTTTTTTCAATGTTTTGTTTTTTTTCAATGTTTTTTCAATGTATTTTTGAGAGAGAGACAGACACTGTGAGCAGGAGAGGGGTAAAGAGAGAGGGAGACACAGAATCTGAAGAAGGCTCCAGGCTCTGAGATGTCAGCACAAAGGGGGCTTGAATCCAGGAGCCATGAGATCATGACCTGAGCCGAAGTCAGATGCCCAACCAACTGAGATACCCAGGTACCCCTAAAATCTTTAAAATCTTTAGCCCCATCCAAATAAATATATATATAACTAAAAATTTTTTTCAAGAAATGCTTGTTAATTTTGTGGGATTTTTCTTTTAGTTATCTTTTAGAGATATATATGGAAATATTTATTAACTTATGAATCTGAGATTTCTTTAAAAATACCTTAGGTGGGTTAGTAGATGGGGAAACATAACACAAGATTGGCACAAGTTCAAAATTACTGTAGCGGAGTGATAGGGGTTCATTATACTGATGTCTACTCTCGCATATATTTGAAATTTTCATAATAAAAAAGTAAAAAGAAAGCCTATCTACAGAATTAATCTTCTCTTTAACATAAAATCCCTAAGGTAAGGGAGAAAATGAGAAGTATGGGGAGTTAAGCCTTGAATCAAGGTGAGACCCTAGGGATGTCTGTGATTCTCAGTATTTGATTTTCTTGTCAAAGCCAGACATCCTGTTTAATGTCAATATTAAAAATGTTTAGCTAAAGTCAACCAACAACTACAGATACTCTGCATATTCCTTCCTTTCATAAAACATGTCTCTGCTTTTATTTCAAAATCATGAACTATAAAAAAAGCACCTAAATCATACCAAACTGTCCTTCCAGAAAACAACAGCATGTGTATTTTTCACTTACCATCAGGTATATTTATTTCATTGTTTTCAGTTCTTATATAACTGGTGAAAAAGCTACGGAGTAGCAGAAAACTAGACAGTTAGCTTGAATTCCTAATCCCAACTATGAACTAACCAGGTACTGGTTCAAAATTGTCCTGTGGTCCTCAAAACAAATCTGCTGAGGTTCTAATTCATAATAACCATTCAGGCTTCAATCAGAGGCATTCAGTGGAAATAGATTCTTTTTTCCTCCATCTTTATAATAGAACTGATGTTAGACAAGGCAGTTGCAGGGTTCTTGGCTGGCTCAGTCAGTAGAGCATGCAACTCTCGGTCTCAGGGTCAAGAGGTCAAGCTCCATGTTCAGCATAGAGACTATTTAAAAAAAAAAAAAACAACTAAAAAAATAATTTAAAAAATTTAAAAAGGCAGATTTCCTAAGTCTGGTAAACCATTGAGAATAGGGGAAAACAAAGATGTACAGCTAATATGCACACAATTCATTTTTTTCAAAAAATGTTTGTAATGGGGCACCTGGGTGGCTCAATTGGTTAAGTGCCCGGCTTCAGCTCAGGTCATGATCTCGCGCGGTCCATGGGTTCGAGCCCCGCATCAGGTTCTGTGCTGACAGCTCAGAGCCTGGAGCTTGCATCAGATTCTGTGTCTCCATCTGTCTCTCTGCCCCTCCCCTGCTCATGCTCTGTCTCTCTCCATCTTTCAAAAATGAATAAGTGTTTTAAAAAAATGTTTACTTATTTTGAAAGAGAGTGCACATGCACACAAGCAGGACAGGGGCAGAAGGAGAGGGAGAGAATTTCGAGCACACTCCACACTTAGCGCAGAGCCCGACATGGGGCTCAAACCCATGACCTCATGTTCATGACTTGAGCGGAAATCAAGAGTCGATGCTTAACAGACTGAGCCACCCAGGCACCCCTGCACACTGATTCTTTATTGAAAATTTCACTGGGAAGCTTGGCAGGCTCAGTCAGTAGAACATGCAATTCTTGATCTCGTCGTGGTCATGAGCTCGAGCCTTGTGTTGGTCAAAGAGATTACTTAAATAAAAACTTTTTTAAAAAATGGAAAAATAGGGCACCCTGGTGGCTCAGTCGATTAAGTATCCAATTTCAGCTCAGGTCATGATCTCATGGTTCCTGAGTTTGAGCCCCACATCGGGCTCTCTGCTGTCAGCACAGAGCCTGCTTCCGATCCTCTGTCCCCCTCCCTCTCTGCCCCTCCCCTGCTGGTTCACTCTTTCAAAATAAATAAATAACCTTAAAGTTTTTTTTCAATAAATAAATAAATAATGGGAAATAAGGAAAAGATTTAGCACTGCATGAACTACTATCGAGAAGGTACTTGGTGCCACATTATTATAAAACCAATCCCTCCAGATGATGTGAATAAACAACAAATAAAGCAACTAGAACTGACTCACAGAGTAATTACGCTGACTTTAACTATCACTTATACCCTAATGATTTCTAGATCTGCATCTCCATTCTAAACTTTTCTACTAAACTCAAGACCCAAATACCCAGAAGCTTATTGGACATTTGCTCCTAGATTTTCCTGACACCTCAAATCTAATATACCAAAATCATTGTCCCTCAAATGTAACACCCTCTCACCCCTGTATTCCCTACCTTGGTTAATAATATCACCATCCACTTGCCCAAGCAAGCAATTTCAAATCCATCTTTGACAACTCCTTCCCCCTTACCCACTCCTCAACATAAAGTCAATAAGACCCTCCTGGTGATTCTCCTAAAAAGCTCGTTAACCTGTCTACAATTCCACCATTACCACTGTAATTGAGATCTTCAATCTCTCTCAAATGATCATCACACAAATGTCTCATAACCAACTAGTCCCCCCCCAACCCCCCGCCGTAGCCAATTTCACACTTTAAAATCTAACTTCCATACTGCCAACAGTGTTACTTTTCTTAAACAGTGATCTGAACTTGTTCCTTACCTGACTCAAAACTCTCCCATGACTTAAACAAACAAACAAACAAAACTCTCCCATGACTCCCTGGCATTTTATCTTACAAAGTAAAATTCAGACCCCTCACCAAGGCCATCAACAACTGGGCTCCAACTCATCTTTCACCTCACTTCCTTCCATTTCTTCCTCATGCCCCATGATCTAGCCACATTAAACCACTGGCCCACAGGTCCATACTCATATACTCTCTACCCTTGTGCAAGCTGTTCTCTGTATTTGAAACACTACCCTCTCCAATCTTTTTTTGTTGAGATAGCCAAATTATATTCATCCTTTAAAACCCAACTGACTCTTTCCCTAGGAAGCTTTGTCCAACCTTCCCCTCACCCCACCACACAGAACCTGTGCTCCCATAGCACTTAGTACAGATCTCTATGATTGCACTTACTGTACTAATTCATAATTATTTGTGTTAGTCTCCAATTAAAATGTTCATTCTTGGGGTGCCTGGATAGCTCAGTCGGTTAAGCACCCACTTCGGCTCATGTCATCATCTTGCTGTTCAGGGTTCGAGGCCGTCGGGCTCTGTGCTGACGGCTCAGAGTCTGGACCCTGTGTTGGATTCTATGTCTCCTTCTCTCTCTGTCCCTCCCCCATGTGCACACACGTGTACGCATGCTCTCCCTCTCTCTCTCAAAAATAATATTAAAAAAACAAAATGTGTACTCTTGGGGCACCTGGATGGTTTAGTTGGTAAAGCATGCAACTCTTGATCTCAGGGTTGTGAGTTTGAGCCCCAGGTTGGGTACAGAGATTACTAAAAAAATAAACTTTAAATAAATACATAAACAAATTAAATGAAATCTTTTTTTTAAATGTGAATTCTTTAGGGGTGCCTGTCTCGCATGCAACTCGATCTTGGCATCATGAGTTCAAACCCCATGATGAGTGATGAGCATAGAGGCTACTTAAAAAAATAAATAAAAATAAAAGAAAATAAAAGAAAATAAAAGAAGGCACCTGGGTGGCTCAGTCAGTTAAGCATCTGACTCAGTTTCAGCTCAGGTCATGATCTCACGGTTAGTAAGTTCAAGCCCTGCATCTGGCTCTGTGCTGACAGCCTGGAGCCTGCTTGGGATTCTCTCCCTCCCTCTCTCTCTCAAAATACATAAATAAACTTTAAAAAAAAAAAAAAGTTCAGGGGCACATGGGTGGCTCAGTCAGTTGAGCGTCCAACTCTTGATTCTGGCTCAGGTCATGATCCCAGGATCATGGGATCCAGCCCTGCATCCAGCTCCGCACTAAGCATGCAGCCTGCTTAAGATTCTCTCTTTCCTGGGGCACCTGGGTGGCCCAGTCAGTTAAGCTGTCTGACTCTTGACCTCGGCTGAGGTCATGATCTCATGGTTCCTGAGTCTGAGCCCCACATCGGGCTCCATACCTCCCTCCTCCCTCCCTCCCTCTCTCTCTGCCCCTCCCCCGATCTTTCACTCTTTCAAAATAAACTTAAAAATTCTTAACAAAAAAAAAAATTCTCTCAGCCCCTCCCCCTCTCCCCAACTTGCATGGAAACACACTATCTCTAAATTAAAAAAGCTAAAAAAATAAAAGTGCACTCCTTACAAAGATTATGTCATTCATATTTTAATTTCAGTGCCTAGCACAATTCCTAACACACAATAGGCACTTAAATGTCTGCTGACTGATTGCTGAAAGGACCAACTCATTTTCTAATGAGACCAGAGACCAAAAAGCTTAAGAGATTCAAACCTAGCTTTGGTTTACTGATGAAAAGAAAAAACACTAGACAAATTTGTGCTTATGCTATTTCTAGTTTTTCATACTTTCTCCCACTAGCTTCAGGGCTGGTTGCCAGAAAATTAGTAACTGAGTCTTGGGGCACCTGGGTGGCTCAGCTGGTTAAGTGTCTGACTTCGGCTCAGGTCATGATCTCACAGTTCGTGGATTCAAGTCCTATGTCGGGTTCTGTGCTGACAGCTTGGACCCTGAAGCTTGCTTCAGATTCTGTGTCTCCCTCTCTCTCTGCCCCAACCCCGCTCACGCTGTGTCTCTCAAAAATAAATAAATGCTAAAAAAATAATAATAAACTTAAAAAATTTAAAAAAAAAGAAAATTAGTAACTGAGTCTTTTAAATCCCTCCTTAAATGACCTATATTTTCCCATGAAACAGTACAATCCAGTGCTATAATACTAAGCCATTATTTGATAACTGAACCTTAATTCTGGTAATTTATTATCCTCCTTGTAGTAAATGGATTTTTAGGGGTACCTGGCTGACTCAGTTGGAAGAGCATGAGACTCTTGACCTCGGGGTCATGAGCTCAAGCTCCATGTTGGGAGCAGAGATTAAATAAATGATACTTAAAAATAAATAAATAATAGGGGCGCCTGGGTGGCTCAGTCAGTTGAGCGTCCGACTTCGGCTCAGGTCATGATCTCATAGTTTCTGAGTTCGAGCCCCACATTAGGTTCCGTGCTGACAGCTCAGAGCCTGGAGCCTGCTTCGGATTCTATGTCTCCCTCTCTCTCTGCCCCTCCCCCAC
The DNA here is from genome assembly GCF_018350215.1 of Panthera leo. NCBI lineage: Eukaryota > Metazoa > Chordata > Mammalia > Carnivora > Felidae > Panthera > Panthera leo. Next base: position 17,775,939 of record NC_056692.1, on the reverse strand, counting down.
TCAAGCTCGGTCTCTCTCTCTCTCTCTCTGTCAAAAATAAATAAACATTAAAAAAAATTAATAAATAAATAATAAAATAAAAATAAATGCATTTTTCATAAAGAAAATTGAGCATTTTTCCACTTGAGTTGTACTTCCTTTCACTCTAAGTTACAAAGCTCTAATAGGGACATAACCAAGACCTTGATAGGCAGTGAAAAGACAGAAATAGATACTAAACACTTCTCTGCTGAGAAAGCATTCACCTCTCACCATGAGCACAGTGACTTCACACTTATCCCCACTCTGGTCAGCTGTGAAGCTTCAACCCTTCCCCTGGCCACTTTGCTTCTCACACTACTCTCACTTTCCACTTTATTATATTAGTATCATCTTTTTGGAGTTGCTATTACATTGTAGGAGTTGAAATTCAAGAATGAGGCTCATGTCTTTTCTGAAAATGTTCCAAGCTTCCTGTCCTGCTCTGCTGCATTATACAATGTTACTCTGCCAAATACTTAGCTCATTTCCTTCTCCTCCTTGTCCTGATATGGTGGTACACATCAATAATGCCCTCCCCTTCACATTTTCAGACTTTACTGTCTGCTTGTAATGCCCTATCTTCCTCGTCCATCTATGAGGGTGTATCATGCATGTTATGCAAAGGGTCTTTACTGAGAATACCTGTACCCAGCCATCCATCAACTCTCACAAGTTGTACCTCCCTCTAGTAGAGCGCTTAATGTATTTCATCAATTGTAAGACATACTTTCCCCTCCACATTTCTCTGAAAATAGGATATATCTTACAACTGATAGCATGCCAGTCTTTCTTAACATTTCTTCTTTCTTCCTTGCATGTAAAGTAATTGTGAGCCTTACAATCATTAGCACCACAGAACTGATGAAATAAAGTATTACATTCTATAATAATTACTTTGTATACATCTGTTTCCTAGGCCAAACTGTGAACTGAGAGGGTCGGGGCTATATGACAAACATCTTTGACCAGCATAGATTTGAGCACAAAAAGAGGGTGCATCCAACAAACACTAGTTGGATAGTTATTTATTTAGCATTTGCTAAGTATTAAGTAGTAGTGTAAACATTTTACATGTATTAAGCACATTTAACCCTCACAACAACCTGTGCAGGAAGTACAGTTATTATAGATGAAGAAACTGAGCTAAAGAAACATAGGGAAGCTCATTCAAAGGTACACAAAGTTCCAGAAGATCTGAACTCATCTCTGCTGATTATGTTTTATATTGTTTGTTATCATTTTTCCATTCAGCAAATATTTAACAAGCAATTACTCCAGGCCAACTATGTACTGTGCTAAACACGGGTAAGCAAAACCTGGCCTCTGGAGGCTACTCTGAATCATATATCCATTCTTGAATCCTTTACCCTCCAAACATCAGAACAACCTACAAACTCACTAAGTTAAATCTGCTCTTCTCTTTTACTTTTCAACATCTTCCCATATAGCCCTTTTTTAAAGTTTTTAGCGCTCTATCAAGAACCAAAGGACAAAAACCAAAAACATAAACAACAAAAACCTTTGTACTCAATTATTAGCAGCTGTGAAAAGATCACAAAAGACTTCAGTTAAGGAATGGGTGGCAAGATCCAAAGGGCTCTAAAGGAACAAAGGTTCTGTTCATAAGCAAATATTCAAAGAAAAAAAGGTAAAAACACATAATTTTGTTTTATTTTTTATTATTTTTTTAACACCATAATGTTGTCTTTAAATAGACTGTTTTAAAATGTTTTCCCTGAGGGCACCTGGGTGGCTCAGTCGGTTGGGCGTCTGACTCCTGATTTTGGCTCAGGTCATGATCTCAGGTTCGTGGGTTCAAGTCCTGCATCTGGTTCTGTGCTGCCTGCTTGGGACTCCCTCTCCCCACCACCACCACCACCCCCCGCCACCCCCCCCCCCACACACACACACACAAATAAATAAACTTAAAAAAAAAAAAAAAAGTTTTCCTCTGAGGCAGAAGATACTTTTTAAAAAATTATTCATTTTATCATAATAAAAATGAGCTAGTAACCTTTAATTCCTTTTTTTTTTCTTAGCCCTTGCTGTGTCAGAGATTCATGAGTAGTCCTTACATCCCCACTTTAGATAGACTGCTCCCACAACAGGTAATCAAGGCACTGACCATGCCGTCTCTCCCAAGGGAAGACTCTCCATTTGGTAAGTCATCTACCACATAAAAATAACCACAAATAGGAAAAAGAATAGAGAGGACAGGAAATTCTCATCACAACTGAACAAGCCTCTATCATTTTAACATGACATGAATGGCATTAGGGACTCATTTGAACCAATGGAAATTTTCAGTAGAGGGAAAAACACATTACAAAATTAAAAATAAATGTCCTATTATTAAAATAAAATAGGACAACTAAGCCAGCTCTACTTTTATACCTCTACTTCAGGTTCCATCTGGTGACCAAAGACAAAATAAATTTGTATTCTGTAAATGCCCTATGACAACAGTAACAAGCGCTTTCTTTCAAAACTATCCTCTAAAAAAGAACAATCGTTGGAGGCACCTGGGTGGCTCAGTGAGTTAAGTGTCCAACTTTGGCTCAGGTTATGATCTCACAGTCCGTGGATTCGAGCCCCATATAGGGCTCCGTACCGACAGCTCGGAGCCTGGAGCCTGCTTCAGATTTTGTGTCTCCTTCTCTCTCTGCCCCCTCGCCCACTTGTGCTCTGTCTCTCTATGTCTCTCAAAAATGCATAAATGTAATAAAAAAATAAACATTAAAAAATTTAAAAAAAAAGAACAATTGGGGTTATGGGCAGTTATTGGGAGAGCCAAGGAACTAGAGCAAAAAATTAAAAATGATATATCACTGTATATTTCCAAGAAAAAGAGGTAAAACACGTTTTACCAGATGGAGAAGTTAAAGACAACTAGGGTTCATTTCCCCCATTCCTATAAAATAATTCACTGTTCTTATCTGTGAATCTTCAAGGACCTAGTACAGCCACTCCCTACCTTTGCTCAGATGAAAGACAAACCACTCACTAATTTCCAAAAGGCCTCGCTATTTCAAGCTCTTCATCTTTAGGGCCAGCAAAGCTGAAGCATCCACCTCATTCTGTCCTTTTGAAAGAAGTTTCACCTCTTTCAAAAGCTGTGGCTAGAAAGCCATTTTCTCTCTCTAGAAGCACACAGTTTAACTCTGTCCTCTGCTTTGTCTACCCTAAATAACAACAAGAACAACAACAAAGCCTCAGGAGTGCTCCTTCAGCCTCTCAGAAAAGAACCAGCCACCTCTTGGACAGCTGCTTCTGTCTTTCTCTCAGAGACACTCCACCCTGGAGGTTCCACGGGCAGCGTAACAAAAAGTGGAGCTCCAAAGCTGCTATACGCTTATCTGACCTCCAAAACGGAGACACGGCCCTTGGGGCAACCAGAGGCTCCCTAGCAAGAGAAAACTTTTATACAATTTAAAAATAGTAAATTGTATTTGCACGCCCCTCTTTGTGCAGCCCTCCCAGCTTGTCTCCAACTAGTTTTCTCGACTCATAATAAAGCACATTAGTACCAACTGTGTTACAAGACAAGGAACCTGAGTGAGCTATGTTCACGAAGCATTTAACAGATTGGCCCTCCATTCTCTTATTTCTTCCTTTTGAGTAAGGAGCTACACACCATTTGTAAAAATGCCCAAGAGTATGGTATTTTTCCTACACAAGTCTGATGGCTAATTAGTCACATCACAAACTGGTATTTTTGCACATGATCTACTGTGCCTACGTAAAACGCACATATGTGCCTATTGAGGTTTTACAAACAATATGCTTCGCCTTGACAAAGAAATCAATCACTCTACTAATAACGGTAAGGTCTAAAATCCAGTAATATTGTTGGTGACAATAGTACCAACCAATGAAATTTACAATTTTCATACACAATTTCAATCACGTACATTGATGCTTGCAATAGCCCACCGAAGCACTACATCTTTCAGAGGTTCAGAAAGGTTAAGTAGGACCTGCCCAAGGTTATCTATCAGCTTTATCAATGGTGGACGTGGTTTCGAACCTGTCAGACTCTAAGCCCCTAGCTTTCTTCCCTAGACCCCTCCCAGCTTTAAACAGAGGGCTCCTGACTCCCATCCTCCGCCCAGAAAAGCCCATGACTCTAGGCGACCGGCCTTCCCTGCCTGGATCAGAGTTAGCTTCTTCAGCTCCAGCAAGGCTTTCATCCTCCACCACCCTCCCCCCGCGACCATTCTCTGAAAGAAGCGGAAAGGGAGAGGCGACCGAACGCTCCTGGGGGAAGGGACGATGACAAACGGGGAAGCGCGGGACACTGCCCCTGCCGTGGGCTCCTTCACTCTGCCGCACTCACCTCCTTCCCTCCGCCAAGCGGTCCAGCCCTGGCGCCGGCGATCCGGCCACCTATGCCCCAAATTCTCCCATCATCACCTCAAACTGTCCCTCCCCCACGCCCCTTCGCCTCCGACAGGCAGAGCCCCCCCCCCCCCACCAAGTCGAGGTATCCCTCCACCAAGCCACCCTTCTTCTCTCCGGCCGCCCACCCCTCTTCCACCATCACTCACTGTCGGTGACTGGGCCCGGCCCTCATGGCTGCTCCGTTGCTGCCCGCCGCCGCCACCGCTACTCCACGCCCCGGCCCCTCAGTAGCCGCCGCCGCCGTCGGGACTAGCCGGGAGCCGCTCTTGCGCATGCGCAGCCTGGATTGCCGGGGCCCTCTATGGACGCCCGCGCATGCGTAGCCGGAGCCGAGGCGTCTTCTTCAGTGCCTGATGCTCTGCACCCCTGAGTCTCAGGTGGACATGGCCGCTGGCCTCGAGGACTGATTAGGCTTTCAGGCTTCGATGGCCGCCCTTAGGTCCAAGGCCTCTGGGTTACCTTGCCTAGGGTTACTAAACGCTTGGACCTCGATCATAGACTTAATGACACTTCCAGGATTCTGGATCCTACCTGCACTTAAAGGCCCGAATGCAGGTGCTCTGAGGTGACTGGTAATGAACTTGGATCTCTTTCAAAAAGACGATCACATCTAGAATACATTGGAGGTAATTGTGTAAGAGGTAATTTTGACATCCCAGAATACACTACTGGCCAGGAGGTGCTCAGAAGCCCCTGGGGATCTTGTCAAGGCGGCACTTAAACTTCTTTGGGACACTGCAAAGTTCAGTCTGTTTATCAAGGGCATACTGTTTATTGGACAGAAATGTTCTGGGCATCTCATATGTGCCATCGAGGAACTTGCAGGCCTATAGTTTCTTACTTTACAGCTCTCACTACAGAGCCTGGCCCTTTTGCAAACTGGTAAAAAAAACTAGACCTTTAGCCCATGGAGACCCAACCATCAGCCCCTAGACCACTGTGCTGCCTTGGCATAGTGGAACAAGAAACTAGGCTAGGGGCGCCTGGGTGGCTCAGTCCTTAAGCGTTGGACTCTTGATCTCAGCTCTGGTCATGCTCTCACTATTCGTGAGTTTGAGCCCAGCACGGGCTCCTTGCTGACAGCTTGCTTGGGATTCTCTCTCTGGCCCTCTGCTGCTCTCGCTCTCTCTCTCTCTCTCAAAATAAATAAGCAAACCTAAAAAGAAAAAAAATATACTAGGCTCAGTTGAGTCTTGGAAATTCAGCAATACAGATTTGACAGCTGAGGGCAATGCACTGCAGTAGAAGGGAAGAGGAGATACAGAACTAAACTCTCTCCTTATCACCATGACCCTCATCCCACCTCTAGCCCAGTCTTACCTCTATAGCCCAGAGTTTGCAGAGATAGGGACCAAGATATAATGTCAGGAAAAAAAAAAAAAAAAAAAAATTCGAGGAAGAGAAGGGGGGAGGAGGAGGAAAGCAGTTCCATTCTTTCTGTGAAAGGTGTTAAATTCTCTGTACTTCTGGAGAAAGAAAAGCTACTCCTGATCCCAGGATCTGATATGAATATTTAAAGTCCTAATCTAAGACTAAGGAAATTTTTTCCTTCTTTGGAAAGAAGCAAGAATAGGCCCTAGAGTAAAGTTTGAGGATGCTGAAACTGGAGTGTCACTAATATTTCTAATTACAGATTACTAATTTAAAATGCATATAATGGAATGCTCAAGTCACTAAGAAATGAGGTTACTCGCTCTAGCACCTAGGAGTTTGAGGATTTTTTTCTCATCAGATGCATGTAACTTTTACGTACATACCTATATGTTGCTGTGGGAAAAGTATATAGATTAGCATAATCCGTACCTAGAAAAGCAGATCTACACAAAAGTGCATGCCTCGTGTATGAACTGCCTCCCATCTCTCGACATACATACAGTAAAATGTAACTGGTGACAAGAGTAGGGTGGTGGGGCCCAGGACTAATTCCAGAGGCTAGCTCCTAACTTAGAATAGTTGTCATTACTTGCAAAAATATTACCCTTTGGAATGAGCACATTTGGCACCATGGGGGAATTGCAGAGCCAGAAAAGAGGAAGAATTGATATTGACACTATGTTCTGATGAATGGAATACTAAAAAGAAGGCCAAAGCTGACCCTGAATCTTCTGGGAACTGGACTTTCCTAACTCTATCACCACAGTCAGTGTCCTGCTGGAATCTTTGTCCTCCTAGAGCTTAGAGTCTAGTAGGGGACATATAATAAAAACATCAAATACTTGAATAACATTTACTATGTGCCAAGCACTGTTCCAAGTCCTTTATACATGTGAATTCTTTCAATCATCACAACAACCCTATGAGGGTACTATGATTATCCCCATTTTATAGATGAGGAAACTGAAGAAGAGAGAAGTTACCTGCCCTGGGGCATTGCCCTGAGGCACACAGTAAATAATGGACCTGAGAATCAAACCCAGAAATACAATCTTTGTGCTCAATCACTCTATTATAAACTGCCTTATCACAGGAGGGGAAAAAAGGGTCCTAAGAATTTAACCAGTCATGGAAGGAACAGCCTCTGGGGAGACCTGGAAGTGAGAAAGACTACCAGGCAATTGGGGGACTGGAAATTTTTCAGTTGAGCTGAAAAAGAGGAACAAGAGACGAGACTAGTGGAGGCGCTTGGCTGGCTCAGTTGGAAGAGTGTGTAGCTCTTGCTCTAAGGGTTGTGAGTTCAAGCTCCACGATGGGTGTAGGGATTACTAAAAAAAAAAAAAAAAAAAACAACTTTAAAAGAGAGAAAGTGAGAGATGAGATCAGCAAAGTCAGTTACAGCCAAGTTAGTTTGTACTTTATTCTGAGGGCAGTGAAGCAAAGGAGTGACTTGTTCAGATTGGGGCCATGAGAGGTTGGTGAGACTGTGAAGACTCTTAATGAGGCTCATAGAGCATTTCAGGCTTTGAAATAGGATCGTTGCAGGTAGTGATAAATACTATGAGGAGGTGACATTTAAGTTGAGACCTCAATAGGGGGCAGAAGCCAAATCTAGAAGAACAGAGAAGGCAGGAGTAGCAGATATAAAGGCCCTGAGGCAGAAATGAGCTTGGTATATTCAAAAGATGGAAAGAAAGCTAATGTGCTGGCAGCCTTGAGAGTAGAAGCAGGGCTCAATGTATGCAAGGACATTGGATGAATCTAGTTGTAATAGGAAGCCATTGAGGGGTTTTAGTCACATCCTTCAATTGCTATCTCCTTAAATCTCTAAAATCCATCTGTGTCTTTCCACCATCTTCACTGTATTATCTTAGTGAGAAACATACAATGACACCTAGTTAGAAAAGGACTTTCAGATCAGGGGAGTTTGGGGTTTTTGCTTTTCAAATGGAAGAGATTAGGCATTTTTAAATGTTTATTTGCTTTTGAGAGAGAAAAAGAGTGCGAGCAGGGGAGGGGCAGAGAGAGAGAGAGAGAGAGAGAGAGAGAGAGAGAGAATATTCCAAGCAGGCTCCCGCTGTCATCAGTGCAGAGACTGATGCAGGGCTCAAACTCATGAACATGAGATCATGACCTGAGCCAAAGTCAGATGCTCAACTAACTGAGCCATTCAGGCACCTGAGATTAAGCATTTTATTTTTACTTATTTATTTTGAGACTAAGCATTTTAATATTTATTTTTTTAATTTTTTTTTAACGTTTATTTATTTTTGAGACAGAGAGAGACACAGCATGAACCGGGGAGGGGCAGAGAGAGAAGGAGACACAGAATCGGAAGCAGGCTCCAGGCTCTGAGCCATCAGCCTAGAGCCCGACGCAGGGCTCGAACTCGCGGACCGCGAGATCGTGACCTGAGCTGAAGTCGGACGCTTAACCGACTGAGCCACCCAGGCGCCCCGAGATTAAGCATTTTAAAAATAAATGCTGATGAGAGGAGTGGTGCCTGGGTGGCTCAGTCGGTTGAGCGTCTGACTTTGTTTGGCTCAAGTCATGATGTTGCAGTTGATAAGTTCAAGCCCCGCGTCTGGCTCTCTGCTGACAGCTCAGAGCCTGGAGCCTGCTTCAGATTCTGTGTCTCTCTTTCTCTCTGCCCCTTCCCTGCTCATGCTCTGTCTCTCTCTGTCTCAAAAATAAAAATAAACATTAAAAAAATTTTAAATGCTGATGAGAGGAATATAGTACAGAGAGGAACTGTCTATATAGAAAAGAGAATAATTCATGTAACAAGGTGCCAGAAGGGGTAAAACAATTAGCCTTAAGATAAGGACATTTATTGAGAGCCTACACTTTTCTAAATCCTACATTGTTCCAAATCCTAGACTCAAATGAACACATGATATTAGGAAGATGTGTTTGTTATTATTTTCTTCATTGTACAGATGATGAAACTGATGCTTGGAGAGTTGAAATAACTTGTCCAAATTCATACAGCTGATAAGTGGCAAGCTGACATATGAACCTAGGCAGTCTGTTTCATCTGATTAACCTCTCTCCTAATCTCACAAAATACAAAATTCCCCCGCAATATCCTTTGAGGGAAAATCTCCGGGAAAGAAGAGAATTAATGAGGCACTTTGACTGACATATTTCCTCTATGTTTTCATGATAGCCCAGGGATTCTTTCAAGGTGTTATCTGTTGCCAGTGCTGTAGTACTTAGTATGTGTTCTTTGGGTGATTTTGCATTTATTTAATTAAACTCTTCAACCACTGCTTAACCTGAAGTTGCCCTTCACCCTAATTACAGTTGAAATTGCAGTTGAATTTCACCTTATTGTTGATGAAAGAATATTCATATTTTTCTGATTGCCAGCTGTCCTATATTTAGTGATATTTTGTTCTTTGGGCATATGGGTGCCCAAAGAACATCCAGAATATCGTGTTCCAGAAAGGTTATTTCTTCCACTAACAGAGCAGGCAGCCTGAAAGCTGGAGCCTGGCGCCATTTGCAAACCACCAGTGCTTTTGGCTGCCCAGTCTCTGTCAATCCTGTGTCACTCAGGGCTTCTCTGGACACTCCACTGCCATTCCCAAAAGAGCAGCCCAGTCATTTGGTTTCCACCATCCTCCCAACAATCCTCTCCTTTCTGTCTTATATCATCTATTTTCTCCTCTCTACCTTGTCAATGCCATGAGCAAACAAAAAATCTCTGATCTTAAAAAAGAAAAGCCTTAGGGGTGCCTGGGTGGCTCAGTCTGTTAAGCATCTGAGTTCCCCTCAGGTCATGATCTCACGGTTTGTGGATTCCGTTTGTGGATTTGTGGATTCCGTTTGTGGATTCGAGCCCTGCAGGGGCAGGCAGGCAGGCAGGCAGTTGGGCTCTGTGCTGACAGCTCAGAGCCTGGAGCCTGCTTCGGATTCTATGTCTCCCTCTCTCTCTGCTCCCTCCCTGCTCATGCTCTGTCTCTCAAAAATGAACAAATGTTAAAAAAAAAAATTGTTTAAAAAAAAAAGAAAAGCCTTTAACTTCACTTCTCTCTCCCCCCTTTCTATTACCATTCCCTTTTGCTCTGCTCCCCCAGAAAGATTTTATATCTTTTTTTTTAAAGCTCTACAGCCTGGGGTGCCTGGGTGGCTCAGTCAGTTAAGCATCCATTAACCATCGGGAAGCTTGATTTCAGCTTAGGTCATGATCTCACAATTTGTGAGTTCGAGCACCGCATCAGGCTCTGCACGGACAACATGGAGCCTGCTTAGGATTCTCGCTCCCCACCCCTCTTTACCCTTCCCCCACTCTTGCTCACACACTCTCTCTCTCTCAAAAATAGTAAATAAATAAACATTAAAAAAATAAATAAAACTCTGGCCCAACCCAACCTGGGGTTCAAACTCACAAGCCCGATACCAAGAGCCACACACTCTACTTACTAAGCCAGCCAGGGGCCCCCACCTCTCATTCTCTCTTAAATACACTCTATTTAGGTTTTCACCCAGACCATGATACTGAACAGTTCCTGTCAGGTCACTAACAAATGTCTCTCTCTCTCTCCCTCACCACCCTCCCACCACAGTCCCCAGGACACAAGTCCTGTGATAAGAAGCTTTTGTCCATTTTCTTCATTCATGTATCCCCAGCACCTGGACATGGCCTGTACATAGCATATGCTGAGTAAATCCCCATTCCCCCAATCCCCGCCAACATCTCTCTCTCTCTCTCTCTCTCTCTCTTCAATTTCGAGTTTAATCCAGAGGCTTCAAAGGATGAATAAGGCTTAAGGCCACAAACAGCTAAGATATACCAAGTTTTGCAGGCCGCTGAGTCAGTCTGGGGAATTGTAGGTGTCTGAGCAGCTTCTCCCTTTACAGACCCTCTGTTTTTTCTCCAGAAAGGAATGGTCTCTGAGATGAGATAGTTATGGAGGTTTACAGAAGGGAAATCGCGTCTGCTGCTCCTCGGAAACACAGACCTACGGACTGACTACTCCTTGGGTGGCAATGGAGGCCGCTGCCGACCGCTAGACCAAGCCAGGGGTGGCACTGGGAGAGGATCCTGCAAGTCTGAGGCTAGAGAAAACTAAAAAGGCCCTTAGGGGGACAGCGGAACAGCACCCGCTCGGGCTTCCACGACCTTTCCTCCTTAGATGCGTCAGTTTCTCCAGCCGCGATAAGTTTTGCGCTAAGAGAACGATTTCTGCCTCTAGGCCTCATGGGAGATGTAGTCGCCCAGGAGGCAGGGCTAGAAGAACCTTTTACAAAACTTTGGCAGGAGAAGAAGAAAGCAGGCTGTGTATAGGAGTCCAAAACAATCATCATGTTTACACAAATTCTAAATACAGATTTTCCTTAGCCTCGGTCAGTCTCCAAAGCAGTTTCTCCTTCATCCCACCTCCAGCATCCCGTGCGTCTCCGCTCTCTGGGCCCATCTAGCTCTCTCGTGCTCGCTTTTCCACTGCTCTATTCAATCTTAGGTGCGTTTCTGGCCAGTTCCCGGAGTGCCTTGCGGCTGTAATGGTTGCTCCCGGGCGGCGCGCTGCTATGTTCTTTCGGGCGGTGTTAGGGGTCCGGCAGTTGGGCCCAGACGCCGCGAGGGGGTGGGTGACCGGCCTCTCCTCGCTCTTGGACTGTCAGCAGAGGTGCGTGTCTTGTTTCGCGGGCGCCGCCTTCTCTGGTCCCCGTCTGGCCTCCGCCTCTCGCCGTTATGGCCAGAGCTCAGCCTTGGACCGCTTCCTCGGACTCTCTCAGCCAGACAGTTCGTTGACTTCTCATCCTCCCGCCGTGTCCATACACAGAGGTAAAGGGCCCAGATAGCTTGTCCCGGACTGTCACAGTTTTAGCATTTAAAGTTCCGGGTCAGGGAAACTCTCTGGGGATATCATCTTTGGTCTTATATTATGGAAAACGATCTCGAGGTCCCCAAAGAGAGGCGAGCCGTGAAGGATCTCACAGGAGAGAAATACCAGGTTCTAAAATTTTTGGAGCCAGAGGATCACAATCAGAGACGCTTACAAAAAGCAGGAGATTGCAGGGCCATGGGCAAAGCACAATTGTGGCTCTCTGCCCGGATTTGGGAAGCAAACTCGATCCGATTAGTGCCCATCTACTTGTCAAGAGACTGAGTTATACCCAGGAAACAGCACTCTCTGATCTTCAAGTAGCATAGACTACAGTCTGGTGGGGAGTCTGGATACAAAAACTGGTAATTGTAATGCATAAGGGACTCCTACTTAGAAATACTGAGAAAGCTTGCAGAGCCTTCATAACACCCTTAATAAGGTGAGACTGTCAGAGCTGGAGGGATTTCTCGCTTTATCTGATCTAGATGTACTTTCATACATGTACATAGATTTACCAGGCACAACTACAGTACAGTTCCACACAGTAGTTGAATATTAAGTGCCAGGCATCATGCTGATTGTTTTTACACAATTGCCAAAAGAAGGTTATTTTTTTTTAAGTTTATCTATTTATTTTGAGAAAGAGGGAGACAGAAACCTAAGCAGGCTCCATGCCGTCCGTGCAGAGCCCGATGCTGGACTTGAACTCACAAACGGTGAGATCATGTCCTGAACCAAAATCAAGAGTCAGATGCTTAACTGACAGCCACCCAGGTGCCCCAAAGTTGTTTTTTTTTTTTTTTTTCTAATGTTTATTTATTTTGAGAGAGAGAGCAAGCAGGGGAAGGACAGAGAAAGGAGAGAGAAAGAATCCCAAGCAGGCTTTGCACTGTCACTGTAGAGCCTGACAGGGCTTGAACTCACGAACTGTGAGATCATGAGCTGAAACCAAGAGTCGGGTGCTTAACTGACTGAACCACCCAGGTGCCCCATGAAAAGAAGGTTATAAAAGTAGGTGTTGTTTAATATTATCTCCATTTTACATGTGAGAAAACTAAGGGGCTTAGAGAAGTTAGAGAACTTAATAAAATTACATAAACAAATTAACGGGCAAACTAAATCTCAAAGCCAGGTCTCAGCTTCAACATGGTACACTAATCTTATATTCCTTACTTCCTCTGTGGGTGGGTAGGACTGAGTACCTGACAGGATCCATATTGCATTACCTCTCACTCCCCTCCTACCCCCCCCACACAGATGAACAGGATCTCCTCTTGGTCCATCGTCCTGATATGCCCGAGAACCCCCGGGTCCTACGAGTGGTCCTCCTGGGTGCTCCGAATGCAGGGAAGTCAACACTCTCCAACCAGCTGCTGGGCCGAAAAGTATGCTCAATCTTTAACCCCCTTTTCATCTCTCACTTCTTTTCTGTTTATGGATTGTTCTAGAGGAATCTGGGATTTCACTTGGGACTTCTTTGTTTCTGGCAGGTGTTCCCTGTGTCCAAGAAGGTGCACACCACTCGTTGCCAAGCTCTGGGGATCATCACAGAAAAGGAAGCTCAGGTGGTGGGTACCTGCAAAGGGAGTCCAGCAAATAGGACAGAGGGTGAACCTAAGAGGGTCCCCCTTACAGTTAGACATGAAGAAAATGATGTTTAGGTTCATTTCTCTGAGGGAAGGGCCATTAGGCCTCATGCAGTTCTCTCTCTACCTTCCATCTCTGGCATCTAGTCAGAAAGATCTCATTCCCTCTTCACTCCTTTCTAATCTTCTACATATTCACAGTCATCATCTTTCTCTTGGATCCCATCTAGAACCACAACAAAGCTGGAGGGTGAAAATCTAAAGTCAGCTTGGCCAAGAATGGGGGCAGGCTCCTGACATCAAGGATGGCCTTTCTCTCGCTCACCAGTCATAAGTGTTCCATCTGGGGGGCTGGGCATCTCTCTTTCCTGATTTTAGATTCTACTTGACACACCTGGTCTCATCAGCCCTGTTAAACAAAAAAGGTAATAGCTGTGGAAATGGGTATGTAGAGGGAAAGGTGTTGAGGAGAGGGCGGGGAGATTCTGTCATAGGGACTGGAAAACCCCCTTATACCCTCTTCCTCCTCAGGAGTACATCAGTCATAAAACCCTTCCTGACCTATGTTTGTCCCTCAGGCACCATCTGGAGCTTTCTTTGTTGGAAGATCCGTGGAAGAGCATGGAATCTGCTGATATGGGTTAGACTCATGATGGGAATCTGAAGCCCAATTTACATGGTCATGGCCTCTCTCATTCCTGGTAGTTTGGGGGATGGGGGTTGGCCAGAGCCCATATCATGGATCTTTTTGGGGGGTGAAGAAAGAGTGGTCATATCTTTGTCCTCCTCCCCACCCTGCCAACTTCCAGTTGTGGTTCTTGTGGACGTCTCAGACAAGTGGACTCGGAACCAGCTCAGCCCCCAAGTGCTCCAGTGCCTGACCCAGTTCTCCCAAGTCCCTAGCATCCTTGTCATGAACAAGGTGAGCACCACCTACCTGAAGGAGGGGTCTACTTTCTTCCCAGGTGCCCATCTCACTACCTCCCCACCCTCTGCCCATCCCCCATGCCCAGGTAGATTGCCTGAAGCAGAAGTCCATTCTCCTGGAGCTCACAGCAGCCCTCACTGAAGGTGTGGTCAATGGCAAGAAGCTCAAGATGAGGGAGGCTGTTCGCTCACAGGCCGGCGCTCATCGCCCGGGCCCCGCAGCTAAGGGCCCAAACACACAGTCTGTGGGAGGCCCTCAGAAGATTGGCTGGCCCCACTTCCAGGAAATCTTCATGTTGTCTGCCCTAAGCCAGGAAGATGTGAAAATACTAAAGGTCAGTTGGCCTTGGCCATAGCCTGTCCTTTGATTTCCACATATGAAGACAAGCCTCACAGTTCCTCCCGGAAGTAAGAGTGAGTAGGTAGGAAAGTCTTGGTTGGGACTGAGCTGCCCCACGTACCCTCTCTGTACCCACAGCAGTACCTCCTGGCACAGGCCCGGCCAGGACCCTGGGAGTTCCACAGCGGAGTCCTCACCAGCCAGACACCTGAGGAGATCTGTGCCAACACCATCCGAGAGAAGCTACTAGAGCACCTGCCCCAGGAGATACCCTACAATGTGCAGCAGGTGCAGGCACAATGAAGGGGTCTAGGGGCTCTTCAGCCACATACCCAGAATAGGCTATCTGGGGCCCAGAGAGATAGGGGTATAGGCCTGTCTGACTAATCATGGTATCTCCCTGTGCAGAGGACAGTGGTGTGGGAGGAAGGGCCAAGCGGGGAGCTGGTGATCGAACAGAAGCTTCTGGTGCCCAAAGAATCTCATGTGGTAAGCTGGATTAAGCTTGGAGAAGGGACTAGGGGTCTATTAAGCAGGGGTTCTCCTCTAGCACTTAGAGCCCCGAGAGCAGCCTCATGGCCCTCTCTTTTGCTCCTCCCTCAGAAGATCCTCATTGGTCCAAAGGGGCACTTGATCTCCCAGATTGCACAGGAGGTGGGCCGCGACCTCATGGACATCTTCCTCTGCGATGTTCGGCTCCGCCTCTCTGTGAAGCTTCTCAAGTGACCACTCTGCTCCCTCTCCCAAGGCATCAAAGCTGCTGGCAGGAGCCACTGATCAGAATGGTTCCTGCTCAGACCCTGTAGGGACTGGTAAGGGGCATGGACACTTCCTGACTAACTTGACCTTGCTTGAGTCTGCACAGCCCCTGCCTGGCCATTTTTCCCATTGAAGGAAGGAACCGACCTTAGCTCATTTCTCAGGTAGTTCCTCTGCCTCGGGCCTCCGCTGCTTAGGTCTAGAAGTTGGTTCCTTGGTGGGAACAATACCACACTGCTTCCAGCTGGCAATGAACCCAGAGTTTCTCTTTCAGGTGCCATTTGTTAGCAGAGAGGGTTTTTTGTTTTTTGTTGTTTTTTTTTTTTTTCTTATCCCCTCAGTTCCTCTACCTTGAAACCATGTGTAAGGACTTATGGGTCTTAAGTGAGATAGTGCCTCTCGCCCCATCCCTCCCCCTAGTCTCGAATTCCAATAAAGTTGAAAGACAAGCATACTGGTTCTCATCTTTATTTCTTTAGAATAAGAAAGAGAAAACTTAACCTGTTCCTTCACCCCCACCCCGTTGTCTGAGCTGGAGTCTCCCTCCCTTCCAGTGTTCCACTCCGGGGTCCTGAGCTCTCTTCTTGGCACGTTTTCTGGGTGCAGCAAGAGAACCGTTACCATTACTAAACTCAGTAATGGTAACGGTTTCCTCGCCATTCCCAAGTGTCTTGGCGGTCAGCAGGCTGTGATAGGCTGAGCGGCGAGCCCCGTGGGTTTGCAGCATCCCCTGCCCTCCTCGTCTGGCTCCAGAGCTGGGGGTACCCGGACTAGTACATCATCTATACTGTAGTATCTCATCGCAAACTTACAGTATATGATGATATCCCAGCCAGGATCCTGCAGCAGGCACAGGGGACTGTGGCAGGGAGAGCCAGGGGCCGAGGGCAGAGCAGGATAGGCCAGTGCTAGACACCCAGATCTCCCCCTCCCTGGTCCATAGCTCCTGAGCCAGCAACCCCTTGATACTGTGGTCAAGGGCGGCCCAAGTTGCATAGGCAAGGGGACTGGCCTGGAGAACCCTGTAAAGCTCAGGTCTGTTGAGATCTCCTCGGGGACCCAGCACCAGAATTAAATAAACCAGAGATGATGTAATGAGGCAGAAGCTTCCCTGTGGTCACACCAACAAGCAGACAGGCCCAGGAGAGGGCACTTACCTGGAGCTGGAACTGCAGACCGTGGAGGCCTCTAGAGGTAGGGAGGCCCTGTCCTTGCCTCTCCGCGCAAACTGCTTGCTTTTTAATCCACTGGCCCCTCCCCTGGGTGGGGCACTTTCCCGGGTTCTAGAGAGCCCCTCCTCTTAACCCTTTCCCTGCTGGACCCCTTGGAACAAGGGTCTCTATCCCCTCTCCCTGTTAGGCCCTTTCTAGTATCCTTGCTAAGGTTAGGATCTGCGCTTCGCTCCTATCCCCAATGAAGTTGGTCATCTATCTGCTGGGCCTGGGCAGAAGGAGAACAGACCTCCCCCCCCCCCCCCCCTTCCCTGGTGGAGGCTGTTGTTGACCATGACAGTGGCAGCAGCAGTGGTGGTAGTGGGAATGTTAGTTGAACCTCTGTAAAGCAGGGAGGGTCCTGACAGCTGGATCTCTGAATTCTTGGGAAAAGCTCTGGCTTAAATTTCAGTTCCCGGGCCCCTGCCTATATTTATGTTGAGCCCAAGGAGACTAGACTTAGGCAGTCAGACCTCTTGCCCACCTCCGCCATGGCAAGCTTTCCTGGGTGTGGGGGCAGGGGGCAGGGTGGGGCTCTGCTGGTGATTTGAGGGCAGGTGAATTCCAAGCTCTTCTGAGAGCCAGCATGAGAATGGGTAGAGGCCTGGGCACCTGGGTGGTTCAGTCGGTTGAGCATCCGACTTCGGCTCAGGTCACGATCTTGAAGTTCTCAAGTTCGAGCCCCGAGTTTGGCTCTCTGCTGTCATCTCAGAGCCTGCTTCAGATCTGCTGTCCCACTCTCTCTCTCTGCCCCTCCCCCACTCACTGTGTCTCTCTCAAAATCAATAAACTTAGGGGCGCCTGGGTGGTTCAGTCGTTTGAGCATCCAACTTCAGCTCAAGTCATGATCTCACAGTTCATGGGTTCGAGCCCCACATCGAGCTCTGTGCTGACAGCTCAGAGCCTGGAGCCTGCTTCGGATTCTGTGTCTCCCTCTCTGCCCCTTCCCTGCTTGTGCTCTGTCTCTCTCTCTTCCACAAAAATAAATAAACATTAAAAAAATTTTTTTAATAATAAACTTACAAGAATTTTTTTCAAAAAGAGAGAGAATGGGTAGGGGCCTGTTGAGAGCTCAAGACTCAGTGAGAGCCTGGCAGTATTCGGTTCTCTCGCCTCTGGGGAAGGCGAGACTCCTGGAGTAGACCCTTCCCTCAAGCAGGGTCTCTGTTATTTTAGACCCCATACTGGAGGACATATCTGCTTCTCTGCTCCCCCCTAGCCCCCATCCTAGACAGTCTGGTCTGTATGCTGGGATGTAGTTATACCCTCCTCTGCAGGGGCAGATGCGGCCAGGATGGGGTATGGGAGGAGAGACCAAACCCTTTAGTTCCTTGGAGGTGTCGTGCTTCCTGCTGTCACAGAATGTTGGCACGTGCTCTTCCCTCTGTTTTTTTGTTTTATTTTGTTCTGGGTTTTTTTTTTAAAGATTTTTTAGGGGTGCCTGGGTAGCTCAGTTGGTTGAGCGTCCAACTTCTGCTCAAGTCATGATCTTGCGGTTCATGAGTTTGAGTCCCACATCAGGCTTGCTGCTGTCAGTCTGTCAGTGCAGACCCTGCTTCCGATCCTCTGTCCCCCTCTCTCTGCCCCTCCCCTGCTCATGCGCTCTCTCTCACTCTCTCTTTCTCCCCCCAAAAATATTTTTTTAAAGTTTATCTTTGGGGGGGATGGGCAGAGAGAGAGAATCCCAAGCAGGCTCCATGCGATCAGCATGGAGCCCGACATGGGGCTCGATCTCACGAACCATGAGATGTTAACCTGAGCCAAGGTCAAGAGTCAGACACTTAACCGACTGAGCCACCCAGGTGCCCCAATATTTTTTTTTTTTTTTAAAGTAACCTCTATACCTACCATGGGACTCGAACTTACAGCCCCAAAATCAAGAGTTGCCTGCTCCACCGATGGAGGCAGCCAGGCTCCCTGCTCTTCCCTGTTTGGCATAACCTTCCCTCCTTTCTTGTCTAACTCCTATTCCCTCTTCATATGTAAGTATCACCTCTGCAGGGAAGTCTTCCCTGGCTAGTTAACTCTCCCTGTTATGGGCTCATTTATTTGTGTGATTATTCACTTTAGCAAATAATCATGAGAGCCTGGTTTGTTCGCCAACGTATCTCCACCACGGAGTAGTGGCTAATAAATAAACATGCGTGTCAAATGTCTGACATGGAGCTAAGCTCAGCGTGATGTGGGGGAGGAGAGAAACTTTGGCCTGGGGAGACCGGCAGACAAAGCTGTAACTCCCAGGCGAGCCTTCTCTGTCAGACCCTTCGTGTTCTGTCCACAGCAATAAGCACGGTCCTCAGTCCCGAGCTGTGAGCTGGGTGACTAGCCGCTGGCAAAGCACTTAGCATGAGGCTAGTGCTGCCCCCAGGAGGGACTCAAAGAAGCTAGTTCCCATCTCACCTCCTCCCCACAGGGGCTCACCGAAGGCCGCAAGTGATGAGCAACAGCAGGGGTGGGTGAACATCCGAAAGTTCGTGGAACATTCTTTTTTAACTTTTAATTTCAATTTTATTATTTTTAAGTAATTTCTACACCCAGCATGGGGCTCGAACTTACAACCCCAAGATCACAAGTCACACTACTGACTGAGCCAGCCGGGTGGCCCTCATAGAATATTCTTAAAAGCTGCTTGAGGCCCTTGAGAGAGCCCAGGTTTAAAAATAACAGGCCCAGGGGTGCCTGGGTGGCTCAGTCGGTTAAGCATCTGGCTCTTGGCTTTGGCTCAGGTCATAATCTCACGGTTCATGGGTCTGAGTACCGAGTTGGACTCCACGCTGACAGTGGAGTCTCTGTCTCTGTCTCTCTCTCAAATAAATAAACTTGAAAAGAAATAACAGGCCCTGAGTGACAGTCCCAAGTCCACTGCATCCAGCTCTGTGACTCTGGACGGAGTGCTCTCAGCTTAGTTCCCACATGTGTAAAGTGGGAGCGGGCCACACCTATCTCACATGGTGGTTACAAGGATGCTGTGAGTGCTCATCTCAAACTCCCAGATCTGACCTAGCACCTGTGCAGCCAGTGTCCGGTTCCTTCCCTCCTTCTTTCCTCTGTCGCACTCACTAGCTGCGTAACTAGGGGCAGAGTGCCACTTCCCTGGACTCTGGTGGCAACACATAGCTCACCGAGTTGTAAGAATTGAGAAATATAGCTGAAGAACCTTTACAAACCCAGGCACTCTGTCCAGGTGAGAAATTATCGCTATGTCTGCTCCTTGCCCCCTTTCCTGTCCTGTGACTCCTGCTGCCACGCCACCTCTACTCGGAGACCCCACAGACAATAAGGCTTCACGCACCAAGGCCAAGATTTACGCCACTCATTGCTTAGGCTTCTGCCTAGTCCCTGCTTAGTCCCAAGACCAAGGGTGAACATGGGCAGAAACCAGGGTCCTGGAGGTAGAAAAGAGAGATATTTCAGCCAACCAGAGATCCTGTGGCTGTGGCCCTGGCTGGGGTGGAGGGTGCTGTCATCAGGGTGTGGGCTGAAACACAGTCTGAGCCTGGGTGGGGTAGTCTGGGGACCCTGATAAGCAGACTCGGGGCTATCAGGGTGGAGGCCTCTGCTTATCAGGAGCCTGCAGGGGCCACAGTAGGACCTGAGGACACTGCCCACCCAGAGCTGTCTCCTGGATGGCTGCCCTTCCATCCCTCTGCCTCCTTTCTGCAAGTCACATGGAGACGCTTCCCCTTCCCTGGCCAGCATGGCGATGGAGGGCACAATCCAGCTCCTTGGACGTGGTCTTGCATTCTAAGAGCTTTTGCTTCAGATCAAGAAGCACGACTTTCCTGAGGCCAATGTGGACTGGTCTGGGAACTTTGCCTTCTCCTGTCTCATTCCAATCCCTGCCACAGTAGCGTCAAGCCCTTGACTTTTTTATTCTGACCTTCCTGGATGAAGTCCTTAGACCATATGGTGAATAACAAAGTTAAGGATGGTCAGATCTGCAAGAATCCTTTGAAATCATGGAATTCAAGTAATCCATTTCTGTAGGAGAGGAAACTGAGGCCCAGAGAAGGGGAGAAAATCACCCCCAAAGCCTCAGGTTTCCTCTACCTCTCAGCATCTGGGAACCCATGACCCTAGGAAAAACAGGAAGGCAGCAGCAGAAACCCACAGACACGCAGACACACATGTGCACAGCACACGTATGTAACGCCCACATATACAGAGACATATACACACAGAGATACACAGCACGCATA
This sequence comes from Panthera leo, assembly GCF_018350215.1. NCBI lineage: Eukaryota > Metazoa > Chordata > Mammalia > Carnivora > Felidae > Panthera > Panthera leo. The sequence continues at coordinate 17,755,287 of NC_056692.1, read as the reverse complement.
CTTAAAAAAATAGATTCAGCTAGTAAAGTTACTTTTTTCCCAAGTTTATTTATTTTGAGAGAGGGAGAGAACATGAGCAGGGGAAGGTGCAGAGAGAGGGAATCCCAAGCAGGCTCCACGCTATCAGCGAGGGGACCGATGCAGGGCTCGAACTCAGGAACCGTGAGATCATGACCTGAGCCCAAATCAAGAGTCGGATGCTTAACCGACTGAGCCATCCAGGCACCCAAATTTTTTTTAACGTTTATTTTTTGAGAGAGAGAGAGAGAGACAACATGGGTGAGGGGCAGAGAGAGAGGGAGACAGATGATCGGAAGCAGGCTCTGCTTTGACAGCAGAGACCTCTATGCGGGGCTTGAACTCACAAAAACCGTGAGATCATGACCTGAACCAAAGTCAGACTCTCACCTGACGGAGCCGCCCAGGTGCCCCCAATTTTATTTGTTTTTAAGATTTTATTTTATTATTTTGTATTATTTTATTTTAGAGCGTGAGGGAGTGGAGAAGAGCAGAGGGAAAGAGAGGGGAGAAAGAGAATCTTAAGCAGGCTCCATGCTCAGCACAGAGCCGGATGAGGGGCTCGATCCCACCACCCTGGGATCATGACCTGAGCCGAACACTTAACAAACTGAGCTGCCCAGGCCTGAGTGATACAGTAAATTGGGAGATGAGGCAGGACTACAACTACTCTCTAGACTCCAGACTCTGCGCTCTGTGCACAAACTTGCTACAAATGAGGTTGATTTTGTGCGTGTGTCTGTGGGGCCTTTTTGAGTTTCAAAGGCAACGGAATCAGGCCTGAGTTTTGCCACTTACCAGTAATGTCTTTCTGAGCATTTTGCTTCGTCTCCCTGCGTCTTGGTCTCCTCATCTCTGAAATGGGGGATGACCGGGGCGCCTGGGTGGCTCAGTCGGTTAAGCATCCGACTTCCGCTCCGGTCGTGACCTCACAGTTCGTGAATCTGAGCCCCGCATCAGCCTCTCTGCTGCCAGAGCAGAGCCTGCTTCAGATCGGTCTCTCTCTCTGCCCCTCCCCCACAGGCGCACACTTTCTCTCTCTCCCCAAAATAAATAAACATTAAAAATAAAATAAAATAAAATGAGGATGACAATAATCCCTACCTCACAAGATCCTTGGGAAGATGCAGTGAAAGAACGTGTAGGAAGCCCCGCCCCCCCCCCCCCCCCCATCAGCCCAGAGCCCGACGCGGGGCTCGAACTCAAGGACCGCGAGATCGTGACCTGAGCTGAAGTCGGACGCTCAACCGACTGAGCCACCCAAGTGCCCCTAACTTATTTTTAAATAAACTCAACACCCAGTGTGGGGCTTGAACTCACCACCCCGGGATCAAGAGTCACGTGCTCTAGTGCTCTACCGACTGGCTCTACCAGCCAGGTCCCCCACGTGCAACCCCTTTGTAAGCCTCTTCCAACCCAGGTCCAACCTGCAGGTCCAACCCAGCAATAAGCCTCTTTCTTCTGACTCCTACAGCTTGTGAGCCAGGCCTTTGCGTGGAGCTCACAGGCCCTGAAATTACACATCATCCTTGGCTTGAACGAGAACCTGTTGCTTTTCTTCCAGACCACCTGCCCAGGATGGGCTCAGAGCCAAAAGGGAAAAGCTTAGCTCTGGATTTGTCAGACCCTGGACTCCCGTCACTACCTGCTAGGTGTGCCTGGGCCCTTGCCCTGCTCTCGGAGCCTTGAATTCCTTATCAGATAAATGGGCTTAAAATGTTTTCTTTTCCTGGTTGTTGTGTCGATGAAATGCGACAGGAGAGGTGAAAATTTCTAAGAAGAGCCTGGCTCACATATGACAGGGGCTCAACAAATGCCAGGTTCCTTCTCTTCTGGCTTTGCAGTGAGCTTTCCCCACTCGCCCGCCCCCTTAAAGGGGCATGTACCCGTGGGCACGTGCGCTCACTCAGACACCTCTACAGACGCACACGATACTGCACCCCTGCACACCTGCCCAAACACATAGTGAGTCAGAAATAGAAACTTTCCAATCAACACCTCCCTAAGTCTGTTCACCAGCTCCCACTTCCTATTCTCTGGGTCAGTGGGAACCCCCATGTCCAGACTCGGGCCACGACCTCCAGTCTGCAGGCACAGTCATGAAGGTAGCTATTGGATGGGAAAAGATCACCAGGGAGCCTGGATGTCCCTCCCTCCTCAAATCCTTCCCGCCATCAGCCAGACCCTTATTTCCCTCCCTCCCCACCAGGACAACCTGTCTGCCTCACAGCTGCTGTGGAAGAGATAGGCAGCCTGGATTATCAGGCCAGACGAGGCTCCTCATGACAGTTCCCCACGCCCCCCTCCCCCCGCGCCCTCCTCCAGGCAAAGGTTCCAGGGCCCTTAACCCCCTCTGTGCTGGGCCCTCAGGCCCAGGGACTAGGAATAGCGGGGAAGGGGGTGGGCCCTGTGCCCCCGTATCCGGTTCCCAAGGCTGAAGTCATGAGCACAAGGGCACAGGGAACAGCATCACCTGTGTCCTCCAGGAGCCCAGTCTCCATACTGGGCCCTCTTCTGCCCATCCTGGGTATGTGGCAGCCTTAGGTAAGGAGGGACAGCCTGGGCAGGTCTCTAAGGGCTTACACCAAAGGCCCTATACTTTTTACTCTCCCTTCCCAAGGCTGGTTCCCGGCTCTGAGGATGGAGACCTGGCTCCACTCTTAGGGTCCACTGGCTTCAGGGCAGATGCGAATGCATCACCCCTCTCCTTCCACCCCTACATCCTGGCCCCTTCCTCCTCTCCAGCATCCTTCAAACCCCTTTCAGCAAGGCCCCTGCCTGTTTTCCTGCTGGCTGCCTTTCCCCAGGCCGCTCTGTTCATCTCCTCAGGCCAGCCACTGTCCCTGACACTAGGGCTAGCCAGGATCAACTCCTAGTTAGGCCCTACTGCAGCCAGCCAGGCCTCCCTTTCCTGAAGGTCAGCGGGAAGGAATGAAAAGAGCAGGAGTGTGGAGTCTGGGAGTCTGGCTTCCAGTCCTGCTTCTGGCACAGACACTGTGTGACTTGGGCAAATTCCTTCCCTCCCATGCTCCTCAGTTTCCTCATTTGATAAAATAGAGAGCAGTAGTAGCTGTCTTCACAGGGTTAAGTCAGGGATTAAATAAGTAAAATATATACATATCATTTTAGTAATCAACTGGAAAATAACATTAAAATCGGAAGAAAAAAATAATAAGGAAAAAGGAATGCCTAGGAGGGGGCTTTATAAGCCAGCTGCAAGCAAGTAATACCAGGTAGGACATTGTAAGTGACATGCTTGATGCCAACATGAGCTGTGTCACTTAGTCCTTGGGACAACCCCAACCATAGACGGCCCCAAGTGCAATCCCTGAACCTCTTCTCTCTGCTGCCTACACTCACTCCTTCACTGATCTCATCTCATCCCGAGGGTTTACATACCATCTACACAGTGGTGACTCTGCCATCCATAAGTCCAGGCCAAGCCTCGTCCCTAAACTAACTTGTAGGGGCACCCGTGTGGCTCAGTTGGTTGACCGTCTGACTTTGGCTCAAGTCATGATCTCGCGCTTTGTGAGTTCGAGCTCCGCGTCGGGCTTGCCGCTGTCAGTGCAGAGCCCACTTTGAATCCTCTGTCCCTCTCCACCCCACCCCTCCCCGGCTCATGTTCCCTCTCAAAGATAAATAAACATTAAAACAATAATTAAAAAAAAAATAAACTAGGGCCGCCTGGGTGGCTCAGTCGGTTGGTCGCCCGTCTTCAGCTCAGGTCGTGATCTCGTGGTCCGTGAGTTCGAGCCCCACGTCGGGCTCTGTGCTGACAGCTCAGAGCCTGGAGCCTGCTTCCGATTCTGTGTCTCCCTCTTGCTCTCTGCCCCTCCCCCTCTCACACTCTGTCTCTCTCTCACTCTCAAAAATAAATAAACACTAAAAAAACCCAAAACACTAAATTGTAGAGTGAATCTCCTACTTGCCAGTTTCTGTAACAGGCACCCTAGACTTAGCAAGTCCCAAACTGCAGTCTCGATCCCATCTTGAATCTGCTCCTTCCACTGTTTTTCCCATTTCAGCAAATAACAAGTCCATTCTTCCAGACAAAACCCAAATCTTAGAGGTTTTTGTGGGGGTTTTTTGGTTTTAAGTTTATTTATTCTTTTTTAGTAATCTCTACACCGAACATGGGGCTCAAACTCATGACCCTGAAATCAGAAGTCTCATGCTCTTCTGACTGAGCCAGCCAGGAGCCCCAAGTAGATTTTTAATTAATTAATTTATGTTTTTAAAAGAATTTCTTTATTTGAGGGGGTGTGTAGAGGGAGAGAGAAAGAATCTTAAGCAGGCTCCATGCTCGGCATTGAGCCCAAAGCAAGGCTTGATCTCATGACCTGAGATCATGACCTTGAGATCAGAAGAGTCAGCTGCTTAATGGACTGAACCAGCCAGGTGCCCCTAGGAGGTTTTGTTGTTGTTTGTTTGTTTTTGTTTTTTTTTAACGTTTATTTATTTTTGAGACAGAGAGAGACAGAGCATGAATGGGGGAGGGTCAGAGAGAGAGGGAGACACAGAATCTGAAACAGGCTCCAGGCTCTGAGCTGTCAGCACAGAGCCCGACGCGGGGCTCGAACCCACGGACCGTGAGATCATGACCTGAGCCGAAGTCGGCCGCTTAACCGACTGAGCCACCCAGGCGCCCCTGTTTGTTTTTGTTTTGGCAGTTTGCTTATCTTTTATTTTTTATATTTATTTATTTTTAGTTTACACCCGAATTAGTTAACATATAGTGCTACAATGATTTCAGGAGTAGATTCCAGTGATTCATCCCCTACGTATAACACCCAGTGCTCATCCCAACAAGTATCTTCCTTAATGCCCCTTATCCATTTAGTCCATCCCCACACCCCCTCCAGCAACCCTCAGTTTGTTCTCTGTATTTAAGAGTCTCTTATGTTTTGTCCCCCTCCCTGTTTTTATATTCTTTTTGCTTTCCTTCCCATATGGTCACCTGTTTTGTCTCTTAAATTCCACATGAGTGAAGTCACATGATTTTTGTCTTTTTCTGACTAATTTCACTTAGCATAATACCCTCCAGTTCCATCCACGTAGTTGCAAGTGATAAGATTTCATCCTTTTTGATTGCCGAGTAATATTCCATTGTGTATACATACCACATCTTCTTTATCCATTCATCCTTGATCAACATTTGGGCTCTTTCCATACTGTGGCTATTGTTGATAGTGCTGCTGTAAACATGGGGGTGCATGTGCCCCTTCAAAACAGCACAACTGTATCCCTTGGATAAATGCCTAGTAGTGCAATTGCTGGGTCATGGGGTAGTAGGCAGTTTTTTAAATTGACTTTTTATTGAAGGACAACATGCACTCAAAACATGTACAACTTGTAAGGCAATTGTCACAAAGTGAACACACCCATGTAACAATCACCCAGGATAAGAAATAGCACACTACCAGAATATCCCCCTGGAGCTTCCTGTGTCCCCTCTCAGCCACTCCCTTTTTCCTGTCCAAGCGGGACTTCCATACCAACTTCTAACGTCATAGATTAGCTTTACCTGCTTTTTTTGGACTTTATATGATGGAATGGTAAACTATGCACTCTTTTGTCTGGCGTCTTTGGGTCATTATTTTGTTTGGGAGATTCATTCAAAGTGTTGCATGTGTCAATATATTTTTTAATTTTTTTTAAACATTTTTATTTATTTTTGAGTTATAGAGAGAGTGTGTGAGCAGAGGAAGGGTAGAGAGAGAGGGAGACACACAACCCAAAGCAGGCTCCGGGCTCTGAGCTGTCAGCACAGAGCCTGACACGGGGCTTGAATTCACAGACCACGAGATCATGACCTGAGCCAAAGTCGGATGCTCAACCGACTGAACCAACCAGGCACCCATGATCGTCCACCTTTAAACATTCTCCCTTTCACCCCAGAATGGGAATTAATTAAAGAAAAAGAGAAAACATTTTCAATTACCAGCATCCCATTTTTTTTCATTTTTATTGTTTATGTATTTTTGAGAGAGAGAGAGAGAGAGAATGAGCAGGGGAGGGGCAGAGAGAGAGGGAGACACAGAATCCAAAGCAGGCTCCAGGCTCCGAGCTGTCAGCAGAGGCCGACGTGAAGCTCAAACTCACAAGCTGTGAGATCATGATCTGAGCTGAAATCAGATGCTCAGCCTGCTGAGCCACCCAGGCGCCCTACCAGCATCCCATTTTATATGTATGATGCTAAAATGTTAAATATAAATTGTTTCCTTTCCTACCTCTGTCATTATGTTTCATTAAGGTTCAAGAGTGAAGTAGAGGGGTGCCTGGGTGGCTCAGTCGGTTGGGCGTCCGACTTTGGCTCAGGTCATGATTTCACGGTCCGTGGGTTCGAGCCCTGCGTCGGGCTCTGTGCTGACAGCTCAGAGCCTGGAGCCTGTTTCAGATTCTGTGTCTCCCTCTTTCTCTGACCCTCCCCTGTTCATGCTCTCTCTCTGTCTCAAAAATAAATAAATGTTAAAAAAAAAAAATTAAAAGAAAAGCAAGTTCACTTAAAAAAAAAAAAAGAGTGAAGTAGAATGGGGACCTTTTCTACTATTCATTTAATATCCGCATATCGCCCCAAACAATGGCATGGAGATAAGCTTTTAATTAATAGCTCTTCTGATTTTAAAGGCAAAGCAAGGGGCGCCTGGGTGGCTCAGTTGGTTAAGCGTCTGACTTTGACTCAGGTCACGATCTCTCGGTATGTGAGTTCGAGCCCCGCGTCGGGCTCTGTGCTGACTGCTCAGAGCCTGGAGCCTGTCTCAGATTCTGTGTCTCCCTCTCTCTCTGACCCTCCCCCGTTCATGCTCTCTCTCTGTCTCAAAAATAAAATAAACGTTAAAAAAAAAAATTAAAAAAAATAAAGGCAAAGCAAGCTGTCAATATCCTCATGGGGATGTGATGAGATACTTCCATTCGTTAAGATTAGAGACAGCAAACTGATATTTAGAAACGATTATTCCTGGGACACCTGGGTGGCTCAATCAGCTAAGCGTCAACTCTTGATTTTGGCTCGGGTCATGACCTCACAGTTTGTGAGATCGAGACCTGAGCTGGGCTCCGCTCTGAGAGCTCAGAGCCTGCTTGGGATTCTCTCTCTCTCTGCCCCTCCCCCCCCCCCTCAAAATAAATAAACATTGAAAAAATAAAAAAGAAACGATTGTTCCCATTTGGAAATATTTCCAAAAGCAAGTTAGAAATAGAGCTCCAAATCACTGATAGCTTCTGTTGCTGTGCAGAGCCACAGACCCACTCCCCGAGCTCACTCAGCACCTGAACTGAGAGCACTGCTTTTGCTGCAAACTTAGTTCACCTGATTAATTTAGCAGGAAGGAGGCTGTGTTTTGTCCTCCTGCATTTTGAATATTTTCAGAATCACAGTTTGGTCCTATCAGCTTTCTATTCAAATGAGACCAAGTAACTTTTTCAGAATGCTTACAGTTTTCTGTAGGTTTTCTTAAGGAAATCTGGCTTATATTTTCTCTTAAGAATAAAATTTTAATCCTGGGGCACCTGGGTGACTCAGGTGGTTAAGCGTCTGACTTCGGCTCAGGTCATGATCTTACGGTTGGGGGTTTGAGTCCTGAATCAAGCTCCATGCTGACAGTGCGGAGCCCGCTTGGGATTCTCTCTCTCTCTCCCTCGCTCCCTGCCCCTCTCCCACTCGTGCTTTATCTCTCCCTCTCTCTCTCTCTCTCTCAAATTAATAAACTTAAAACATTTTTCATCCTGAAAGAAACAAAAAACAGAAGATATGCTTATGTTCAACTGTAGTAGATTCTCTCAAATATATTTTCAAAGTGGTTTCTCCATCTACATTTCTTCCGGCAGTGTATGAAAGTTCTAACTGATCCACACCCTCACCTACTTGTCACTCTTTTCTGTTTTGGTCATTCTGGTGGGTGTGGAGTGATAGCTCTCTCTTTTTTTTTTTTTTTCCATTTTGGATTTAGTTCTCACTTCCTGGGGCGCCTGGGTGGCTCGGTCGGTTGAGCGTCTGACTCTTGATGCTCAAGTCATGATGCCAGGGTTGTGGGATCGAGCCCCGAGTTGGGCTCCATGCTGAGCCTGGAGTCTGCTTAAGTTTCTCTCTCTCTCCCTTTGCCCCTCTCCCCTGCTCACATTCTCTCTCTCTCTCTCCCCGCCCCCAATATATATATAATAATTGGCACTTCTCTGAAGCCTAATGGAGTTAGGCTGCTATTCCCATTATCCATGGCTGTGTAACGAATCATCCCCACATGTAGACGCTTAAACAACGAACAGTCCTTTTACTATCTCGCACGGTTTCAGGTTTGAGGGTCAGGGTTTCAAGAAGTTGGCTGGGCAGAACTGGTTTAGACGTTCTCACGTGGATGCAGGCAGATGGGCACTGGAGCAGCTGGGGGCTGGCCAGGCATCTGTCTCTTTACGTGGCTCAGGGCCTGTCCGTGTGGTCTGTCTGCTTGGGTTTCCTCACACCATTGTCACCTCAGAATGGACAGACGGCTTACACAGTGACTGTAAAGACTGAGTATTCCAGCAAATAAAGCAGAACCTACATGTCTCTTGTGATGTAGCCCTGGAAGTCACATAGTCTCACTTCCGTCATATTCTATTGACCTAAATAGTCACAAAAGCCTACTTACTCAGCTTCAAGGAAGGGGGCATAGGCTCTACTTCTAATTGGAAAGACTGTGAAAAGTTACAGTAAGAGGAACGTGTAGAATGGATAACTGTTGCCACTATCTTTGCAAAGTATGATCTGCCACAAGTTTTTTTTTTTTTTTTTTAAGGTTATTTATTTATTTTGAGAGAAAGGAAGAGAGTGAACAAGCAGGGGTGGGGCAGAGAGAGAGAGAGAGAGAGAGGGAGAAAGAGAATCCCAAGTAGAGTCTGTGCTGCCAGCACAGAGGCCAATGCGGGGCTTGATCCCGTGAACCATGAGATCATGACCTGAGCTGAAACCAAGAGTTGGAGACTTAACCGAATGAGCCACCAAGGCACCCCTGCCACATGTGTTTCCATACATCGATTGACCCTTCTGTGTATGCCAGGGCCCATTATTTGTCTGTTTTTCTGCCTGGTCATCTGTCTTTTTCCTTATTGATTTGTAAAACACATTCTGGATGCTAGGTTTTTTTTTTTTTCCTTTCCAGATATATGTATTGCAGATATATTTTCCTATATTCTGAGGCTTGCCTTCTCCGTCTTTCAGTGGGTTTTCATGTGTGTGCATGAAAATTTTTATTGAGCTAACTGTAGATTCGCAGGCAGTTGTACGAAATAATATGGAGAGATTCCTTAGCCAGTTTCTCCAATGGTGACATTTGCAAAAAACTACAGTATAATATCATAACCACAGCCAAATATAGGATGTTGACATTGATAGAGTCGTCTCATTTTATTCGGATTTCCTGTTTCAGCTGTGCTCACTTGTGTGTGTGTGTCTGTTAAGCTCCATGCAATTAAAAAAAATTTTTTTTTTTTAACGTTTATTTATTTTTGAGACAGAGAGAGACAGAGCATGAACGGGGGAGGGGCAGAGAGAGAGGGAGACACAGAATCAGAAGCAGGCTCCAGGCTCCGAGCCATCAGCCCAGAGCCTGACGCGGGGCTCGAACTCACGGACCGCGAGATCGTGACCTGGCTGAAGTCGGACGCTTAACCGACTGAGCCACCCAGGCGCCCCATCTCCGTGCAATTTTACCACCTGTATATGCTCATGTATCCACCACCATGGTAAAGTTACGGGAAGATTCCAGCACCAGGGGCCCTAATGTTTATAACCACACCCACTTCTCTTTTGCCACTCCCACTCCTGGGAGCCACTAATCTGTTCTCCATTTCTAAAATTTTGTCATTTCAAAAATGTCAGACACATCTCACACCCATTAGGATGTGTACTATAAAAAAAAAAAACAACAACAACAAGTGTTGGCAATGATGTGGAAAAATTGGAACTCTTACACTGTTGGTGGAAATATAAAGTGGTACGGCTGCTGTTGAAAACAGTATAATTCCTCAAAAAATTAAAAATAGAATTCTCATATGACCCAGAAGAATGGAAAGAAGGATCTTGAGGAGATATTTACACATTCATGTTCATAGCAGCATTATTCACAATAACCAAAACATGGAAGTAACCCACCCAAGGGTCTATCAATGGATGAATGAATAAACAAAATATGGTATATACATACAATAGAATGTTATTCAGCCTTAAAAAGGAAGGAAATTCTGGGGCACCTGGGTGGCTCAGTCGGTTGAGCGGCCGACTTCGGCTCAGGTCATGATCTCGCGGTCTGTGAGTTCGAGCCCCGCGTTGGGCTCTGTGCTGACGGCTCAGAGCCTGGAACCTGCTTTGGATTCTGTGTCTCCCTCTCTCTCTCTCTGCCCCTCTCCCGTTCATGCTCTGTCTCTCTGTCAAAAATAAATAAACGTTTTTTAAAGAAAAATTTTTTTTTAATTTTTTTTAACATTTATTTATTTTTGAGACAGAGAGAGACAGAGCATGAATGGGGGAGGGGCAGAGAGAGAGGGAGACACAGAATCGGAAGCAGGCTCCAGGCTCTGAGCCATCGGCCCAGAGCCCGACGCGGGGCTCGAACTCACAGAGTGTGAGATCGTGACCTGAGCTGAAGTCGGATGCTTAACCGACTGAGCCACCCAGGTGCCCCTAAAGAAATTTTTAAAAAAAGGAAGGAAATTCTGACCATGGTACAACATGGATGAACTTTGAGGACATTATGCTAAGTGAAAGATGCCAGACACAAAAAGATGACTCCTGTATGATTCTACTTACATGAGGTACCCAGGGTAGCCAAATTCATAGAGACAGAAAGTAGGTTGGTAGTTGCTAGGGACTGAGGCAGAGTTAGTGTTTAATGGGTACAGAGTTTCAGTTTTACAAAAAGAAAAGAGTTCCGGAGATGCGTGGTGATGGATGCAAAATAGTGTAAATGCACTTAAAACCAATGAACTGTATGCTTACAAATGGTTAAGATGCTAAATTTTATGTTACGTGTATTTTACCACGATTACAAATAAAAGTTATATAAATGAAATCAACATGTAACATTTTGGGATTGGTTCTTTCGGTTTGGTGTAATCCCTGGAGATTAGTATGTCTTTTAATAAATATTCTTTTCTTTTAAATTAAAACCTTTTTCCCGGGGCGCCTGGGTGGCTCAGTCAGTTAGGCATCTGACTCTTGATTTCGGCTCAGGTCATGATCTCATGGTTTGTGAGTTTGAGCCCTGCATCAAGCTCTGTGCTGACAGTGGGGAGCCTGCTTGAGATTCTCTCTCCTCTCCCTCTCTGCCTCTCCCCTTGTCATGTTCACTCTCTCAAAATAATAAACAATTTTTTTTTCCTTCTGGTATTTATTATTTAAAGTTTGTATTTATTTATTTTGAAAGAGAGAGAGAGCAGGGGAGGAGCAGAGTGAGAGAGAGAGAGAATCCCAAGCAAGCTCCCTGCTGTCAGTGCACAGCCTGATGCAATGCTTGAACTCACGAAGTGAGATCATGACTTGAGCTGAAATCAAGGGTCAGACGCTTAACTGACTGAGCCACCCAGGCTCCCCTATTTATTTATTTTTTAAAGTAAACTCTAGGGGTGCCTGGGTGGCTCAGTCGGTTAAGTGGCCGACTTCGGCTCAGGTCATGATCTCGCAGTCCGTGGGTTCGAGCCCCGCGTCGGGCTCTGTGCTGACAGCTCAGAGCCTGGAGCCTGTTTCGGATTCTGTGTCTCCCTCTCTCTGACCCTCCCCCATTCATGCTCTGTCTCTCTCGGTCTCAAAAAGAAATAAACATTAAAAAAAAAATTTAAAAAAAAATAAATAAATAAATAAAGTAAACTCCAGGACTCCTGGGTAGCTTAGTCGGTTGTGTCCAACTTTGGCTCAGGTCATGATCTGATCTCACCGTTCATCAGTTTGAGCCCCACGTCAGGCTCTGCACTAACTGCTCACAGTCTGGAGCCTACTTCAGATTCTGTGTCTTTCTCTCTCTCTGCCCCTCACCTGCTGTGTTCTCTTTCTCTCATAAATAAACATTTGAAAAAAAATGTTTGCTTACCCTAAAGTCATGGAGATATTGTTATTTTCTACACATTTATTATCCTACTTTACACATTTAGATCTACAGTCCATCTGGAACTGATTTTGTGTACAATGTGAGGTTCAGGGTCAAGAACCACTTTTTTCCCCTCCCACAGATATCTAGTATCTTTTACTGAAAAGACTGTCCTTTCCCATAGCTCTGCATTACCACTTCTGTCACAAAACACATGTGGGTCTAGGGATGCCTAGATGACTGTCAGTTAAGCGTCTGACTCTTGATGTTGGCTCAGGTCATGATCTCACAATTCGTGAATTTGAGCCCTGCATCAGGCTCCGTGCTGACAGCTCAGAGCCTGGAGCCTGTTTCGGATTGTGTGTCTCCCTCCCTCTCTGACCCTCCCCTGTTCATGCTCTGTCTCTCTCTGTCTCAAAAATAAATAAACGTTAAAAAAAAAAATTAAAAAAAAAAAGAAAAAGAAAAATACTAAAGCCCAGAGAGATGAAGATAATTGCTCAAGATCACACAGGTGGTAACAATAGGGCTAAAACTTAAACCCACGCAGTCTGATTCCAGAGTTCACGTTCTTAACGCCTGAGAAACGGGCTCCAGTACTGAGTGAGGCTCAGGATGGACACAGTGGGGAGATGAGCCCGGCAGCCCCTTCCATCTTCTGCCTGCAATGGAGCCAGGTCTCCCAAGGCTCAGATCTGGACACAGCACCTGGGCCAATGGCCACCCTGCCCCAGGATGCTGCTGGGGGCAAGGCCAGTGTGCTGATGCCCTCCAGTGGCTACCATGGGGAAGAACAGACAAAGTGTAACCGTGAGGCTGAATGGGCATGTGGGCAGGGGACCTGGTTAGTTCTTGCTTCCTAGTCTCCACTCTCACAGAAGAGACGATACAGGGCATAGGCATAACAGATCTTTATTTTACCAGAAGGGACAGGCAATGGGGCAGTGCAGCATCCAAGCCCCAGACCAGACATGCAGCATCCACATGCAGGAACAGCTACACAGGCTGGGGCAGAGCCAGAAGTGGGACACTGGGACCTCTGGACACCCACAGCATCCCTGCCAGGATGCTTGGGCCCCGGGCTCTTCTGTCTCCACTAGAGCAAGAAGACAGAGGACTGGGCTGCTTCCCCATGGCTGGAACCCTATCACTCTGGCCAGAAGGAAAGATGGCACGGGGGATATGATAAGAGTCTGGCCAGTCTACAGCACTCAACTCTGTATAGGGTTGGCACAGCCCTGCCCACTGGAAGGGCCTGGCCCGATACCCAGGACAGCACAGCCCTAGCAGGAAGACGGTCTACACACCTTCTAGTCCCCAGTGGGGCTAGACCCTGATCCCAAAAGAGTTTAGCAGAGTTGGGACCAAGCCCCACTCCACCTAGTAGGGACATGTCCATGAAGGGGACTTCCCTGAGCACAAGCAGGGGCCTCCTAAGGCAGTAGTAAACTGAGGGAGCTGCTGTAGACAGGAGGCCTTGCCTCTGCCCCTGGGTAGAGAGAGAGAGGTTAAGTAGGAGAGCAGGCCTGGGGCTGGGGGAGGCTGAAGTAGGGCAGTGCCCGGCTAGGCCGAGGGGGTCTGGAGCGGGTGAGGCTGGGGACTTCCTGGGGTCGGGTTTAGGGCTGGGAAGACCAAGCCAAGAGAAGGGAGGGTGGCCATCCTACCCAGACCCTCCGCACCCATGCCGAATTTTGGCAAGGGCCACGGGGAGGATGGACAGATGCACAGAGAACTTCAAGGCACCAGGATTCTGAGGAGCAGCAGGGCTACTGCCCCCCGAGACAGACAGTGATTATAATACACATCTTTAGCTTAAACTACATGATGTGTGTAGAGGGTGGGAGCAGAGAGGGACAGAAAAAGACAGACAAAGGAGGAGACGTACAGGGAGAGGAGGGTGGAAGAGACCAACGAGATGAATGTGGCAGTGAAAGTGAAGGTGTGGGGGGAGGAGAGGAAGGAGACAGCTAGAGACAGGACAGAAGGGAAGACAGCCACAGAAGGCCTGAACACGCAGCACTTCTGGTCCCTACAAAATAAGGCACCAGAGTCAGTAGCGTTCCCGTTGTCGCTGTGGTAGGAAAACGGGTGCTGGAGGGAGAGGCGGGCGGCTGCTGACGGGTGTAGGCCTTTGGGAGCCTCACGCCTGTGCGCCAGTGGCCTTCTTGATCAGGGGTATCTGCAAGGAAGGGAGGCACCGTGAGGCCTCGGCTCTGTGGCCCGTGACTGCCCCACCCGCAGGCGGCCAGCACTCACCTTAGAGAGGTCCATGCCTGTGAGGGCGTGCACAGAGGCCGGCAGCTCGGCCAGCAGTCGGTTTACCTCCGATGTCACTTTGCTGTTGTCCCCACTGAGGACCACAATCTCATCGACTTTGGTCAGCGGGGCGGCGATTTTGGCAGCAATCTAGGTGGGGGAGGTGGGGGGAGGGCTCGGTTTGGTGCGCTCTGTCCTCCTGCCCTGCCCCGTCCAGCATCTCCCCTTCCTTTCTCCACCTCGCCTAAACCCCACCCCAGCTTGGGTGGCTCTTATTTGCAAGCCACGGTCAGTGAGACCCAGTGGGCCAGGGATGGGCCTGTGCCTGTTGCAGGGTTCCTGCCCCCCCCTGCCGAGCGCTCTCACATTTAATGTTTCTAGCCAGCCCGTCGCTGTGTTCCTGACAAGGCCCAGCCGGATCCACCCCGGGGCAAAGGCCTCACCTGGGGCAGGGCCTCCAGCACCAAGGCCATCTTGGCTGCATCCCCATATTGCTGGTAGGCCTCAGCCTTGAGCTTCATCCGCTCAGCTTCTGCCTTGCCCATCGCCTCGATGACTGCTGCCTCCGCCTCCCCGATTTTGCGGATCTTCTCAGCCTCCGCCTGTGCTAAGAGGACCTGCTTCACCCTGCAGGAGTTCAGGTCAGGCAGCATCAGTGCGAAGTGCCAGGGTGCCCTCAAGCCTTGCCTGGGGGCCAGCAAACCCTCAAGCCCTCTGCTCTGCCGGGTGTCAGGGGTTGGGGACCTAAGGAGGGAGGTGCCTTCTTCAGGCTCTGGCAGAGAGAGGCCACCAGCTGCCAGATGCAAATGGGAGAGACTAGCCAGGGACTGGCCAGGATGCCCGCTGTGCCAAGTACCATATCGGGCCCTCGGGTCTCCTTTATCTAGTTCAGCCTTCCCAACAGCAATCCCACTGGGAAGGCGGCACACCCCCACCTCAGTCAGCAGGTGCTGGGAGAGGCGGCTTCCACGCTGGGGCTGGAGAGGTGGATGGGAGAGGAGCCTGACTAGTCCCCCCCTCAGCCAGGGGTGCTCACTTTTCACCCTCGGCGATCTGCTGTATGCGGTGGGCCTCAGCTTCGGCAGGACAGCGCACTGTGGCAATGAGCTCCTTATCTGTGCGCAGGATCTCCTGTGCCTCCACTGCGATCTGCTTCTTGCGCTGTACAACCTCAATCTCAATCTCTTCCTGCCGGATCTTCTGCTGCTCACGGGCTCCTTGCAGCTCATAGGCCAGCTGGGCCTCGGCTGTCTGCGGCAGGAAGAAGGGCAGCACGTCAGAGGCTGGCTGCCAGGTCCCGAGCCCTGAGCCCCAACCTGGGATGCCCTACGGCTCCTCACCTTGATGTTGACCTCCTCACTGAAAGCTGACTTTTGTAGCTCGAAGGCTCGCTTGGAGTCGGCGATCTTGGTGTCTGCCATGAACTTCACATCCAGCATCTCCTTCTTGCACTCGGCTTCCTGGCAGCAGGAGGGGCAGGTGCTGAGGGTTCCCTCAACCTACCATGGTCCCACCCCCCCGAGATCCCTGGCCCTGGGGGCAGGAAGGAAAGCCCACGTACCCGGATGCCTGCGTCTCGCTCGGCCTCGGCCACCCCAATGTCGGCATCTCTCTGTACCACGGCAGTCTGTGTCTTGCCCAAGGAGCTTAGATAGTCCACTTTGTCATACACGTCCTGGGAGGGAAGGGGGAGTCATCCTTGGGAAGAGTCATAGGTACAGAGGTGCCCCTCCTGCCAACACCCCCCTCCCAGGGGGACGTGGGGGGCTGCAGCCTTCCTATCGCACTGCACCTTGATGGTGAAGCTGAGGATCTCGATGCCCATGCGGCCGACATCAGGGGCCGCCACCTCCCGCACCAGCTTGGCAAACTGGTCCCGGTCCTGATAAATCTGCTCCACGGTGAGGGTCCCTGGGAACAGAGGGATCATGGGCTGGTTCCCTGGGGGCCCAGCCCACCGCAGAAGGGACGAGGCATACAAGCAGCAGTCTGACTGCATGCCCACGTAGTGCGGTCTGAGCTGGGTCTTCCCGGGGTTTCTTCTTCACGGTATTTAACACTGAGCCTCCTCTTGCAGAGTCCAGGCTGGATGAGGAAAAGTGTCTCAAGCAACACCAGGAGCCTGGCCAGACTGGCGGCCCCTCGCCTCCCCATCCCAATGCCCTCTCCTTTGCCTCAAGTCACCGGAAGTTTGGAAAGGAAACCTTGGTGGGACTGACAGACCTCCCTGCCCTGCCCCACGCCCCTCCCTGGCCCTGGCTTGGAGAGCCTGCGAGGTTCCTCAAAGGCAGCAGAGGGGTCCCTGGGAGGGGCAGGGCCTTACCAAGGATGGAGCGCAGGTGTCCCTCCAGGGTCTGCAGGACGACGTTCTTGATGTCCTGCACGTTCTTGCCCAGAAACTGCTCGCAGGCCACTGCCAGGAGCTCCTTCTCTGTCATGATCTTCACCTGCCAGTAGTCACAGAGGCGCCTGAACCAGGCTGGAGGGGGGCAGATGGAGTCCCCAGACCCAGAGATGTGGAGGATGGTGGCTGTGCCCCTCCCCTCTTTTCTCAGACCCGGAGGCCTAGGGGCCAGGAGGGGACAGAGTCTGTCTGAGGCCTCTGGTGGGGAGAGCACACATGGAATTCTTACACTGACAATTTTTATCTTCACTGGCAGCCTCGGGCCCTGACACAGCCTCTCTGCTGGGCACTTGGGGCTCATCTCCCCACCCTCAGCCCACTCACTATTCCCTCGTTAGCCAATTCCTCCCATGCAGTCTCCCCACAGGTGGGAGACCTGCAGGCTGAGGGGCAGAGAGGGCAAAAAGGAAAATGAGTGATAGGGACACAGATACACAGACTAGGGAAGAGAGCCTGGACAGGGCAGGAGACAGGTCCAGGGGGATGCCACCGAGGGTGGGTATCCACCTGCCTTTCATACCCGAGGTATTAAGCCAACCACCCCCTCACCAGGAGCCTATAGCATGGTTGCACCTTGCTGCCCTGTGACGTTGAGAACTGGACTGGAGCAGGAAGCCCCTCACCCTGGCCCCGAGCTGGGAACATAAAGCAGCCTCCGACAACTCCTCTGCCTCACGTGGCCTCCCCTCTGGTCCCCTTTAGCCCCCTCCCCAGGGAACAGGGAAGGCCTGGATTCTGGGGCGTGGCACTTCCAACACCTGCAAAGAATGGGGTGGGGTTAGTGAGCCAGGAGCCCTCAGCACTGGTTCTGTCTCTTGCGAGCCCGCTGAGGAGAGAAGGGGTGTCTGTTAGTCCTACTGAGTGGCCAAGAGGCCGAGTGAGCACATTCCGGTGACGATGACCCTCTCTTGGAAGGGGGGCAGGGGAAGGGGCACTGGAGGGAGACTGCCCCTGGCTGCCGTCCTCTCCTCCTCCCCCCAAACCCCGGCACAGGGACGAGGCAGCTCAACGGACATGCGTGGGGCTGCTGGGTTACTATACCTGGGCGACACCCGTCACAGTTAAAGCTACCCCCTCGGCCGTCTCTACGTCCTCGCAGCGGGGCTGCAACGTCATAATCTCTAGGGAAATCCTGCCAAGAAATGCAAAACAGGGGCATGGGTCTGGGGGCCCAGGGCCTGGGGTGTGGGGAGAGTCCAATACCTCACTGCTCCGACTGGGACAGGCCAGGGGTCCTGCTGCAGAGGGTGGGGTGGGCGCTTTGAGGGGTCGTAGTCAGGAGTCTGTGGGGAGATGGGTGGGAAGGCAGAGCAGCGTGGGTGCGGGTGGCTCCGGGGGAAGCAGTGTAAGTGTTCTGCCCACGGCACACATGTCTGCTCAGATGAGCCTGGCCTGCAGAGTAGGGAAAGGAAGTAGAGCAGGGGTTGTGGGCGGTCTGGGCCAGTGCGGACAGTCCAGGTGTAGCTGTGTGTGTGTGTATGTGTGTGTGTGTGTGTGTGTGTGTCCTGGGAAAAACACGTAAGCGCTGGTACTCCGGGCTGGGCTGTGTGGGTCATCCACGGGTGCCATCTGAACATTCCCAGGGGCCTTCACCTGTCCCCAAGGCACCCCGGGAGGCTGCCCAGAGAGCCCTGCCTACTAGCCTGGTGTATTAGGAGTATGCCCACTGCCGGGCCGAGACAGAGGTGACCCTGCGTCTGCTACTGGCCAGGGGAATCCTGCCCGGTCCCTTCACCTGGCAACAGGCTGGACTTGAAGCCTACCCTCTGGGGTTGGGCCCAGGTGGCTCAAGTGGGGAACCGGGGCTGAGGTCACACGAGGGCTTCCTGGCCCAGACAATCTCCAGGGTCCACATCACCCAGCTTAAAAGGGACATAGGTATCTGCAGTTGTCTCAAGTCAGTAGCGGTTTGGAGGCAGAGCGGGGTTTCTTTAGCCAAGGGTGTCGAGGGAGGCTGGGACCCTACTGGTTCCACACAAAGTGCTCTGAGTTTGTCAGGCCTCCGTGCTGAAGCCTGCCTGTACACGGCTACAAGGAGTGGGTAAGGTGGGGACAGTCCCCTTCCCCGTTAGAGCCGGCAGGCTGGGTGAGGAAGGGAGAGGTGGTGCGGGGTTGTGCCTGAGAAGCCGGAAGGGCAATTTCCAGCAAGGTAAGGGGATTGGTAAGATGATGTTTGGGCCCTTCCGGTCCGGGCGCCCAGCATGCAGGCTCTGAGGGGGCAGGGGCTTTCTGATGCTCACCGCAGTGCCTGGAACTGGGAAGGCGCTCAACAGGGAGCTGCTGAGGGAAGCAATGAAGATGACCACCTGCATATTACAAAGAAAGTGCTGGGAGTTACCGAACACCCTGGCTCAGGAATGGGTTTCATTGGCTACAGCTGCATGGCAGTGAAGAGCGAGACATCGGGCCACTTGCTTTTCAAAGTGAGACTGGGGAGCACCTGGGTGGCTCAGTTGGTTGGGCGGTCAGCTCTTGGATTTCGGCTCAGGTCACGATCTCACAGTTGGTGGGATCCAGCCCTGTGTTGGGCTCTGCACTGATAGCGTGGAGCCTGCTTAGGATTCTCTTTTCCCCCTCTCTCTGCCCCTCCTCTGCTTGCTCTCTCACATTCTCTCAAAATAAATAAATGAACTTGGGGTGCCTGGATGGCTCAGTCGGTTGAGCGTCTGACTTTGGCTCAGGTCATGATCTCACAGTCAGCGGGTTCGAGCCCCGCATTGGGCTCTGTGCTGACAGCTCGGAGCCTGGAGCCTGCTTCTGATTCCGTGTCTCCCTCTCTCTCTGCCCCTCCCCAGCTCATGCTGTCTGTCTCTCTCTCTCTCAAAAATAAATAAATATTAAAAAAATTTTTTCAAATAAAATAAATGAACTTTAAAAATACCACACACCCATGTGCGTGCACACACACACACACACAGAGTGAGACCGGATTAATAATAAAAGCTTAGGTTTTTCTAGCACTTCTTTTCCAAAAATCTCAAAAAGCCCTCATGTTGTTTTACTTGCCTTTCCAATATCCCTACAGAACACGTAGAGGACATGATTCCCCTACTTCACACACAGGGAAACTAAAATCTTAGTGACAAGAGATTTTCTCAAAGCCTTCTCAACAAAAATTAGGAGCAGGGAATGGCCAAGGCTCATTTTGCTGATGCCTGTCAAGGAGGTCGGAGGAGCCTGACGAACAGAACTTTTCATGGGACCCATTTTCTGGCCTTGTGAGAAGGAGGGCTAGGGCTCGACACTGGGGTGTCAGCATGGACGGGAGGCTGGCAACGGGCTCCGCAGGACCTGGAGTGGTTGGGACTGAACCCTTCCTGTCCAGACAGCCGAGTTCTGGCACACAGGGGCCTGTGTCTCCTGCCTCAACTTACCCCTTGGCATCCAAGGACATTCACTAGCAGACCTGGGAGGGGTTCCAGAATCCCTTGCTCTTTCCCCACTAGCAGCCCCAGTCAGTGAGGGCAAAGGAGCTGGGGATCTCTAGGGGTCCATCCTGGCACCCACAGCAGCACAGGTGGGAACAGAGGGGAGGGAGGCACACTTTCAGAGGGGAGTCCATCTGGCTCCTGCCTGCCAGGCCCCGCTGGGCAGGAAGAGAGAAGGTTAGACACAGAGGAGGAAGCAGGTGGGTTATTACCTGTGCAACCCCTGTTACGAATAGCGGGACCCCCTCCGACGTCTCAATATTCTCACAGCGACACAGGATGGTCATAACCTCCAGAGACAGTCTGAGGAGCAGCCAGGGGGAGGGAGAGGTAGGGAAAGGAGGGGGTAGGAGGGGACACAGCAAACACACACAGTGGTTACCAGACAAGCAACGATGCCGGATGCCTGGGGCAGGGCGGGGTTGCTCTTAGTACTTTAGCCCTCTACTGCCAGCTCAGCCTAGGGTTGTAGGGGGACAGAGGAAGGCCCCTTGCTGGCCTGAGGCCTCTGCGTCTCTTTTCCCATACCCCTCTAAGGAGGAGCGGCTGGGCTGGGGAAAAAGCCTACGACCTGAGGTCGGGAGGCCTGTGCACAGGGCACCTGCGTTGCCCACCACCTCACTTTCCCAGGAAACTCCTGGCAGACTCCTGGCAGGAGAGTCTGGGAGACTTAGTGTCAGCTCTACTCTCCAAACACAGGCAAGCCTGTGTTTCCAGAAATTGGACAGAAGAGGCCACTCTGGGGATTAATGAACCACAGCAAATACCAAATCCTGCTTGGGTTTGTGTTACATATCACTAAGTAGGCAATTTAGGGCCAGGAAAGCCCAAAGAAAACCTTGGATTTTCTGATTTGGGGGGCTAGGTGTCAAGGAAGGCTGGAGGAGAAAGTGTGTCCCTCCCACAATATTCACAGGGACAACTGGGAGGTGACGGGGTAATTCACTTTGGGATTTCCAAAGTTGGGCAGAGGCAAAGAGAGTCATGGCAAACAAAATGAAGCGTCTTGAAGCTGTTTAGGCCACCCTAGCTGGGCCTCCCTCGTGCAGCACGTGTGTGCGAGTGTGTGCAGGGTGGCAGGCCAGGCAGAAGCCGGGATGCTGACAGCGTGGACAGTTTCCTTCAACCAGAAGAAGGGAGGACGGTGGCAGAAGCTGAAGGAGCAGAGGCAGGCAGACTGGGGGATGGGGGTGGGGGATGGGAGCCCCGCCTCACCCAGCACAGTGCCAGCCCGGGGGGCTCTGGCCGTGCAGATGTGGAAAGGTTGCCTTCATTTGAGCCCCTGACACTGGCACTCCTTGGCCTGAGAGGACTCAGACAGGAACCCACTAAGCTCTCTTCTGGGGAAGGAGGAGAGAGGGAGATAGGAGAGAGGGAGGGAAGGAGGGAGGGAGGGAGGGAAGGAGGGAAGGAGGGAGGGAAGGAGGGAAGGAAGGAGGGAAGACAGGAGGCTGCAGCTCAGATGCCAGAGGTGGAGGATTCACTCAGGTAAGGGAGAGAGAGCTGCCACATCAGGGCCTCAGGACAGCACAGGATGTGGCGGCAAAGTGCAGCAGGCAGGGCTTCATCGAGCCTGGCGAAGAATGGCTGACAACGGAGGTGGGGGACCTGGAGGGCGGTGTGCGGAAAGTATCTCGAAGGGGAGGCTAGAATCCAGGCTGGGTTAGAAGCCTCTACTCTGACCTGAGGGGCTCTTCCTGCCGGCCTGGGGAAATAGAAGCCCCAGCTTGTAGAGACGTCCTTCAGGTAGGCTAGGGGTCGGGGAAGGGACTGCCCTTGGACACAGAGCCCAGGAAGGGGCGGGCTCCAGGCTTAGACCACCCAGCAAGTGGCACCAGAGGGAGAATGCTAAGCCTGGGTGTGTGAGGTCAGTTTCCCAGGATGACGTACAAGGCCCTCCACTCCTTACTTCCAAACGTACTGTCAGAGAAGCTTGGCTCTCCTGTCCTGGGGCTCTGCTGCCTGGAGCAAAAAGCAGGAGGGGGTGCCAAGACCGTAGAGAAAGGGCTGCAGGCATGTCACCCTAGCAGTGGATGCCTGCGCGGGACAAGTCTCTGGGTAAAGTTGCAAACTCTCCAGGACTGGCTGTAACGCAGTGTCTGGACGACTTACTCGGTCATCGCAGGACTGCAAGGCATGTGGGGTGGGGTGACAGTACCTCTGGAGAGGGCACCCCATGGCTTCCGACAGGCCACTGGCCCACTCAGGAGGGCCTTGTGTCCTCCTGAGAAGTTGTGATCAGTGCTGGTTACTCTCGGACACTTTTGGCCTTGAGCCAGGAGAGTCCCCCAGGATTCCTCAACTCGGGCAGAACAAAGTGAGGGGAGAGCAGAGGGGGTTACGAGAAATCAGTGAAGTTAAAAAGGTGACCTGCTTCCCCATGGCCCTGACCCTGGCCAACACCCTCAGTCCCCCTGGAGTCTCAAGCGTAGAGCTCGGCGCAGCCACGGAGGGCCTCTCTCTGCTGACTGGGGGGGCTGGGCCAGAGGGGGATTTCCACTGCAATCGCTGCTGTTTTCCCTCCGGGGTGACCATCACTTCCCCTCCCTGTTGCGTGGGTTCTGGCCTGGAAGGATCTGGGCATAGTCAGGAAGGGGGTGACGGTGGAAAAGTGGCTGGCACACCTCTTCTCCTTGTGGGTAGGCAGTGAGGGAGCCAGGAGAGGCCCAGGCCAAGTCTGGTCCCGCTGAGGGTTCTGGGGGAGCCCCAGGGAGAGCCGGATGGTGGGCCCTCTGGGGGGCTGCAATGTCCCTTCCTCTGGTGAGTCTTTCCAGACTGACTGAGGAGGTCCAGACCTGTTTTGCCCAGCCCGGCACCAGTTCCTTAGATCCCCACCCCCTGTTGGTAAGCTGCGGCTATCATGGAGCCCTTCACAATGTGCATCCGTCATTCTCTGCCCTTTAGCCCTGTCTACACTGTCCAGGCCTGCACGGGTGAGGGCGTGTGTGGGTCTCTTCGGCCCTTCCTCTCCACAGGGAATAGGGCTGTAAGAATAACTGAGTTAGGCTCAGGGAGTCAGGATTCTGCTTGGGCATGACCCTGGATTCTCTGGGACAGAAGTGACGTCTCCAGTGGAAAAAGCATACCCACTAAGGAGAAGGTGCCCGCAGACAGACCCCCTGTGTCCCTGTGCAACCCATCTCACCTGCTTCTTAGGAGACCCCCAGCATGGGAATGTGGCAAGGGAGGATGCTCTAGCTGACCGGGGGGGTGAAGCGGGGAAGGCTGGAAACCCTTTTCTCCCTTGCCCACCAGGATGCCAGGTTCCCCAGCCCCTGGGCCCTTACCTCTGAGTGTCGGAGATACACCACCAGGCCCAGGCCCAGCCGCCAAACACGTACTGTTTATAGTCGGAACCACAACAGCCCCCTGGAGAGCAAAGCAAACCACTGCTGGTCAGTCAGTTCTTGGGTTTGTCTACCCCCCATCCCTCCAACAGCAACTCTGGGTCTTTACTCACTCTGACAGTTGACAAGCCCCACTGTTGGGTGCTGAGCTTACACAGAAATGAGAGACAGACAGGGGTGCCTGGGTGGCTCCGTCGGTTAAGCCTCTGATTTCAGCTCAGATCATGATCTCGCAATTCGTGAGTTCCAGCCCTGCATTGGGCTCTGTGCTGACAGCTCAGAGTCTGGAGCCTGCTTTTCCCTCTCTCTCTGCCCTTCCCCCAACTGCTCTCGATCTCTCCCCAAAATAAATAAACATTAAAAATTTTTAAATAAAAAAAAAAAAAGGGAGACAGACAATTTGGTAGACAATTTGCATAGAAAGAAGGCTATCCAATGAGTGGTTCCGAATGTAAGTACTTTCAGAGAACAGAAGTCAGTGGGCAGGAGTGAGCAGGAAAAGCTTCATCTTTCATTTAACCATTCATTCAGCAAACAAGTAGACTGTTTCTGTGCTAGGAATAAAGAGATGAAGATACAATTCCTATCTTTTTTTTAATTTATAATTCCTATCTTTTTTTTTTTTAATTTTTTTTTTTTTAACGTTTATTTATTTTTTTCCAACTTTTTTTTTTTTTATTTATTTTTGGGACAGAGAGAGACAGAGCATGAACAGGGGAGGGGCAGAGAGAGAGGGAGACACAGAATCGGAAACAGGCTCCAGGCTCCGAGCCATCAGCCCAGAGCCTGACGCGGGGCTCGAACTCACGGACCGCGAGATCGTGACCTGGCTGAAGTCGGACGCTTAACCGACTGCGCCACCCAGGCGCCCCAACGTTTATTTATTTTTGAGACAGAGAGAGACAGAGCATGAATGGGGGAGGGTCAGAGAGAGGGAGACACAGAATTGAAACAGGCTCTGGGCTCTGAGCTGTCAGCACAGGGGCCCGATGCGGGGATCGAACTCACGGACCGCAAGATCGTGACCTGAGCCGAAGTCGGCCCTCAACCGACTGAGCCACCCAGGAGCCCCTATAATTCCTATCTTTTTTTAATGTTAATTTATTTTTGAGAGAGAGACAGAGCACGAGTGGGGGAGGGGCAGAGAAGGAGACACAGAATCCAAAGCATGCTCCAGGCTCTGAGCTGTGGGCACAGAGCCTGACGTGAGGCTTGAACTCATGAACCGTGAGATCATGACCTGAGCTGAAGCTGGATGCTTAACCGACTGAGCCGCCCAGGCGCCCCTACAATTTCTACCTTGAAGGAGGTGGGAACTTTTCCTGAGATAATTGTAATACCATGTACCAGGGAGTGTGCAGAACAAGAAGGGGTGCAGGGCACATGGGGGGTGGGGGGGCCCCGGGAGGCTGAAGGGAGGGAGGTGTCTTGGAGCCAAGATGGGATCCTTGCTCATGCCCAGCAGACACATCTCAGTAAGGTTGGTTCTCTACTTCCAGGGCTTCAGAGTGACTGTGTACTTCTTATGGGAGTGAATGGGGAAGGCAAGGCCTCAAAACAAAGGCCAACCTGTGGTACCAGTGGCAGAAGTGTAGACAAAGAGAAAAGGCCTGAAAAGGAAGTGGTTCGTTCCTATGGGGCGCCTGAGTGGCTCGGTTGGTTACGCGTCCGACTTTGGCTCAGGTCATGATCTCACAGTTCATGGGTTTGAGCCTCGTGTCAGGCTCTGTGCTGACCGCTCGGAGCCTGGAGCCTGCTTCAGATTCTGTGTTTCATTCTCTCTCTGCCCCTCCCCCGCTTGTATTCTGTCTCTCTCTGTCTCTCAAAAATAAACAAATGTAAAAAAAAAAAAAAAAATTTTTTTAAGGAAGTGGTTCCTGAAAACTATATCAGCTAAACAGAATGTTGAATCAGGCCCCAACTCGGATCCAGCTGTAGACATGTCCAGCATGCTGGCATAATGTCTATGCAGAAGTGAGAAAACCCAATTCCTGAAATTCTTGTTGTGAACTGAGAATACCAAAATTATTCACCGAGTTCAAGAAAACTTTAGTAAAAGCTAGAGGGGCAGTTTCCTGGCAGTGCAGAAAAATGTGCAGGAAACAGATGATTCAAAGGAAATGGGATTTGGGAAAAAGCCAGTGGGTGTCATCATTTCTGTATTCACAGACTTCAGTTTCCAGGAAAGCCTTAGGGTGTGTGCCTCCAAAGGTCAAGGGTCAGGGGTAGTTTCATGTAGTTGAGTTACAGTGTCTCTGAGGACCCACAGCGGGGTACAAGCAGGGTAGAGGGGCAGAGGCCAGATCATAGAGTGTCTCAGGTATCAGGCCAAAGAGCTGGGTGTGTGTGTGTGTGTGTGCGTGCGTGTGTGTGTATGTGTGTGTGTGATGGCGGGCGGGGGGGGGGGCGGGGGGCTGGTCACACAAGGATTTAAGGTGAGGAGCAACAAAATTACATTTGCCTTTTAGAAACACCACTTTGCACAAGGTGGAAGAAGGGGGTGGGGTGGCCAAGGAGATTGGGTAGAAGCCTCTTGCAGTGACTTAGGCAAGACATGGTGGCTGATGTCATGGAGTAACTTCTAGAGCAGTCTTGTCCAAGAGAACTGTGAGGCTGGAAATGTTCTATGGCTGCACTGTGCAATATGGCAGCCACTAGCCACATGTGCTTACTGAGGACTGGAAATGTGGCTGGTACAACCGAGGAACTGAATTTCTAATAAAAAAATTTTTTTTTTAAGTTTATTTATTTTGAGAGAGAGAATGCGCATACACATGGGAGAGGGGAAGAAAGAGAGGGAGAGAGAATCCCAAGCAGAGTCCGCTCTGTCAGCAGAAAGCCGGACTCAGGGCACGATCTCATGAACCGCAAGATCACAACCCAAGCCGAAATCAAGAGTTGGACATCTAACTGACTGAACCACCCAGGCTCTCCTCTAACTTAATTTAAATTTAAGTGGCTATTGGCTACCACATGGGTGCACCTCCAGAGTACAGGTTTGAGTGGGTGGTGAAGTCAACAACGGAACCAGAGACAACTCAGAGAACAGGGAACTGGAGACAAGTTTTGGACAGGTGGAGGCGAAGGACAAAGACCTCACTAGTGCAGAAAGCCTGTCACCTTAAAGAACTGGTGTCCGAGACTGCTCCCCGAGAGCCAACCCAGTTTCCTGGGCCTGCCTCTGTGCACAGTGTGCAAGGAGCCGAGCCAGAAGTCCAGGGAGTAAGGCGCAGCTCCGCAGTGTGAGTAGGGGTGGAAAAAGGCCTGTTTCTCTGGGGGGGAAATAACTGTCCACAAGGCTGTTGCTCAAGGGAAGCTAGCGTAGGCTTCTCTGCTCTGGGGAGTGGGGTAAGGGAGGCCTCTAAGGACAAGCAGTCAACCCGAAACCTAAGCCATCTCGGGATCTGGAGAAACTGAAAGGGTCAAAAAATCACAGCTTGTTTCACTTTGGGCCTGGTGAGGGCTGGGGCCTCCAGCGGGCTCCAGGGCACTTCTCACTGTGCTGGGGGTGGAAGCAGTAGAGGTGGTGTGGGATCGCGTGGGGGAAGGGGCTGTCCACCCTTTACCTTTAACTTATTCTTTGACCTTGAGAGCAGGCTGCCACAGCCGAAGCTGGGCCTAGGCCAAGGGCAAGATGGCCAAGTTCCCAGGGGTAGCAACAACAGGAAGCTCGTACTGCCAGCCTGCCCCACCCCCCAGCAGCTTCCTGCCCTGAAAGGCATCTCCCTCCCAGATTCCTGGTCACACTGAGCCTGAGCACCACACCCAAGAGAGGACACTCAGGTGCCCCTTCCTTGACGTCCCTAGCTTTCACTCTCTTCACACCTGGAAGTTTCTTCTAATTTTATCTCACTTTTTCTAACTCAACTTACTTGCCTTTGCCCTGTCCTTATCCAAGCTGAAGAATCACATGCCAACCTCTGTCCCACTCTTAGCCCCTCCAGACCCAGTCCATCCCTCTACCTTCTCGGGAATATTCTGCTCCCTTCCTGCCTCTCTTCTACCTTCTTCCCACTACTCCAGAAGACAAGGGGGATTTAGCCTCTTTTGAGCCACAGCCCCTGTTAGTAGTCCAGCAATGCAGGAATGCTGATAAATGCATAAAATACATAAGAAACAATTATACTGAAAGTTATCAAATTATTAAAACCACCAAATGTGTGACATGTAATACATAGTAATAGGTGTGAAATAGTAACACATTAAATAATAAAATCAAGTGGTTAATAACTAGCTAAACTTCAAGTACTGATGAGCGTAAATAACTTTTTTTTTTTTTAAATCTAAGTTAACATATAGTGTAGTAACGGTTTCAGGAGTAGAATTTAGGGATGCTAAAACTACTCACTTTTTAAAGAAATTTTATTTAAATCCAAGTTGGTTAACATACAGTGTAGCGATGGTTTCAGAAGCAGAATTCAGTGAGAGGATAAATGACCTCAAAGGTACCTGCTACAATGGCAGTATGGTAGGAAAATACCTGCTAATGCTATCATGGATTGTGGCTGACGTTTATAATCCGAAGAAAGGCTAACTTTCAATTAAGGTTAGTGACAAGGTCGGGAGCATGTCTTTCCCCCATCCAAACGCACAGACCTCTAAATTCTACCCACGGACCCCAGGTTAAGAACCTCTGACCTATTGTAGAGATGAGAGAAAGATGTATGGTGTTTGGATTCCCCCTTTAAAATTGCTAAAAGGAGAGAGAGAGAGAGAGAGAGAGAGAGAGAGAGAGAGAGAGACAAAAAGGTTTGATATTACAGAATGAAGAAGGGAGGTTAGACAACCAGGAAAATCCTCCAGCCTTTTCAGGTGCAGAAGATGACCAGAAGATCATCCTTGAGAACGGCATCCTTCTCAAATTGGGCTGAATGTGATGCCTCCAGACCTAGATGCAGGCTTAAGTAACCAGGTGGGGGGTAGGGCCGGGAGTGGTTGCTCTGCCCTGCTCTGCTGGGAGTTCTGTGAGGGAGAGCTGCATCTCTATCCGTCTGATCGGCTCAAATCCCCAGGTTCTGTTATCCTGAGCCTTATCCCTCCCTCTTCTCTCCTACCCTTCCTTGACTACAGTGCCCTCAATTCTCGGCACTGCCTCCGCTCCCTCCTAAAACAGGGGAGGGAGGCCACTGCATTGGCCTCTGGCCAGAGGACCAGATTTCCGGCAAGTGGAAGGTACAGAGCAGCCTAACTCAGGTGCTCCTCTCACCCCTTAGTCTCTCCACAGGGACAGGATTGGAGCTTTTGTCTCCTCAGCTCAGGGTCTGGACTTCCGGAAAGAAAAGTCTACCAGAGAAAGTGCCATGCAGATTTTGGGGTTCTAAAAGTCTTCTTTAGGACTGGGGTCCGGGAGACAGGTGCAAGTCTGGCCTCAGTGCTCTCTGGGGGTCTCCCTCCTAAATCCCAAGGCCACCTCTGGTCTTGTCTGCTCTTCCCTACAAGAGTAGGAGGGTCCTGATCAGGGAGGGCGAGGATTTCCTGTCCCAGTGGAGAGACTGATTTTGAGATCCAAACCGAGCCAGAGGCCATGTTCTGGGGTAAAAGTTCCCAATGGATTCATCACACCTCCCCAAGGGGCAGCTACAAACCCTGGTCTAGCTCACCCTCTTCTACCCACTTCTGTAGCCAGCCCTAACAACTCTGCACACAGGCTGGAAATTGACATTGATAGTAGGAAGTAAGACCTGAAGGATTCCTGCAGCCACAGGCCTCCAAGCTGTCAGGAAACCACCCTTCACAGCACCTGTGAGCCAGCCAGGGGTTGCACAAACCGGTGGCTTGAAAGGCTTCAGCCACCTCTCAAGATACCCAAATACACAATTTAAAAAGCAGCCTTAAGGCAAAGATACCTCTCCCTTCCCCAGCACAGCAGTCAAGCCCCACCTAAGCTCCCAGAAATTCTGGAGTCTGTAGCATTTTGCAACCGTGGCGACACAGCCAGAACCCGGTTTCTCAACCTGTAGAGGCCGCACCCGCATCTCCGGGGGTGGGCAGTGCCAGTAAACCCCAGCAAGCCCTAACCCGCTCAGAATTAACGGGAACAAAAGGATCCCCGTCCCAGGGCCCCATCCCCAGGCAGGCACCTGCCCTCCAAAGCCTCGAGACCCACCCCAAGGGCCGGGCCCTGGAATCCAGCCAAACCGCTACGTTCTGGGAACCACGGGTCCCCTCCCCACGGCCTCAGTTCGGGACCCCCTAGGCCACAGTGGAGTAGAG
Organism: Panthera leo; assembly: GCF_018350215.1. Lineage (NCBI taxonomy): Eukaryota > Metazoa > Chordata > Mammalia > Carnivora > Felidae > Panthera > Panthera leo. The sequence continues at coordinate 17,725,565 of NC_056692.1, read as the reverse complement.
GGGAGGAGACCGTGCCCAAGGAGGAGGCGGAAACAGGAGGGAATAAACGGGAAAACACGCAGTGGGAGGGAGAGTCTCGAGGGCTCGGAACACCGCAAGTGTGAGAATGGGGGTCCCCTCCTGTAAGGTTCTCGGGCCCAACACCCGCGCCCCCACCTTCCACACTGCCCTCCGCCCTCTGAGCCCCTCCCCGGCCTAGCCCGTCCCCGCTAGCTCCCCAGCCCCGCACCCACCCCGCGCCCCCTCTTCACCCACCTTCGCGGGCACAGCCCGCGTCCCAACCCTCTCCGCCCCGGCGCCCCAGACCCAACCCCCTCGCCGCCCTCTCACCTGAAACCACCAGCGCCTCGTTGGGCCCCACCGTGTGGCAATTGCCCATGGCGCCGGTGGGACGGAGGGCCCGCGGGGAACGCAGAGACCTATACGGCACGGCCCGCACCACCCGCACCGCCGGCCGCGCCCAGCCTATCCCGCCACCCCCAGCGGCCGCCCGCGCGCCCGCCCGCGCCCCTCCGCGGTCGCAGCCCCACCGGAAGTGTAGCGGCGGAGGGCGGGGCCGGCGGGCGAGAGGCGGCAGTCAACGCGCCTCATTTCCCAAGGCCCAGCTCCACAGCGCCCGGGAAGGCGCCCCCCCTCCCCTACCCCCGGCCGCCTGCATAACGACCGCCCGGCCCTGCCTCACCTCCCCGCCCCCACCTTACCGCCGGGGGGCCTGGAGTCCCGCCGCTCCGGCTCTTACCCGCGGGGAGACCTTGGGCGAGTCCGTTACCAATGCAGCCTAATCCCGCCTCTGCAAATGGGGGTCACTTAACTACCTGGCTACGTGGTTGCAACGGGCCCAAGTTCAGTAAATCTCCGTGTTGGCAGTGCATCAAATCACAACCCCCCACGTCCTCATCCAGAGCCGATCAGCATCATCCAGAGTGGGGACCAGAAACATGGAATTCAAATTCTTGAGAAGCAATGTCTGGCACATTAATCACGCCCCCACCCTCACCTCTCAATCTGGGATTATTGTTATTCTCAGGAAGAAATCATCGCCCATGATTTCCTTCCCCCAGGAAAAGAGCCGCTCAGAAGAACACAACTTGAAGCTCCAGAAAGGAACCATGGGGGTAAAACCTGCAAACCCCTCAGTGCCCAAGGCATGGCCTGGCATGCAGTTCAGGTTTTCAAGGGCCACCAAGTGCCATGGAAAGTACCCCAGCCTGGGGATTAGGAGATTTAGGGCTCAGGTTCAGTTTTAACCTGAATTCGGTGTGTGACCTTAGACAAGTCTGGTGAATTGTGAGGGATGGCATGGGGTTCAGAAACTGTGGGCTCCTCAGAGAGGGGGCTGCTCCGGGAAGATGGGGTCCCTGGGTCCTCAGGCTGGGGGTCTTCGTCAGGTTCGGCATCCTGGCCAGGCCCAAGCCCTGCCAGCCTTTTACTGGCCTCCCACAGCCGGTGGGCCGCACGATCATCCCGGGCGGCTGGGGGCACCTCCTCTACATGGCAATTGGCAAAATATCTCCCACTGAGAGGTTCAATGCCCTCCTGTAGAGCGCAGTACAGGGGTGTCTGGGCACCCCCTCTTGGCGTCCGCAGCACCAGCCAAGCCAGTGGGCGCAGAAGTGGGCTCAGCCATCCAGGAACGTGGCGCAGGAATAGCTCTGAGTTCACAGGCCCTGTGGATGGGAAGAAAGGCAGGAGTGGGTGAGGACCCAGGAGAAGAGCAATAAGAACGAGGCTACAAGGGAGTGGGGAATGGAGTCCAGTTCCAGGGAAACCAGGAGAGTATTTGGTGGGCATTCAGGACCCCCACAGGGTGACCTCACTCATTTCAACAGCAAGCTTCCTCCTCTCCATCTAAACTCCTATACCTCCTCATGCCCCAGTTTCTTCATGCTGTGTCCCCTGCCTGAGGAGACATCTTTTTTCCTAGCTCAAGTCCCGCTCCTTTGTTTAGCCAGCAAACATATATTAACTAACACCTATGGTAGACCAGCCACTGTTTTGGACATTAGAGATGTGGAGTGTAATAAAAGCTTGATAAATGTTAGTTGTGATGATTACTGTCACTATTATAATTAAATAGTTAATTAATAAATTAAATAAGTTAATTAATAAATTAATAGTTAATTAATAAATTAAATAAAGTGAGCCTTAGGCAAAGACCATCTAAAATGTAGTATGGTAGGGGTTTCCGGGTGGCTTAGTTGGTTGAGTGTCCACCTCTTGATTTTGGCTTAGGTCATGATCCCAGGGTCGTGGCATCAAGCCCTGCATCAGGCTCTGTGCCGAGCGTGGAGCCTACTTAAGATTCTCTCCCTTTCTCCCTCTGCCCCTCTCCCCTGCTCGTACGCTCTCTCTGAAAAAATAAAAAATAAAATAAAATGCAGTATGGTAAAATGCGTAGGACAGATCTTGTTATCCTGTGATCTGTTCTGTAAGGCAGAGATGGGTTTTATTCATCAGCTGTCACTCAGACTAAAAGCTGAAATGCTTACAGTGGACTTCTAGACCCTGGATGACCCAGCCCATCTCTATACCTCATCTCTTGTCACTCTCTTCCTCTCACTTTGTTCCAGCCACATGGGGCTTCTTGGTCTTTCTCAAGCACACCAGGCACTTCTGCCTCAGGGCCTTTGCACTTGCTATCAGTCTGTTCTTTATACTCTTCTCCCCCGAAAGCCACATGGTTGGTTCATCTCCTTCAGGCCTCTACTCAAATGTCACCTTTTCAGTGATACCTCTTCCTTGCCTGCCGCAGAAAAAGCAGCACCTCCCGTCATTTCATATCCCCGTCACTGTGCTTTATCTTTCCCATGGCACTTTATCATCACCTGTCATTGTAAATATTTATTTATTAGCAGTCCTCCCCCTCCCCAAACTAGAATGTAAATTCTACAAGGAAAGGGTCTTTGTTTTAAGTTCACTGCTCTATTCCCAGCACCAAGATTAATGCCTGGTTCATAGTAGGTACTCAGTAAATGCTTTTTGAACGAATGAATAATTATTAGCTATCATCATCATCATCATCATCATCATCACCATCATCGTATGCTGAGTTCAGTCATATGGATGGGTTCTTGGGGTGAGAACCTGGGTTTTATTCATTGCCATTCCCTACCCAGGAGTCAGCATCCGAATTAGTGGTGTGAGAGGAAGAACCCAGACAAGGAGAGCCTCCTTCCAAGATCAGCAAGGAATAGGTCTCTCCTTGTACCATGCTTCCTTCCTGTTCTGAGCTTCTGTGGCTCAATGAGAGGCTGAGGGAGCACAGGATGGGTTGAGGACGGGAGAGGGGGAATCAAAGCAAAGCAGAGCAGTCAGAAAGCCAGGCCTTACCTGGGTGGGCCGCATAGCAGGTGACACCAGTACCCTCAAGCTGAGTGGCGAGCTCCCTGGCAAATAACACGTTGGCCAGCTTACTGTCGGCATATGCCCGCAGCTCCTGCTGCCAGCCCACCACTGGGCGGTCCAGGCGTGTGAAGTCAAGGTGCCCTCGCCGGTGGGCGGCTGAGGATACCACCACCACACGACTGGGGGCGCATGTCTTCAGCCGCGGCAGCAGTAGATGTGTCAGCAAGAAGGGGCCAATGTGGTTCACTCGCAGCAGCAGGTTAAATGGCTCGTGGGTCCGGCCACAGGAACTGATCCCTGGGGCGGGGGCTAGATATGAGCAACTGCTCCAGAGGGATCCCCGAAGGCCTCAGTGTCCCCGTTTGTGAGACAGCGGTAGGGGGCACCCTTTCCATACATCCACTGCCCCTTGGTAAGGCCTGGCTGGAGGGGACGGTTGCCCACCCTCTGCCCCCCTGCAGGACCTGCTGCCCCTCACCGGCATTGTGGATGAGGATGTCCAGCCGTGGCTCAGAGCTCAGGAAGGCAGTAGCAAAGGCCCGCACGGAGGCCAGACTGGCCAAGTCCAAGGCCATGAAGATGACCTCATTGTTCCCACTCTCCTGTGGGGCAGCAAGGGCTGGGCTTGTCACCAGGCACCTCTCTCCTCTTCCCTCTCCCCAGGTACCAAATTGTGAGAGTCCACCCCCTACTTTGACTAAGATCTGCCCCTGTGCATTAGAATGTAGTGGACAAGTATGTGGACTCTGGATGCAAATTTTGACTTTGCCTTTTATTAGATAGAGTGTGACATTAACCTCTCTGGGGCTCAGGTTTCTCCCTGAATAATGGGACCAAGGTAATACCTATTTCATGGAGTTGTGAGGATTCAGTGAGTTAATATAATGTAAAACGCTTAGAACAGTGCCTGGCACCCAGTCAGCACTGTGTAGGTAGTACTTGCTGTTATTATTATCATTCCCTCTTCCCATTATTGCTTATCCTAAAATCTGCAACAGACTTCTCATTGGTCTCCCCTCATCCACTCCTGTCCTCTCCAGTCCAGGCTCCGATAGCCACCGAGGGTTTCATTTCAAAATGCTATTCTGACAGTCCATACCCTACTGAGTCCACACCCTGCTATTCTGACAGATCCAATGCTTCACTGTATCTCCACTGCTCATCCTATAAAATCCGAGTTCTTCAATAGGATCTAGAAGTGCCTCCAGAACCTAGCTCTGGCTCAGGGGCTCCAGCCTCTTCATTTTGCCTCTTTCTTCCATATTTCGTGCTCCATACAGACTCAATAGATCTTTTCTTTCAGTTTTTTTTCCCCCCCTAAATCAAATCAGCTCTCTTGCCTCAGGGCCTTTGCATATGCTGTTCCCTCTGCTGTTCCCTTCCCTACTGTCTTTCATTAGTGTAACTCTTACCGATCCTTAAACATCTTAGGAACAGCAATTACCTCCTTCAAAAAGCCCACTTCCTAGCTTTCGTCTGGTGTCCCTTCCCTGTGTGGCCAGAGCACCAGCAGACCCTCTTTTCTGCACTTAACGACCAGAGTTGAGGAAGCCGCTCTGTTCACCCCCTCCGTGTCCGGGTGTGTTCGTTTGTTGCTCACCCTCTCCCCCTCACCTGGCGGAGGTCGAAGGCCGCCGCCTCACCACGTTCCCGGCTCCGGCAGGCCAGCACCACGCGCGCTCCCCGGCGCGCCAGCTCCAGCGCCGTCATCTTCCCGATGCCGCTGTTGGCGCCTGCGGTGGGCGGGCGGTAGCTGAGCCGAGGCGGACGGGCCGCTGACCCCGCCGCCCGGCCTCCCCGCCACCAGCGCGCCCGGCCTCCGGCACTCACCCGTGACCACAGCCGTGCGGCCGCGCAGGCTGGCTATGCCACCGCAGGGCGGGGCCTTCACGAGGTTGTAATAGACAAGCACGTAGGCGCCCAGCAGCAACCCCGCGCCCAGCAGCAGCGCCTCCATGCCGGCCGCGCCTCCGGGCTCCCCCGCACAGGCCCCGCACCACCCTGGATCGGAGCCCGTCCGGCGGCTGCCGAACCGCCTCGCACCGGCTCGAGCCTCCCAGAAGGCGGAGGCAGAGGCGGAGGCGGGTGGGAGGCAGGGCAGGGGTGTGTGTGCGTGCGTGGGAGCGTGGGCCGTGCGAGCGCCCCCTAGGCATGCGTCTACGTCCTCTGGGTGTGTGCTTGTGGAACACCTAGGTGCGCGTGTGCTTTGGGGCCCTGGCAGCGCCCTCTAGGTGTGTGCCTGCGTGAGCTCCTTCCAGATGTGTGATCGTGTGCAGGGGCACTCTGGCTATGTACATGAATCCACCCACTCTGAGTGTGTGAATGACTCTGTGAGTGTGTAATGTGCCCACGGGCTCTGGGATTGCCCCTCAGGTTGTGTGTGTGCCTCTGGATCCTCTGTGTGTGAGCTCCTTGTGGGTGTGTACTTGCAGGCCCAGGAAGTACCCTGTAGGTGTGTGCCTGCGTAAGTACCTTTTACGTGTTTGTGCCCATGTGGGCCAAGAGCCCCTCCAGGTGTGTGCATGCCTCTGTAGTCTCTGCCAGTGTGTGCACTTGAATGAACATCTCCGGATCTGTCCTTTGTGCACATGCCCCTTAGCTGAGGACTTGCTGGAGGGGCTCACAAGGTGTGTGTGTGTGAGCCCTCTGGGTGTCATCTGTGCGAAGCAGAGTCCTTCCCTTCTGGAGGGATGTGTGCACATGAATGCTGTTATGTCTGAGAGAGAGTCCAGCCCTGGATGCCTTGCCCTCCCTCCATAAACAAGTCCTGCAATTCCTTATGCTCACTTCCAGATCTCAGCTTCTAGAATGCTTCCTTATTCTTCCTATAGAGGCCAGAGAGATGGCACAGTGGTCAGGGTGGCACCACCCATCCAGGGCTGTTAGGAGTCACTCCTTAATTAGCTGTATCTCCGTGCCTCTGCCGCCCATCCCCTCCATTTCCGACGGGAAGCAAGAAGACACTGAAATGTAACATCTGTTACCTGACCTCCAGGAGAAAATTTCTCTGGGATGGTCCTCACAGGTGGTAGAAATAGGTAAAGAAGCTCCCTGATTCAATGGAGGAAGTGACTCTGACAGCACAGTGGGTGGTGACAGCTTAGGGAGGCACAGGTGAGGGTATTCCTGGCCAGGACAAGGACTTGCCTGAGGAAACCATTACAACTTAGCACCCACTGTTTCACACGTGTGGTGTGCCCCATGGTACGGTCAGCCTTGGAGATACTGAGCAGAACAATAGGTTTCTGCCCTTGGAGAGTTCAAGAGGCCCATCCGGGCAGGGGGAGCAGAGTGGTGGAGACAAAGCAAGGCAGGTAGGTGGAAGCCAGGGACAGACCTCAGATTCCAGGGGGAAGTTTTCTACTTGGCTGCACTAGGGATTTGGGGTTCAGTTGCAGATGCTGTAGGAAGAGGCTGGGAATGGAATATTAATGGAAAAAATGGATGCATACTCCATCCTCAAGGCAAAGTCCTGACCTGCTAACCGGTACCAATTCCTTGAACCCTTGTGGGACAGACACACGGGCGATTCCTGTGTCCTGTCTTCAGGAAAAACGTCCTGGATAGTTTCTCACGTCAGGTCCGAGAGGAGGAAAAGGATGGGAGCTAGGTTCGATGGGAGGGTTCCCAGGACCTTAGATTAAGGTAACGCAGTAGAGTCATCTTCCGATGAGCAGCTGCAATTGTAGGGAAGTTATTATGCTTGGTAGTCACGTGAGTTGCGGCTCGACTGGGTCTAGGGATCGGATCTCTCCTTTTGCTTCATGATGCTCCCCAGAGACGTTTGAGTTGACAGCCCGCTCCACACTAGATTCTAAGCTCCAAGAGGCTGGGGCCGTATCTGTCCTGTTGATTGCTCACATCAAGTTCCCTAGCCCAACCCCCAAGTCCTAGCAAAGGCCATGCACAGAGGAGGGAACTCGAGTGATACTCGAACAAGCAATTGCTGCCTGCCCAGCTAAGGCTGACAGGGAAAGGATAAAAACCAGGTGCAGACTCCTCCTAGAGGAGATGAATCAAATACGATAGCAAACAACTGCAATCGGAGGCAGCCGGAACTCCCGAGGCTAAAGCTTTTAGACCAGAATGCAGACGTCTCCTGTCTCCTGACAGGTCCTGTTTTAGTATCTTGGTTTTGGAGTCAACAGGAGCAGGGACCTGCACACACTTGGATTCTTGCAGTATGTGGTCAGGTCAAATGCTTCTCTCAAGTCGCCCGCGAAGCCAGGCAACAGCCCCGCCCTACCCGATGCACCCAGACCCCTCCATTTTCCCACATCCACCTGGGGCTCACTTTTCTCCAAGACCTCTGCTCTCCTGACCTCCCTTGGGGTCTGAGTGTCTTGGAATGAGACCAGTTCACTGAGACTGGGAACAGGATCTTGGGGAGGGCCCCCTCTGAGGGTGATGACAGGTAGGACAGACAGGCAGAAAACATAAGTTGAAGTATTTTTGTTTTTTTATATACAGAATACAGGAAAGTTTCTGTAAAGTCTAAAACATTACAATTACTATGTACATTGGTACTACTTGGGGTTGGGGGAAGGGGAGAGGAGGGAGCCAGGGGTGGGAGGAACAGGAGAGAAGTGGCAAGAGAACAAAAAAAGGAGACGAAACAGGTTTACGACAAAAACGTCTTTGCTACAATAGACAATTTGAAGAAAACGCTCTACCACATGTAGTACTGTACAGTTTTTAAAAACATTGAAAAAATGTCATCACTAGATGTATTTACACAAAATCCAAATACACTTTTCCTTATTTGAAATAAAATAGATGGACAGCCAGAAAAAGAATTCATTTCTCATTTGTCCATAATACACAGTAGCTACCTGTAGTGCAACCGCTGCAGAAAGGGAAAATAACTCGGAGGGTGGGAACCACGGAAGTCGGGTGGGTAGCGATCTTTATATTAAATAAAACAATGATATTGTATAGATTTTGCTGTATGAAAACTGTATTTTTTTCTTTTAATATAAAACTATTGTCACTGCCACAAAATAGAACAAGTTTCTGATTATTTTACAACGGCGGGCGAGGGGGAGGGAGCAGGAGGCGGGTGGGGAACGGTTTGGTGTTGGAGGAGGTGTCCAGACCATCGGCCTTCCCCTCCCTGCCCACGCTGTTCCTCAGCTCGGGTCTGCCGCTTTCCCATGAAATGTCGAGTACAAATATATGTGCAAATGCCCCCTAGAACTTGAGAAAAGAAAAAGGATCTTTAAAAAACAGTCAAAAGGTTTTCTTCATTTCATGCAAAGATTGTAGTTGGAGGGTTTCCGGTGGAGTATAGAAAAAACCCGGGCTTGGTTTGTGTACATTTTTGCATTGCAGGAGTCTCGGGTCGGGCGGACGGGCGGGCGACGGGGTAGCCGCCAGTCCTAGGGAACGGAGTTGGAACGCAGCACGGGGCCCTGGTGGGGCTTGAGAGACAGCTTCTCGGCCAAGACCCCATCCTGCAGCAGGCCAGCATCGCCTTTGGGCTGTTTGGTCGCAAACTCAGTGATGCTGAACACAAACTGCAGGCACCCCAGCTTGATGTAGCTGCCGTGGTGCAGTAAGGCCGTGCCCTCCCAGCCGGCCCCACTGCCCCCAATCAAGCTCGAGCTGCTGGCTTTGCAGTTGCAGGGTCTCCGCTGTGGCCCCTGGGCCTGGGAGCTCATCATGGCTGCCTCCTCACTTGGCTCTTCATCCTGTTTCTGGTGCCGGCGGCGCCCTGGGAACAAGGAGGGTGGTCACGGGACAGGGACAGTGAGCAGCCAACCCACCCAAGGCGGTTTGCCAGCGCTGGGCCCTGCACCTCCCCATTCTAACCGCTATGTGACTAGGGCTGAGGGACACCCGGAAAGGGCCAGGGGAGCCTGAAGTCCCCAGGAAGGTGTGTGCCTAGCACTCGCTTCTCTGTGGTCTCCCTGGGCCCGCGAGCAAGGAGAGCCTGGCCGACGGGACCCGGAAGGCAAGAGAGCAGGCCGTCGGCAGAAAGCCAGAGCCACCCTGAGGGGGCCTTAAGAGAACACGTCTGAAAAAATGGCCGGCTCCGTGGCCACAGGCTCCGACTTACTGATGACACTCTGCACTTTGGCAACAATACTGCTTGGGGGGGTTGGCGGGGTCTTCTCAGAGAAGTCACATGAATACAGCACATTGTCCACCGTTGTCCCGTGCTCACTGTAGTTTAACAGCTCATAATGTTTGGTATTCTGAGGAGGAGGAGGGAAGATAAGATGTGTGGTCTGCTGCGTGGGGCCTGGGGCTAAGGGGAGAGAGGACACATGGAGAAGGCTGTGCTGCTCTACCTGGGGAGCTCTCTTTGTTCCCCAGTCAAGCCCCCCTGCCCTGTCTCTTTAGAATGGGGCTCAAGACTCACCTCCTCAGGGAAGCCTACCTTCCTAGTGGCCCTCACCACCCCCTCCCCCCCGCTCTCCCACCACTGCTCTACTCTGCCTCCTGGGTCCTGGCTCCTGTAGAAATGCTATTCGCTGGCACAGAGGGCCTGGCTTCCTTCTATGCAGGTCCCCTCCCCTGCTTCCGGGTGGGCTCCCCCCACCCCGCTGAGCCCGTGACCAACCTCAGGAGAAATGGTAGCACCGCTCCTAGGGAGCGTTAGTCACGGCAGGATGCCCTTTCACACCAAGACCCTTCTACTCCAGGAATGACAACGAGCGAAAAGAAGACCTCCCACCTCCCTTCCCCTCACCCAGGGCACTGAACAAAACCCTGGTGCCTGGGAGAGGCCTCAGGCTGTGAGAGTTCTCCCACCCCTTCCCCACCCCTCACCTCATCATAGAATATGCAGGCGTGTTTCCCAGACACGTAGTTACAGTGACCATAGTTTGTAAGGCACACGTCCATGTCAGCTCCTGTAAGGTGGCAGGAGTAGAGGCAAAGGCAGGCAGAGAACAGACGGTAAGGTGTATGCATGGGAAGGTGGGGGGCAGGGAGTTAGCTTCTGGGTGGGCACCGGGAAGACCTTAGGGGGAGACCAGCTCAGGGCCCCTTCCTTGTATATTTGAACAAAAACCAACGTCTTTTCCACTCCCCTTCTGAAGAACAGGTGTCCCTGCCAGCTGATCTCCTTCAGAACATGTGGCTGCTGCCCAGAAGGGAACAGTGAGCTCCTGAAGAGGGTGGGTTATTTCCATGAGGGCACAACATGGGGTGTGGGGCTCATAAATCCTATCTTTGGAAAGAAAGGAAATTTCTAGGCCAAAGGCTAATCTGACTGTCCCTCTGTACAAGATGCAGGACTAACTGAAGGTTATGGGTGTGTGAGCACCATCACTTTTTCAAAGACCTCCAGGGACAAAGTATGTGCCCTCTCCTCCGGTTTTATCTGCTTGTTTAAAATGCCTCACTGAGCAGCAGTCATGGCTGACTTTCCCCTCTCCTGATATCACGCTGGGCCCAAAGCAAAAGGGCTTGAGGCAGGGAAGACAAGCAACCGATAGTCTCCTTTCTTAGTCCCTCTTGCCCAGGTATCTGCTGGGTTAAACCAGTCGGCCCGAGGGAGGGTTTCCCTCACCCCTTCCTGGCCTCCGCGGGAAGGGGTGGTAGTTTCTAGGGCTGAACAGATGCGGTGCCCCCCGCCTGCCCCCAGCTGGCTCACCTGTCCCGATGTAGAGGGTTCGATAGCACATGTTCACAGCTCCTCCCAAACCCAAGAGAGGGTAGAACACAGCTCGGGCCTGTACTTCCTTTCTTTGCACTACAAGACAAACACAGGGACAGGATCATTCAGAAACTCAGAACCTGGACCTTTGGCTCACGGTCTAGAGAAAATAATCCCACTAGATGAGTCATCTTTAAAAACTCACCTTGGACACGGGGCTGCTTCAGGGTGGCACTCTCTCCCCCCACCCACAGCATTTCCAACACGGGGTAAGAGAGACCATCTTTGAAAGTGGTCACAGAATTCAAAGATGAAAGTACTTTAAGTTCCTGGGCTGACTGGTTTATCAGGGATATACCAGATGTACTATAGGGAGGCCAAGCAAAACAACAGTAGGCACAGACCAGTGTTTCTCGAACTTTAATGTGCATATGAATCAACTAGAGATCCTGTCAAAATGCAAATTCTGATTCTGTGGGTCAGAAGCGGGGCCTGAGCTCTGCGGCTCAGTAAGGGTTAATGCTCAAAGGAATATCCAAAGCAGTTAACGTCTTGGGAAAAATTTTCAGGAGACTAGCCCAAATGTTACTTTATTCATCATCATCATCATCATCATCATCATCATCATCATCATCATTTTTAACGTAAGCTCCACACCCAACATGGGGCTTGAACTCCTGACCCTGAGATCAAGAGTTATATGCTCTACTGACTGAGCCAGCCAGGTGCCCCTAGATCAACTGCTATTCTGCTTCTCACCTTGAACTTGAAAAATTCCCTTTTGGGAAACCTTTGTAACCCAAATATTTGGAAGTAGTTCAGCAGAAAGTGCACCACATATACCCAAAGGCATTCGTAGCTGCTTTGTGTGTCTCAAAGCGGATGAGCACGAAAGTTACAACAGACTTCCCCGAGTCTGATGTGAAAGCTGTGGTTGCGATTTTGTTCCAGCTTTCTGGGAAAAGAAACCACGGCGCTTTATTAAGGCCATCAAAGGCACACATGGAACACTGAGATAGTCAAAGCCCAGACTCCTCAGGAGGGGAGACGGCCGCTCACATGCACAGGGGAGATCTGACGGTGGGCTGCGGCGGCAGGGGTGTGCGTGCGCACCTTCTGTGTGGTGCCCTCCAGAAGCCAGCGGATGTGCCCCGACACTGCCCGGTGAAGCTTGGACCCGGGAGGGGAAAAGCTGATGTATTCTCTGCAAGGCCAGAAACTTGATCAGCTTCTCGTCCAGCATATTTATCTCGATTTCTATTAACCAAAGAGAGAGATTAAAAAAAGCAGCTGAGGAGGAATTGGAATGTGGAAGTAGGTGAGGGTCACAGAGCAAATAGTTAAGCATTTTTAAAATCTAGCCAAGTGATTTTTCTCGAACAGGCGAGAGTACAAAGTGGCCTAAGGATCCAGAGCTCAGCATCTCACTGGCCGTTTGCAGTGAGATGGACCCCAATGCAGCCTGTGCAGATGCCTCTTGCAGTGGGCAGCTTGATTTTAGGTTAAGCAGTCCTAGAAAGGTAGAACAAAATAGACCACCTGCCTGCCTGTGGAGGAGGCCTGGATGCTGGACATGGAGGCTTAGATCTGCTACCCACCCTCTCTTCAGAGGTCAAGCTCTGCCTCCATTCTCTTTGACTTTGGGAACAAGGCCCTCCTGGTTTTATTCTGCCTCAAGTAATTCTCTTTTCACAGGTTCAACTTGGTCCCACTCTCCTTTCACCTTGGAGTCTGTATATAAGCATGTGTAGAAGGCAGAGGTGGGAGGGAGCCTTCTTTCTTAACCCACATCCCCAGCCCTCGGAGGTCAGGCATCCCTTCTGTTCCTTTTCTGAAATGAGCTCGAATGCCGCGCAGGGACAGCACCTTCACGCAGCAGCAGCTGGTGGGAGAGCAGCAGCTCACACACTCACCTCCATTGACATCCATAAATGCTCGCAATGAGTTGGTGAGGTCCACCATGGCAGTAGAGTTGGCTGGGAAAGAGGGTACGGTTAAAGCGCTTCCTATGGATAACGTGCCGGGGCTGACCTTGCCATCTGGGGACGGAGCAGGAAGACTATTACTTACGTCGCCTGAGGGAAACCCACCGGTCTAATCCCCCACTGCCGAGACAGGTCTGGATTTCGGACCCAAGGTGATGTTCCCTTCTTGATTCTCACCCCATAGGCTCTGGAACTCCTAGAGCTAAAAATGTGTGGTGAGCAAGGGCAGATGGAACGACAACGCACCCGGGCACGCAGGAGTCTCCAGAGCATGGAGAACCAGTGAAATCTACGGCTCTGGGAAATGTGGTAGGGTGGCTTTGTTCTCTGGGCCGTGACTACCTCCCTGCTGCCTCCAGTCATTCAACTAAGTGGTGCCTGCCCCTGAGTTTCCTGCCTCCTGAATTTCGACTCACAGGGTGCAAGATCTATCTAGGCTGGTATTTAGAGGTAAACAGAGATAGGAAAAGAGCCTGAGGGTAGGGGCCATCCTGGGACCAGGGGCCCCCATGCAGAGAAGTCACAGTCACCTGGTTACCGAGACTCCCAGCTGACTAGGAGGCCAGCTTCAGTTCAGACGGGAGAGACCACAGGGGGTTCCAGCAGCATCTGAAACCTGGTTCAGATGCTGGGGTCAGCAATCTCGAGGTCCAGAGTGCTGACTGGGGGACAGCTGAGAGAGCAGGTCCACACTAGGCCAAGTATGGGTGTAGGGGACCGCCTTTCTGCAAGTGGCCCAAGGGTGAGCTTCTGGGCCGGATCAACCTCTTTGGGCATGCCACTCTGCAGCTATCCTGAAAGGTGGTGTTGCTTTCTAACTCTGCGTTCCCTGGCATGGAAGCTCCTTCAAACCAGGGGGCTCTGAGAATCTGGATCAGGTGTGACCTGGTCTCTGGTGTGGATCATGAAACACGGAGGCCATCACCTAGAACCTCAGGCTGGCCACAGGGGTTCCAGAGATCATGCTGCCTTCCTCTAAGGTGATGGAACAAAACAAGCAGAAGACTAGGCCTGAAATGGGAAGGTGGAGTCAGGAGACCCAGCCGTGGTTCCGATCCTGCCACTGACTCGGTAGGTGACCTAGAGGAAATCACTTAAACTTTCAGAGCCTAAGCAACCCCACCAATAAAACGGGGGACAAGTTAACACATGCTTTCTCCTCTATCACATAAATGGGGAGAGGACAAATAAGACCAAGATCAAAGTCCTCTGAAATATGCACAGGAACGTAAGTGTTTTCTGAAGTTTAACTGCCAGAAATAGCATGAAACTACTCCAAATCACCCCCAGGTTGAGCACCACTCACCTGATGATGGCGCTGGTGAGCAGAATCGTTGGTTGGCTCCTGTGGCCAAGATACCATCTCCTGCTGCTTGGGGGGGAGTGAGCACCCGGGTGGCATTTGGGGGTGAGCCCAGTGGCCTTGAATCTGTCAATGGAGGTCCTATCTGTGATTGGACAGTCTTTCTTTGCAAAGTGCTGGTGTTCTCGATGCTGGCACAAGAGCTGGGAATGGAAGGGGGCAGGCTTGGGACAGGAACCAAACTCCTCTGGGGGCAAGAGCTGGGGCCAGTGGCATTCTCTGTCTTCACAATGATGCCGACGGTGTGGTTCTGAAGCCCCCCAGCCGCTGGTGGCGTGAGGGGCCGGGGCCAGCCTTGCCGGTGGGAGAGGCCTGGTAAGGGGGTGTTGGCGCCTGGAAGACGCCGGGGGTCCGTGGAATCGGTGGGGTTGCTGTAGAGGTGTGGGCCATTGGCTTTCACCTCTGTGCTCACTGGCCCGTTGGCAGTCCCGCAGGGGGCTTTCTTGGATTTTTCCGCACAGGAACTGCAGCTGATGTCCTCTAGGGCTGGGGGCTGGTGGGGTGGAGAGCAGCTCAGGGAGTTCTGGGAGCTAATCCCCGAGGGGCAGGATAAGGGGCAGTGGGAAGGTGTAGGTGCCTTGTCAGCTGTTTGCAGGGAGGTGGTGATTGAGCTGTCAGTCACAATAACAGGCTTAATATCAGCCTTCTCTGTCTGTTCAGAGTCCCAATGCGAAGGCATCTGCTTAGCAGATAAATGTTTCAATATGCTGCACTGGAGCGCAACAACACTACAGAGCCACTGCAATGGAAGGAGAGGAGAGGAGAGGAGGGTGAGAGGCCTGGGAGGCGCTGGTCCTTCCTGCCCCAGAGGCCAGGGCTACAGCACAGCTGATAAACACTGTTTCCAAGGTCCCACTGCAAATGCCCAGAAAAGGTGTGCTTGACTTCTGATAAGATTCCATTTCCATTCCCAAGCAAGACTTGTTGGTATACTCAGCAGCCAACACCCTGGTCGGCAGAGCTCCCCTTGTGAACCAATATCCAGCAAGTACCCTAAGCAACTGCTGTGTGTCCAGCCCTATCAGCTAACCTCTCTATGGGTCTACTGGTCTCTTTCTGCAAGACAGACTTGCTCATCTCACAGCACACTGGGGGACGGATGGAGAAAAACAGACTGCTTGACTGTATTTCTTTTACTTGCCTCAGAATATCAGCCAGAGGTTCTCTCTGGAATATTCAACCACTGGGGGCTGGAGAGTAGGGGTCGGTGGGATTGCAGAAGATGGGGATGGGAATGGCACTGAGGCTACTTCCAGTAACAGCTGTGGTGAGAAGGAAGGAAGATTGGCTTTGGAATCCCAGCCCTGCCTTCACTCACCTCTTGCTGCTCTGCCTGGGTGGCTAAGTGCTCAGAGTTCAAAAGGTGCGTCTGTGATTCCTCGGGGATCCCGTTGCAGATCAGCTCCCCATCCCGAATGGCCGCGGGTGCAATGAGAGGGGGTGGAAACTGGTACTGAGATTTTATAGCATCGGGAACCTGTTTAGTATAGAAGGAGGAGGAGACGGAGATAGTGCCGACACGTCCAGTTGATTCTGCCTCTTCTGTCTGCGGTGCTGATGCCCGCGGGACCATCGTGCACTCTGGGGTCCACTAAGACAAGGAGGCTCAGTGGGCTGCAACCGCTCTGTGCCTCAGACACACACGCATTAGCTAGAGAAGGCACAGAGCTGGAAACGACAGGCGTGCGCCCCGTCCCCCACCTTCTTCATTCAGGTCTACGGCCCACAGAAGCCAGAAACCATTGCTTTGGCCTAAAGAAGTGTAGGGCTGACACTGGACACAGCTTCAGAGTGGTACTCTCTAGGCTCTCACTGCTCAGCATCAAGTTTGGGAGAGTAAGCCGTATCTGAGAGGTAAAACGTCAAAGGAGGTCACATTTACAGTGGAAATGCTCAGCACGAAGTCTGGCCTGTGATAAGCACTCAGTCAATGTCAGTTTTCTTCGTCCACTCATTCATGACTCATGAAACAACTGAAGACCTCTTTGTTGTACAAAGACAGAAGACACGTTCTGAATCATGCCATGTAAGGATGAAAGAGCCACACAACAAGCCAAGAGTCATTCATACATTCAACCAACATTTATTGAGTACCTCCTGAGTCTGGACACTGTACCCAGTCCTAGAGATCCAGAGATGAAGAAAACTTAAGCTCTGCCCTCAAGGAGCTCACAGTCTCGTTGGGGGAGATAAACATTACAATACAGTGTAATGGGTCCTAGAATAGAGGCATGGCTAAGGAACTATTAAAAATATGGAGGAGACTGCTTGTTTCTGTCTGGGGGACAAGGACAGATTTTATAGGAAGGCAGTATTTGAGACTTGGAAGTTGAGAACTTCCAGGCAGACAAAGGGGAAATAAGGGTAGGGGAGCAGCATACAAGGCAAAGAGATGTGGAAGCACATGACGGACTTGGAAAACATTTGGAGAACAGATTTGGTGACCGAGTCCCTATGGAGGATAACAGAAGAACTGAAAACGGTTCCCAGAATTTTGCCTTGAAGGACCGGGTGGAGATTGCGGTCATTCACTGAAACAGGAAATACAAGAGGAAGAGCAGATTTGGAGGCAGAAGACTTTCGGTCTTGGGCAAGTTGAGACTGAAGTGTCTGTGGGATGGGCAGACAGATATGAATCCAGACATGAGGAGAAAATCAAGAGATATGGAATTGAGAGACAGCACCATTAACGGTGGTGGCTGGTGCCATGGGCTTGTCCAAAGTCAGACAGGAATGGGAGGGGGAGGAATGGAGTGGTAGGCAAGCCTAAGGTTGCCCCCCTTGGCGAAGAGTGAAGGGGTAGCAGGAAGAGGAATCCCTAACACAAAGTTCTTAGCCAATTTTGCTGCCCTGCTCTACATCAACAATGAGGATGGTTCAGGTCAGAGCTGGAACACTGTCCACCACCGTCCTGTGCTACCACAGTCCTCACTTCACTCTCAAATTGTCCAGTACGGAATGCTCAGCAGGCAGCTCTTTCTGCCCACGTGTCCTGTCCCCGTGCTATAACAAAAATACTTGTCTGCCCTGCAAGGAAAAAAAGGTGCTATTCAGGCAACTCGTGCCCTTGGATTTTCCTCAAGAATAGGGAAAGCTTGGGGCACCCAGGTGGCTCAGCTGGTTGAGCATCTGGCTCTTAATTTCACTCAGGTCATGATGTTATGGTTCAGGACATGAACCCGCGTCTGGTTCTGCACTGACAGTGCAAAGCCTGCCTGGGATTCTCTCCCCACCCCTTCACCCATCTCTGCCCCTCCCCTGCTTGTGCTCTGCTTCCTCTCTCTCTCAAAATAAATAAATAAACATGAAGGGGAGGGGGGAAGAATAGGGAAACCTTTGAAGGGGGAGAGGGCATTGTGAAATAGAATTTTCTCAAGGCTTTCTGGGACTGTTCACTTCAGCCGCCAGGCTCTCTTCCAAATCCACATGGTGAATTACACAGTTTAGTTTACTTTCAGATCTGTTTTACTGAGATATGAGGCATGCCACCTCTATAATACCCCCAACTGAAAACACCTTGATTTAATTTTAGAAACCGGTATTTATATTGAAGTATAAATATTTACACACTTAAGAGATTGTTATACAATTTCCAACAGTTAACATCTTGCTAGCTTGCTAGCGCTGACATCCACTGGAAGTGATGGGAGTGGGGTGAGTGATTTAAAGCATTGCTGCCACCAAGTGGCCATATTTGAGAATTGCTGGTCTCCACTGGCACACAGCACAGCCTGTGTGCAGGATTATTCCAAAAAGAGAAAAATCAAGCTTCTATGTGGGTCCACGGTGTTGGGCTCTCTAGGTTAAATGAATGAGGAAACTGAATGGCTTTTGAGAGACAGCCTCAACACCACCAAATGCTTTTCAATAAAGGAATTCTTTCTGTTGATCTCAGCAGATCTCAGCTAAAGTTGACACTTTAGCAACTGTCAAGTGCATACAAGAATGTCAGATATTATTACGGCAAGGCCACAACTTGGAATATTCGTTATATGTTACCAGCACCTTGGAAAAACAGATTTAACTCTCCTTTAGGCATTTTCCTCTTAAGTTTCTCAGCTGGGATAGCTCCTCCCTTCCACATGGGTCTCTGCTTCATCACCGTCACCTTCACCCTGCCAGACAGCTCTTGGAAAGGGGCCACCTCCCAGGAACAGATAGCATGAGTACCAGGCCAGGGGTGGCAATAGCAGAGCACATCCGTCTGGCGGAAGGGGCTAACGAGCATTCATCAGGAGAACTGAAGACTTGCAGAGTTTGGGGTTTGGCCTTGGTAATCCTGACCACCGCCCTCAAGTATTAAAATGTGTGGTCACATTCACCACTTGTTGAGACACCACAGACAAATCTCAGGGCTTCAGTCTCCCTGTCTATAAATTTGGGACCACAATCCTCTGTCTATCCCATGAAAGCAATCAGAGCCCACTCTCCTGCCTGCTCCAGGTTGGGACTCACCTTCAAGCTTCTTCTTTTGACTGACTGGAGCACTCGGCGGTTAGGAGGGTGCTTCTTGTGGATTCGGTTCAGGAAGTCCACTTTGACCACATGCTGCGAAATGGTGTCCTGGAAACGGTCAAACACCTGGCACCGATTGCTCAGCGTCATATTCTTCTGGTTCAGCTAGGGACAAAGCAGACACACTTTTACAATGACCCTCAAAAGGCATCCCCTCCCAACTAACTATCCTCTAGGTCTGAAAAATAGAAGCCCTTGGCCAAATAGGTTCCTTCTGTCAGGGGCTGATACGTCAACACCCCTGTCAGAGGGCTAGGGAACACTGGTAAGACTTTCTCCCTCAGTCCTGCCTGGTCCAGAGAGGGAAAACTGGTATGTTCCTATTCCCTAGAGAGGCTTGAGGGGGACAGGAAATAGGAAATTAGTCACAAGTACCCTTCAAATCCAGCCTGACAGCTCAGACCACCTTTTGCCAGTGGACCCTAACAGAGCACAGGTTTCAGAGGACAGGCGGGGCCTTGGCCCTCGAGACCCAGACTTCCTTTCTAGCAAGGCACTCATTCCCACGGGAAGCAGGACGGTTTCCTATATAGGAGCTTGGCTAACAGCAAGGATCAGCACCAGAATCCTGTGTGTTCTGCTCTATTCCTCTTCCAACATACCAGGGAACATTAGTGAGCCCATCTGGATATCACAGTCCTGCTCTAGAGGAGGAGGAAACCCTGGGCTGCTCTAAGAGGCCGAAGGGAGGGAAGAAAGAATTTTGCGCAGCAGCATACAAAAGGCATATAAAAACTATGCCACTTTCCCTCTAAACTTTAATGCAAAAAAGATCTGCTCAGAAGCTTCATGATTAGTAAGGTAGGAAAAACCCCTAAGTGGCTAAGTAAATAAATTATCTAATTAATAATTTTTCATCTGTTGGAAAGTTGCTCTTTAAGATTCATATTTGGGCGTATAGCTGATGGTAGTTTTTTTCTGGTTTGGCAGGAGGCAAAATGAAACACTCGTAACTGAGCTTGGAGAGAAGCTTCCTCCTACATAAACCTTTCTGAGCAGCGTTAGCCAAATGAAGAGGCCAAAGCAAACGTTTTTGCCCCATGTGTGCAAGTCTATAACCAAGGCTCCTCAGTGCAATGTGAGGAGCACTCTGTCACGCTGAGGGTCAAAAGACATTCAGTGGTCATTACCATCTTATACACAACGTCTTAAGCAATAATCTTTTTAATCTGGAAAGGCTGAACTTATAAGGGAGCTGCTCTTCTGAAGCCCTCACCCATTCAACCTTGTAAACGGCTGTTCTTAGTGCCTAGAAGGAAAGGGCCTGGGCCTAAGCCTCTTTTGGAGATAGCAAACTACAGTTCTGTTTTAGCCCCAGGAAGCGTCTGGAAAATGTACCCAAGACTCCTGGGAGATAAGATAAAAGGACCCTTACACCAGTCATTCATTCAACAACTTACTAACTATCATGCACCATGGTAAGGTGGGGGTCAAAAACTAAAGAGAAGGGGAAGATCCTCATGGGATGCCTAGGACACGTTAGTGTTCAATAAATGGCTGAATGTTTGGAACACTGTTATCCATGTCAATTCTTCAATTCTCCCAAGTTACTGGGATTTGACTGTCTGTCATTCTTGAGATATGAGAATAAACATTTTAGAATTTCTAGTTTGCTCCCTCTAAAAATAAGAGACAGGAAAATACAGAGGCAGCTACCACGAGAACATTTATTCCCATGAGTTGGATCGAATATACGCACCCCCCCCTCCTTCATGGCTATAACATCAACTGCTCAATTCACCATGGAATAAATTTATGTATAAACAATCAAGTCTGCCTGTACAGCTAAAACAAGGCATTGTGGGAAAATGCAAAACGCACAGCTGAGGCATGTCAAAGTGATTGGAACTGAGTAGGATGGTCTGCAGAAATCCGTATTTGAGAGATTACATAGCGAACTCTGGTACAAAGCTGACCTTACTGTGCTTTCTACTGAATCAGGCCATGCCCTGGCTGTGCCCAGAGAGAACAGAAGGGACAATGCTGTGCTTACCACCACATGTTCGATGTGATTCGGACACATCCATCTGCCCAGGGGCATGGCAGTGAGCGGTGGCTCGAGGCAGTCCATGTGGAACAGGAGGGGGCAATAGTCACACTGGATGAGAGGGGCCACACGGCAGCTCCTGCAAAAAAGAGATGTAGGCCATTTCTGTGGCAAGATGGGAGAATTCAAACCAACTGTGCACTATGGAATAGCCTCTCCTTAATCCTCACAACGTTCTCCCAGGGCCTCCTCCCCCAGTGATCAGTTACACTCAGTTAGGAAGATGGATGAAGTTGGGGGCTACTACCAGGCTCTCCATTATTCTCTAAGAGGAATGTGTCTTGTGGGGAAGTGAATGTTTATTTGGAGTATAGCTAAAGTGGCTGTCAGAGCAGGAATGATCAATGCTCAGTGCCCACAGGGGGAAGACAGCCAACTCCGCTCTGATTTTTCTACTCCTTAAAAGAAAGTAACTACTTTATTTAAACAAACAAACAAACAAAAAAAAACCCAACAACAAAAAATCCCTCTAGCCCTGTTTCTAGAGTCTTACACTACAGCAAGAAAGGATTTCTCTTCTGCGTGAAGCACCCAGCAAAAATGACACAGGAAGAGTTGTGTTGGGAAAGAATTCTGTGATGTATTCATGTATATGCACAGTTCAAGGGAGGGGCTTCAGCAAGTAACTATGATATTCCCTGGGTCCCTGAGATGCACTGGAGCCTCAGTCTGGGCCTGGCTCAGAGTTCTTTCTGCTGCCCTACTATCTAGTTCCCTATAGCTTTTGTTGTGGAACCTTTCTTTCTTTCTTTCCTTTTTTTGGGAACATTTCTTTTTGATGGCTATTTTCTCCTGCTATCCTGCCCTTCTAAGATACCCAGGCCAGTAAGTCCAGCGTCAGTAATTGAAGCAGCTGGTTCCCGTCACTGAGGATATCCTTTTTGAAGGAAACCAGTGTCTCAGGGAAGCTACAACTGGGGCAGCCTGGAGGCTTTTGGAAGTCATCCAGTCTGATGCATGTTAGCTACCATGGATACTTGTACTGCTTTTAAACTCATCTTTGGTGATTTAAAAAGTTATTTGCCCTTTCCAGGGACCTGTGTCTCTGCTGGCCACGGTTCCTCTTGCTAGCTAGTCAAAATATCTCACGCTTCTGTTTAAGTCCAACCCCTCCTATTCGAGCCTCTATAAACATAGTCTACAGTACTTAAGGGAATTTGCTGTGAAGACAGTCAAGGCTCTGGTCAATTAGTCACTCAGTCTCTGTACTCATACCATCAGAATATGGGTTATCCCCATTTAACAGACAGAGTTTGGGAGAGATGATGGAAGAGAGAAAAAACCTCATTTGCTGAATATGGGGAAGAGTCCTTAGTATGGACGAAAAATACCTGTTACATGTGAAGCATACTTTGACTGGTAAGGGAACAAGACCATTGTGATCTAACTCATGCTGTGTCTTCTTAACATTTTTTCCCGTGGTTTCCTCCTTTCTTCTCCTCTTGCTAGAACCTAGAAGAGAAATTGATGGTGCTGAACTCTCTTGGATGCAGAGTTCCTAGTCTGGGATATGGAAACAACAATAAGTGAAAGGAACAGATCTCCGTAAGAGCATGTGCCACAGCCTAGACACGGGTCTCTTTCTGAGACCCCCTCGGCTGGTTTCAAATGAGAAAAAAGAATAGGAAGGGAGGAAAAGGAACACTGAGACATAAATCAGAACTATGGTCTGAAGTCACCTGTTCTGTGGCAGAAACACATCTATGTTTTGCAAACATGAAGTGGTCAGAAGCTTAGGTTGTTAGATACTGCAACCTAAGAAATACACATGCCCGAGTCAAATGGTCAACAAAGACTGTTCTGTGGAGGTGGCTGAAGAAAAGACTATAATTTTACTGCATTTTTATAGAAATCAGAAAAGTTTTGATTCTATATACCTCCTGCTGACTGAACAGCATTCTTAAGCCTGCCAATTTCACTTTCTCTGGGAAAAAGAAAATAACATCCAGAAGCTTTGTGGCATCAAGTAGAAGACATGATTAAAGGGGAAAAAAAGGGCAATTTGGTAACATTTTATCAAACTATAAATGCATAGTTGTAACCCAGCAATTCGAACAGTAGGAATTTACCCTACAGATACACAATGTTATATTTACAGAATTATTTGAAGAAGCATCTATAATAACAAAAGATCAGGAACAACCTGAATGTCCATTAATAGGAGATCAGTGAAATAAATTATGTCATGTCTATATGATAGACTATTATGCAACCATTAATAAAAACTGAGGAATGTCTACATTAATATGGAAAGATCTCTAGAGCATACTGTGAGGTGAAAAAAGATGCAGACCAGTATACCAAATAAGCTATTTAAAGGGAAAATACTGAGCATATTATATTTCTTTGCTTATATACGCACAAAGAAATTCCAGAAGGAGATACACAAGAACCAAACAGTGGTTATCTGAGAGGGATATGAAGGTAGAGATCAGGCAAATGGCAGGCAGGGGTGGAAGGGCAATTTTTCATTTTAAGCCTTTTTATATTTTTCGGCTTTTGAACCATGTGAATATATTACCTATATATTTTTAAAAAGGGGATACCTTGAAGGGCAGAAAATAGAAAACTGAATAAGCACGGTCAAGGCTAAAACCTTCAAAGATGTCCAGGAAGAACAAAGAACAGGAACATGAGAGTGGCTACTCGCCCGGTGATCCCACAGGCAGCACTGCCCTCTGGCTGGACAGTAGTCTTTTGGGGCAGCTGGGGTGGGGGGCGGGGACGTGACACTTTGGCTAACCTGGTAGTGCAGTGGTACAAGTCAGTTCATTGGGCAACTGAAATTGGGTGGGGTTCCGCTCCATGGCGGCAGCGATCAGCAGCTCAAAGGGCCGCCTTAGCTGGGGCTGCACATAGTCCGGCTCAGCTGCCACTGGCTCCTCGTCCACGTCAATGATGTCCTCGTCGACGTCATTCTGCTCAGAGGTGGGGGTCTCTGTGCTGGCGTTGGATGTGGGCGTGCCAGGCCGGCTGGCTCTCCTCTCCAGGATCCGGGCGTGGGCAATGGCCTTGAGTTCAGTTTTGCTGGCTGATCTGTCCAACAAGTCGGTATCACTGCTGGGAGATGTAGTCCGTTTGCCGGATTTGTCCACCAGTCCATTGACGTGGCCCAGCTCCTTTTTCTGCTCTCGTTTCTGTGCAAATGAACAGGTAGGCCCATCACATAAAGTACCACAAAACAGAAAGAGATGGATACTACAAAGACCACTAGCCAAAATTATGAAATTCTCCAACATGTTACAGACTCATCCACCTGGGGACTTGGAACACGGGTCTGTCCAAGTTGACAAAACTATAGCTGAACTAAACTAAAGCTGGCGAAACTGCAGCAGAGAATCACCAGACAGCAGGG
The DNA here is from genome assembly GCF_018350215.1 of Panthera leo. Taxonomy (NCBI): domain Eukaryota; kingdom Metazoa; phylum Chordata; class Mammalia; order Carnivora; family Felidae; genus Panthera; species Panthera leo. The sequence continues at coordinate 17,701,349 of NC_056692.1, read as the reverse complement.
AAAGTTAGAAACAATTACGCACATTTATCACACATCATTTACTTGAAGTCATCATTTGATGCACACCATCTCTATACAAAGTACAGGGGTAAAGGGATTAAAAGTTACCACAGCGAGAATAAATTTAGTGAGGCTAAGTGAGAACGGTGAGAAAAATATAGCAGGACTCAACATCACTGTAGTTTGCCATGGAGCATCCTGACCTCCTGAATGGGTTTAAGAATTTTGCTCAAAATAAAGTCTGCAAAAGCAAAGGTAAGATAGGCAAACAGAGGTCCCTGTCCAGGGAGGTTGGGTGCTGACAGGGAAAGTAACTACACTGCAAGGTGGTGGGGTTGTGTGTGGAAGGTAGCCACCCAGCGACCACAGTGTCTGAGAATGGTGGCTTTCAGTATTTCAAGTTTTACTAGGACTCTGGAAAGGACACTTCTTCAAATGGGAATGTGGGGAAATGGAAAAAGACTATATTTATTCAGTAGGACTGGACGACTGGTATTACATTTTCCTCTAGGACTCCAAAGAGCAGTCCAATGAAGGTTTAACACTGGTCTCTAATCAGGAGACCCGGGATCTGTCCCAGTTCTGCCACTGATTGCTTATGACCCTGGATGACTCAGGTTGGTGGGCAGGAGTTTCCCTGTCTGTAAAGTAAGACTAGTAAAACCTTTCTTCTCCTCCTTTCAAAGATATGGTGGAGACAGAGGGTGACATATGTGAAAGGGATGGCTGAGTCGGGGGAAGATCTAGCCTCCACTAGGAACAGGACCTGAACATCAAAGGTTAATGAGGCCCAAAGGATGAATCATTTCAGTCCACTTCAGCGTAACTACAGGAGGCCAAAGAGGGATAGAGGTAGTGGTGGTGGAAAAGGCAGATTTGGCACTGGTAGGCAAAAAAGCCCATTTGAGAGCATGTCACTGTGGCATTTCGGGGAAAGCACACTATGTTAGAAAAAGGCTACTGTAATCCCTGTCAAGCAGCTCTGTTTCTAGAAAACTGATGAAGAGGCAATAGAAATTTGGAGTAAGACAATTTGGCTCTGTTAATTCTTTTGAGTCCTCATTCTACATTTGTAAGCCTCAGTTTCTTCCTTTCTAAAATGGAGGTACTATCACTGGCACCCCAAACGACTGCATGGATCAAATGAGAGAACACATGTAAAATACCCAGCATTTGACGGGCACTAAAATAATGTTAGTTCTTCTTCTCCACCCTCTTTTCCTGGTTTTACTTTTTCTTTCACGTCCAGTTTCTGGAGTGGCAGGTTTCTGAAAGGCCTCCTGGCTGGTAGGTGCTTCTAACTGGCTCTGCTCTAACCTAACTGGGGATGCACAGGGAGAGATGCGGACAGGTGGTTAGGCTGGAGGACAGCCTGGTTTGTGGACTTCAGGGGCAATCAAACCATAGCTGGGGCTAACTGGCTGACTTGGCCTTGCCTTGCCTTTTAATAAGAACCCGTGCGCAGATGTTGAAAAATAAAAGTCTGTTTACCTTCTTAAAGGCTGAAAACTGTTACACACATAAACCACAATCTCTGAATCATCTCATCCTGTTTCTGCAACCAAGGAAATCATCATTCATTGTGACATCATGTTCAGGGGCCAGGAAAACAGAAGTGATGTCACAACAAAGGCAAGTTGCTTGGTGTGCAATTAGTGTGGGGGGAGGGAAGGGGATGGTTTACAGTTCATAGACAGATTCTAATTCACAGCCTCTAATTTGAGGATTGGGTCTCTCATATTCTGACTGGAAAAACAGCTACTTCCTTTTTTGATAAAGAGGAATTTAGCTTTTGCACGCCACAAAAGTTCTCAAAGTAGAAAATCATGTTCTCAAAGCCAGTACTGAACTATCAAAGCCAAGGGAAGGGGAGCTAAAGAGAGATTAGGCAACCTGGGGTACAAAAGGCTTCCGAGTACTCTCCCACACACCCAGCCAAGCCTTATTTGCCTTGGGGTGAGGGGCATCCTTCTTCCATCAAGCTGGAGAAGCAGCCTTGCTTTTCTTCAGCTATTTTCAGTCAGGGATAGAACTGCCACATTCAGGCCATTTTTCAGGAGGTCTACAACTCCTCAGTCTACTCCTGTCACTAGTGAATGAACATGGCTCAATAAATTAACACACCTCTTCTGCCCATTTCAGCAGCCCATGTTTGGATTTTAGGCCCTACTGGATTCCAAACAGTCACCATGGGGAGAGTGAGGGTGATTCCAGGGCTGGAAAAGACAAGAAGAAGGGACGAAAATGCCTTCAGGGCCAGGCCGTCTTAGCGCTAGAATATCAGTGCTCTAGATCTGGCATTCTGAGCAAAGCCTTCAGAAAGCGCCATTATTACCTTTCGGCGAACAGTGCACCGGTGACACATCCACTCCCCAGGAGGCAACATCTCTTCACTCAGTGGAGGATTACTGTGGGGAAAAGACAAGGGCAAGACTAAGTACTAACCTTTGATGCAGCAGGAAAAAGCCTAGGTAGGTCTGGCACAGAGCTACCTGTCCCTCGACTCCTATTCTGGCCCGTCCTGTAGCACTGCCAGGGCTCTTTCTCTCATCTTTCAAGATGCTAACGTGGCATCGTTTACAATAACCTAAAGAGTGAGGACCTACTCCCACATCTTAGGAAGAGAAGCCAAATCCAGAGCTCTCAACATTGGGCTTTACAGAGAAAGACAGAAGTAGTCTGGAGCCTTGAGAATCATCCCCCAACTATATCATGCTAACAGAATCATTGATAGGTTCTCTACAGTCTTCAAAGTTTGTCGGTATAAGTCTAAGCTCTTTCATCTGCAATTCAAAGCCCTGTGTAGCACAGTCCCATTCTACCTTCCCAGGACCCTTTCAGGTACGCTTTCGCCAGGTCAAATTGAAGACTTGATATTTCTTTCTCTAGAGCCCTTTCCCACTAGAACGCTATGCCTCTTAAACCCTATTAATCCTGTAAGGCTTAATAAAAGATGGCTGCAAATTGTTTGCTATTCCTACCATCTAAAGGTAGGCCATTTCCTTCCTCTTGAATTAGGCTTGCCTTGTGACTTGTATTGACTAGTAGAACGCAGCAGAGGTGACCTATGTTGTAACTTCCGAGGCTGGCTCTTAAGAGACCTGCAGATTCCATTTTTTCATGTTTGGAATGTTCCATCTCAGGGCCCTGCTCTCACGCCAAGAGGCCACACTCAGGAGAGTTAAGGCGCTCCAATTAACAGCTTCCTCTGAATTCCAAGCCAAAAGCCAGCATGAATTACTGCTATGTGACTAAGCTGTCTTAGATCATGCCAGCTTAGTAGAGCTTCTAAAGTACTGTGGTCCCAGACAACACAATGCTGAACAGAAAAACCACCCAGCTGAGCTAAGTCACCACATGGACTTGTGAGAGAGAATAACCAGTGTCTGTTTTAAGCCACTGAGTTTTGGGTAGTTTGTTACACAGCAACATGTAACTGAGTACAGCTCCTCCATGTGCTCTGCCTGGATTACTGGGACCTCCTGGATATGTGGATTGTATGATTTAGTTCTCTTTTGCGACTTCTCATGTTTTCCCTTGTGTGGCAGTTCTCGCTCTTTTTTTTTAATGTTTATTTTTGAGAGAGAGAGAAAGAGACAGAGAGAACATGAGCAGGGGAGGGGCAGAGAAAGAGGGAGACAGAGAATCTGAAGCAGGTTCCAGCCTCTGAGCTCTCTCTCAGCACAGAGCCCAACGCGGGGCTCAAACCCATGAACCGTGAGATCATGACCTGAGCTGAAGTCGGATGCTTAACCAACGGAGTCACCCAGGCACCTCCTCTTTTTTCTTTCTTAAGTTTTATTTAAGTAATCTCTACACCCAAAGTGTGGCTTGAACTCACAACCCCAAGATCAAGAGTTGCACACTCTTCTGACCCAGCCAGGCGCCCCGTTCTTTCTTTTCCCTTTTCTTTTCTTTTCTTTCTCTATCCATCCATCCATCCATCCATCCATCCATATATCCAATTTTTTTCTTTAGTGTTTGTTTATTTTTGGGAGAGAGAGAGAGAGCAGGAAAGGGGCAGACAGAGAGGGAGACACAGAATCTGAAGCAGGCTCCAGGCTCCGAGCTATCAGCACAGAGCCTGACGCGGGGCTCGAACTCAGGGACCATGAGATCAGGACCTGAGCCGAAGTCAGATGCTTAACCAACTGAGCCACCCAGGCACCCCCATCCAATTTTTAAAAAGTTAAGCTCTATGCCCAATGCGAGGCTTGAACTCACATCCCTGAGATCAAGAGTCACATGCTATACTGACTGAGCCAGCCATGTGCCCCTCTTATTTTTTTCATTAGAGGGACCAAGACAAGGACTAAATCTCTTCCCACCTTGTAGCTTTATAATACAGAGGTTGTGCATACAGTAGTCACTCAGTCAATACTGAATCAAAATTAGAGCTGTATAGGGCTGGCCTTACTGAACCTCCAGATCATTGATTTCCACTGAAGTTACACCAAGAACCATATGTATGAGACTTTATTAAATTCTTGAGAGAGTCACATTTCTAAGTCTGTACAGTAGCAGTTCTCAAAGTGTGGTTCCCAGATCAGAAGCAAGCATCAGTGTCATCAGGGAACTTATTAGCAAAGAAACACAAATTCTGAGACCTCACTTCAGGCCTACAGAATCAGAAATTCTGTTATGGAGAATGAGGATACATTTATGCTAAAGAAATTCTTATATCTGGTTCCTAGCAGTCAGAAGGGAGTTTTTCATCAAAAAAAAAAAAAAAAAAAAAAAAAAAAAAAAAAAAAAAAGAAAGAAATACTAAAAAAATAATTGAGGGCTGAATATATAAGGACTCTTCTTGAAGTCCCAAGGCTTAATATTATGCTGCTCTACTGTTTCTATCTACAAGAGCACTTGGCTTGGCAAATTTTCCTAGCTTCTGCTTTGCCACGCTTCCCTGGAGACCTGAATATACATGTCAGGATATCCACTAAGTCCTCACAGCTCTTTGCTTCCTTTCCTCCCTGTTTCATTGGTGGACTCTCAGGAGATCCTTAGTAGGATGCAGAAAACCTGGAGGCATACTGGCCTGTTGTGACAGGCCTTCAAGCCCTAGAGGACCATAGGTGAATGTCACCTGTAAAGTCTTCCCTAGTTCTCACCAATGGATTTCTGCATAGCCTACATCCAAACTAATGAAATGTATGCATGTAATTTGCAAAGGCTTACAGACTCTGCTACGCTTCAGCAACCATCATATTAAAATTAACCCTGAAAAGGCTGTCACTTCTGATTCTGTTTTTCATCATTTCTTTTCATCTGCCCATTTGGCTTTGTACCAAGATACTCTTTACCAAACATGTAAAGCAGAGAAGGGCAAGGCAAGGTGGTTTGAATCGAGACCTTTTACTAAGATGTAAATGGCTTCCTGGCCACCCTTCATGATTCCCTCAATCTAGCCCCAACCCCTATTGGCAGAATGAGTTATTGAAAACACAATTCTGATCATAGCACCCTCCTTATTAAAAAGCCCTTCAGTATCACCCCTACCCTATCCATTATAGGATAAAGTTCAAACTCCTCAGTATTGTAGGTTAAGACCCTTGTGGCCAGAATCCTGCCTCTTTCTCTAGCTTCATTAACCTGGTGGCTCCCCACACAGTCCATATACCCTTTCTTTAGTCTGTGTGTCTGTTCATTTTGGAGCTGCTACTTACAACCACAAAAGCTGGCCCTTCCCTCATTCCTTCACCCAGTGGATTCTTTATCTTTTGGGGCTCAAGTCAGATATTACACCTCCAGGACGCCTTCTCTGGCAGCCCCTGATTCCCTATAGCACTTCTGTACCACACTGTACTGAAACTATTATGCACTGGAACCCCCTTCTCTATGCTTTATTTACCTTTGTACCTCCACACTCTGCGAGGTGCCTGGCATACACAAAGTACTCAATAAAGCTTTAGAGAACTGGCGAACACTGGGGCATCTGGGTGGCTCAGTTGCTTGCACATCCGACTCTTGATTTCAGCTCAGGTCATGATCTCACAGTTTATGAGTTCGAGCCCCACATTGGGCTCTGCACGGCCAGTGTGGAGCCTGCTTGGGATCCTCTCTCCCTCTCTATCTGCCCTTCCCCTGCTCACACTCTCTCTCAAGTAAATACACACACACACACACACACACACACACACACACCCACAGAACTGGGGAATACTAAAATAGGCTTCTAGGAAGCAAATGAGGCAAAGCAATGCAGTTAGGCAGGCACTTGTTTTTGGTGGTTAAATCGCACACAAAATAATTTGTTTTCTAAGTCACGAAATGGTAAGATATCAAAGTCAAAGTCCACACTTGCAAACCAACCTGACTCATTTAAATCCTCTTTAAACAATTTGGTTTCTTGGTTCTTTTTCTTAACACAGGGGTAAATTGCTTAAAGTCTGTATTAAGGGGCTCTTAAAAGTAGCTCCTGGTTGGTTTCTAAAGGATTGATTTTAGAGATACCAACTTTAAGAACACTTGTTTCTCAGAATTCTAGATTATGGGCACAGGCTCCTCTTGTCTGCACTAAAGTGTGTGATAAGGGCTGTGAGTTTAGGGAATAGTACAGAGAAGTCAGAATGTTATTTCCAGGATGAGCACAGAACATTTAAAAGCGAGACCTTGTTGAGATTTTTGCTGCTTTCTCAAAGACAGAATGCGCATCTTGAAATAAACTTGAAAATGTGGCATCTTTTTAAATGTTTGTTTATTTATTTTGAAAGCAAGAGAGAGGGAGAGAGTACACGAGTCATGTCAGGGATGGGTAGAGAGGGAATGCTAAGCAGGCTCCAGGCTGTCAGCACAGAGCTGGACTCAGGACTAGATCCCACGAACTGTGAGATGATGACCTTAGCCTGAGCTGAAATCAAGAGTCGGCTGCTTAACCGACTGAGCTATCCAGGTGCCCTGAAAATGTGCTATCTTGAGAGAAGGCAGTAATATATGATAGGATGGATAGGGAAGGAAAGTCTATGTTTCTAGAAAATGAACATCACAGGTACACCCGGAATACAGAAACTGCCCACGATAAAGCTTTCTCATGACAATGTTTCCTCTTTGCCCCTAGTAATTCCTTTCAAGCTAATATTTAGAAGGCAGTTTTTCAACTCAAATATCTAGAGCAAAAGGGATTCATGAAATGGATCCAGGAAAGACAGACTGTCACTGGAGTAATAAGCTCAGGAACTAGTTCCGAAAGAGGCTGTTGTGCAGACAGACTGGTTTGATTCGCTATCAGAAATTTTGCCAACAGGGAGAGGATTCCAGGGAGAAAGGAGATTCTGCAGCTTCAAGACACTCATGTACATAACACATTCTGGAGACTTCCCCATCTCAGCTGCCCATCTTAAAGCTCTTTCTCCCATAAGAATGGTGTTCCCATAAGTTTAGTGTGCAACTTTGAAACGATTACACGCCTACCAGAGTCTTTAAATCAGGGTATGTCTGTCAAGAAAAACAAGGCTTTGTCTCAGCTCCCGCTCATCCCTATATATCAACGAAGACAAGGTGCTCAGAGCCATTCTCTATAAAAGGAAATCGTTAAAAGTTAAAAGTCAGGTAATGTTGGAAATGCTCTATTAGAGTTTCTGCTGTGCAGCAGTGAAAACCATGAGGACACTATAATGAGCCAGTACTGCCTGTAAAGACATCAGTATGCTTCCTAGTCACTAAAGCTCAGAAACAGCAGAGTGACAATCTCATCTTACGTCTACATAGCATATTACAGTTCACAAAGTGTTTTCACAGATGCTCTTATTTGATCTTCACCAGCACACTGTGACAATTCTTATTCCTGTCATACAGGTGAGGAAATGGACTCATCTTAAGCCATGGAGCCAGTTAAGTTGCAGAATTAGAACTCGAATCAGTTTCCTGGTTCTTTCAAATCTTGAGCCCAAGCTGTTTGTAAAAAACCTTTGGTAGTTCTCTTATTTCTGGGGAACACAGTGGAATATTCGCTAAAATATCTTCCTCAACCCTCAAGGTCAAGCATTTCCTTCGACATCAGTCAATATTTATTGAGTTCCCACTGCTTACTAACCAATGCCACGCTGGAGGTACCACACTGGAGGAGGGACAAGTGGTTATTATCTACCCCACCAAGAAACAAACTACTCTCCTTTGGGGAGAGAGGACCAAAGTCATTTGTCCTCTCAAGCATTTAATGGACAATCATTTTATGCTAGGCAATGTGCTAAGTGGTGAAATTTCAGACATGGTCCCTGCTCTCAGGGATCACAGGCTAGAACATCATGAAAAGAACAGTTGACAATGAGACCACATACAATTGAATACACCCTGATCCTTGCCACACAAAGCTATGTAAGACTTAACTGTGCACAGATGCCAGACTCAAAGAGCCCCAGAAATTTGGTTATTTGGTACCTGAAGGTGGCAGTGACCTTTTCCCTACTCTTTTTCCATAATTCACAACTATTCAGCAAGTGGTAAGTCAGTCAGTGATCCTTTAAAGACGGCAAAGTTAAGGATCTTGAGGGGTTCAGGAGGAAACTATAGTTTTGGAAGCAGGTGTATTTCTGTATTTTGAAAAACTACCTGAAAGAAGGAAAGTTCTGGAAGGGAGGACATTTTCCTGGCAATGGGTGTTTTATGTCCATCTAGAACCCAATAGCATATGAACCTTTAGATTCCTTCTGAGAACTGTCCAAGTCATAGAAAGGAAGGTGAGCCCCAGAATGTACACAAGCTGGCTTGTCTTGGAAAACTGGTAGCTCTTTAAAGAGTGCCCTGTGGACAGAGCTTTTGCAGAATATCCATCTTCACTGCTTTGGAGGTTTCCTCCCAGATCATTTGTTAAAAAGCCCTGGCCCAGGGGTGCCTGGGTGGCTTAGTAGGTTAAGTGTCCAACTTCAGCTCAGGTCATGATCTCATGGTTAGTGAGTTTGAGCCCCACATCAGTCTCTGTGCTGACAGTGTGGGTCTGCATGCGATTCTCTCTCCCTTCTCTCTCTGCCCTTCCCCCACTTGCTTTCTCAAAAAGTAAATAATAAACTTAGGAATAAAAAAAAACCAAAAAACCAAAAAACCAAACAAAAAAAAACCCTGGCCTGGGGCACCTGGGTGGCTCAGTCCATTAAGCATCTGACTCTTGATTTCATCTGACTCTTGATTTCGGCTCAGGTCATGACCTCATGGTTTGTGAGACTGAGCCCTGTGCCAGGCTCAATCTCTCCCTCTCTCAAAAATAAATACAACTTTAAAAAAAACTCTATTTCTGGAGTCCTCAAAGAGAAAACCACAAACTTGCACCCCTCAGCTAACTGTAATGCCTGTATTGATAGACCTCTCCATGTCAAAGATTCAAAGCCCAGAGCCAGATGATCCCAACTCACAGCCAAAGGATGAAGTCCAGTTTTAATTTAGAATGCCTCTTTCATTCACTAATGAGGCTGCAGCCCACCACTGCAGGTGGAAGACGTTAGTTGTCATGGTTCTTGGCTCTCTAATTAAGAGGATCTATTTCAAGTCATATACCAGTGTGGCTGATCTGAGTCTAACCTCACTCATCTCCCCCACCTATTAATACATATGAACCTGCACGATATTAACATTTACTTCAGATTTAGTCGCCACCAATGGGACCTGTTGCTCCACAGCTCTGCGTTAATTATCCATCCAGCGCAAGCAGTTTTTCAATATGGAACTGGAAAGGAGAAGGGGGAGGGGAACAAGAGAACAAAGGGAGGAGGGGAGAGGTGGAGAGAGAGAGAGGGAGACAAGGAAGCAGAAAGACTGCCTTTTATTTCAGAGACCCATTTTTTTGCATTAAAACATGCAGATAAAAATGGTGTTGGGCTGTGGACTTGTTTTTAAAAAATACGTTAGGTTACCGATGTATGGTTTGCAACTGTCCATCCAGCTAAGTGACACTGACATTTTAAAACTTGAGCCAAAGGCAGCTGGGGAGACATGGAAATATCACTTAACCAAATTAAAAGCTTTGGTATGTATCTTAGGACAAAAGGAAGCAAGATGGATGAACAATATTTAAGAAAGAAGACACTTCATTTTTTCTTCCTAGACTGACAAAATATTCTATTTAATACAAAGGCTGAACAGGAACACTATGCAGACAGCACATCTGTACACAATACACCAACAGCCTTCCACTCGGGCTCTCTTCTAAAAGAGGTCAGTCGCATGAACTGCTAGGGTCTTTCCTGTCAGAACCCATCATTCACCAAGAATCAGAAGCTCTCGAGCCATATGTGGCAGTTTCAGTTAAAATATCAGACTAAGAAAGATTTCACTGCCCCCCCCCCCCATCTATATGTCCCCTCCCCTTTTTGGGTGGTGGTGGGGTGTTCAACCAGCAAACAATAGCATTGAGCAGTTTTGATTTTTAATTTCACAGTTCATGGGTCTCATCCATCCATCTGAGGTCCACTACCAGATAAAAATCCTGCAATTATATTTAATGGCATTGTGTTAAGAGTGACTGCAAAAGACAATACATGCTCAGAACAGGCCCACTCTCCCTCACACCAGCCCTGCTGCCCTTGGCCAGCTCAGGAAATATGTTGGTATTAGCCAAAATGGGAGCGAAGGTGATCACTGACAGGACCACCAACACGTCTCAGCCTCCTGGCAGCCATCTTGATCTACAAAGGAACCTAGGAGCACAGAAAACAAGCCTTTTGTAAACTGAAACCAGCTTCTGTTCTAGAAAAGCGAAGAGGTGCCAGGTAAAATCTAATTTAAAAATATCTTTTAAAACTTAAAAGCTGTCTTAATATATCCAAATTTAATCGTCTAAGTTTTGAAGAAACAAAATCTAATGAAATTTAAATGTCAGCATTAAACAGTAAGTTTCCTCTGGACACTTGTACAGGCATCAGTTTTTATCTTCAAATATAGCCTACCTTTCAAAGGCAGGGAAGATGGCCATACTGAAAGGCAATGGAGATAAAAACAAAGTTCAGGGGTCCTTGCCCTGCTTCATCCTAGCTACTGACTCAAGCACAGCTAATGCCACAAAGTACATAAAAAGTACAAGGACCGCTGGCTTTTTCATGCAAAGCCTCAGTAGCAGTGTTAACAAGGAAACCAATGAAGTGCCAGGCCATTACAAATGCCCCATTGAGAAACTTAGCTAGTTGCGTCACTTCCACAGGCATACAGTCCTTTCAAACTAGCTGACTGTGCCCCCAAATTTCATTGCCTTCTATGCAGAGCTGGTTTGTGGCATCCTCCCAGTGAAGGACACCTGGGGAACAGGGTTATAAAGTCAGCGCAGCAAAAGGAGGGTGGGAGGGTAGAGCACCAACAGTTACACCAGGTGTTTTCCCTCTGCCAACTTCTCTACAAGCTGAGACTGGGTGCCACAGGGCCTTATCTATCATGAGTTTGGCTATTCTGTCAATCCTGGCTTCTCCACAATGGCAAATGAGCTGGCTACAGACATTTAAAAAATGTGCTTCATTCGTTCACCTCATCAGAGATGTTGGAGCCCCCCACCTGTTTTGGAAGTCAACATTCTGGCCTCAACACTTTCTGATGTTCCTAGGGAATGTTCCATTGGAAAGAAGAATCCACAATTGTAACTGTGTATTCCAGAAGAGTCTCAGAGGTATGGAAAACTGGGTACTGTTCCGTAGCCAAATTTATTGGACTATCAAGAACAAGGAAGTAACCAGGCCGTATTCTTTTTGCACACACAGCTCAGGAAATCTGGATCAGTTTACATCTTATAGATACTGGACCTCAAATTCTATAAAGGCTGGGAAAACTAAAAACACTAGCAATGTCTTTATTTGAAATCCAACTAAATACAGGGAGCAGGTTTCTACTTAAGACCCAGCTGCTTCTCCCTAAGGAGGATTTCTGCTTAATTTACCCTCCTCTGACAGGGTCTCCTTAAAAAAAGGAAAAATAGAGAATAATAATAATTTGCACCAAAGCAGCACAGGGCCTATTCCCTCCCTCTTTTACCCCCCCCCCCCCAATTTTACTCATAAACCTTAAAGCTCCCCACCCTACATGATTGAAGTAATCTCCTGGGCATACTGTCAAACTATGCTGTCGTGGTTTGATGCCACAGCTAAGTGCTGACTTGAGCTTCTGAAGCCTTCCAGTTATACCCCCAGTGACCTATTTAGGAGGTGAACATACTTCTCAGAGAGAGAGCACCATAATTTTTTCCCTTTGGCCCACTTTTCTCTCAGATGATCCCTAACCAAAGAACGATCACCCTTAAAGGTCTGATCGTGTGCACACAAACGATAAGATTTGAGGAAAGCTCTTACACAGCAAGCATACAAATCTTGGACATGAGTTCTTTCCCATAATTTCAATAAACTGCAGCTACTTTTCTTACCATACAGCTTACTTCAACACCAACAAACTGAAGCCTGCAGTCAAAGATGTCTGATATCGTGGAATGAGGTGTTATAAGAATTAAGTTAAGCTAGAATGAATGGCTAAGTGTCATCTAAGCCAGGCAAAACCATGAGGAGTAAAAAGGAAGGATAAAGAAAACAAAAATGAGGGGCAACTGGGTGGCTCAGTCGGTTAAGCGTCCGACTTCACCTCAGATCATGACCTCACAGTTCATGGGTATGAGCCCTGTGTCAGGCTCCATGCTGACAGCTCAGAGCCTGGAGCCTGCTTCAGATTCTGTGTCTCCCTCTCTCTCTGCCGCCTGCACCACCCCTCCCCCCTGCCCTTCACACTCTCTCCTTCTTTCTCTCTCTCAAAAATGATTAACATTAAAAAAAATGATAAAGCCAAACAATGTTTATCAAAAGGCCAAAATCACTGACAGAATACTCCCTATATTTAAGATGCTTTCAAAAAATGGCAAGCAAGGGGAGCCTGAGTGGCTTAGTCAGTTAAGGGTCTTGATTTCAACTCAGGTCATGATCTCACGGTTCGTGAGTTCGAGCCCCACATTGGGCTCTGCGCTGACAGCACAGAGCCTGCTTAGGATTCCCTCTCTCGAGCCCCTGCTCAAGCTCTTGCTCTCTCTTAAAATAAATATATAAACTTAAAAAAACAAAAACAAAAAATGGCAAGCAAGATCAAGGAAAGTTGAATATAGCCAGCCTATGCATAAAAAGAACTATAAGGGGCACCTGGGTGGCTCAGTGGGTTATGCGTCAGAATTCAGCTCAGGTCATGATCTCGTGGTTCCTGAGTTCGAGCCCCACATCGGGCTCTGTGCTGACAGCTCAGAGCCCGGAGCCTGCTTCAGATTTTGTGTCTCCCTCTCTCTCTGGCCCTTCCCTTCTCGAGCTCTGTCTCTCTCAAAAATAAATAAACATAAAAAAAAAATTATAAGGGACACCTGGCTGGCTCAGTCAGAAGAGCACCCAACTCTTGATCTTGGGGTCATTAGTTTGAGCCCCATGTTGGGTGCAGAGATTACTCAAAAAAAAAAAAAAATCTTAAAAAAATTTTAAAGAAAGTCATAAGTTTGGACACTTTTAACAAGATTAATGAAATACAATTTTCATAATGCATTTTGACCAGTAATTGAGGATTGCCAATTGAAAAAGTTCACTGTAGAGTTTCCCTCTAATGTTTCTAAAGCTTTGTTAAAACCAAAAATCAGTAGAATGCTATCTGATGGTTCAATGCATGTGAGAATTAAAAAGCTCCCAGCTCAGCATAGGACCCCAGGGCTGGTGGAAAGAACAACAGTAGCTCCTCATTGCCAGTTTTGTAACGTACCTACAATCACTTAAAGTTCTATGCATTTCATTACCTTCTCTGCTCTGTTCTCTGCACAAATGCAGAGCAGAGAAAAATAATATTCAACATCCTTCTAAGGATCACAGCTGGATAGAAAGTCTGTAAATGTGTTTATGCTGCTACAAACAGGGTTCCACCCTGGAACTCAAGCTTGCTAGTAATTCTGAGAGGTTCCCTCAGCCTCGTGTGGCCGGGTGGTAAAGTGATGTCTTTGGGCTACGGTTAAATTCAAACCCCGTGGAGAGTCCTCTTGCTCACTCAAGCTTATTTCAAAAGAGCCTCACGCAGAGCCCAAATCAGTGGGAAAGACTGAAGGTAGGTTCAGGCATGGAGTCCCCGCCCTGCTGTTACACTCTCTGTCTTTTGTCCTTTCAAGACTGGGAAACATTTCCTGGGAGATATATCTTGTACAGTTTATCAGAAAACAGGGAGGGGCGCCTGGGTGGCTCAGTCGGTTAAGCGTCCAACTTCGGCTCAGGTCATTATCTCAGTCCATGAGTTCGAGCCCCACATCGGGCTCTATGGTGACAGCTCAGAGCCTGGAGCCTGCTTCGGATTCTGTGTCTCCCTCTTTCTCTGCCCCTCTGCTGCTCAAGCTCTGTCTCTCTCTGTCTCAAAACAAAACAAAACAACAACAAAAAAACCCGGGAAGGGCAAAGACTTAAAAACCAATGCTATTAACATACAGGAAAGCAAATGTAATTAGGGAGAAAGGAACGGTCACCGTGTTTTTTGTTAACAAAGGTACTACCCACTTGGTAGAACTAGACATCGTTTCTGTTCCCCAACCAGTGCTTCTCTTTGTGTCTCTCTCATTTGTAATACCACTAGGTATTGCACAGCAGTGAGCGGAGAAAACGGGTCAGCCTCTGGCTTTTAAGTAGTTTAGTGAGCATTTAGTACACGGTTGCAAAAGGGAAAGTAGCCTTTTGAATGAGTGAGTCAAGTTTTACATTACTTGAAATTTCATCAGTCTGTAAGGCGTACTCGGAATTTGTTTACCGTGAATTCAACAACAGCTCTACATAGCAGACAAATTCTTTTTTGCTGATGGGTCAAAGCAATGATTTCTCCTTTTATCAGTGTCTATTGTACCCCTCAAGTGTCTTCCACCTCCCGTGCAAATGTGCTAAAACTTCATCTTTTTTTCTTATTTGCTGAGACCTAGATTCAGAAATAGTATTAGGCTTAAAGGATGAAGACTTTGACATCTGTAAATGGCAGGCATAAAAAGGAGTCACCTTCTTATTCTTCTTAACTGCTCCCAAGTCATGGGAAAAGCAGTCAGCTAGTGACCTGTGCATGCGTCCTGGGCATGGTGACAAATCCGCAATACCAAAGTGCCTTTCTGAAATTTGGTCTAGGACTTGCACTGAATACAATGTCCTCCTCTTTCAGGAAACTGGCAGGGGGACAGCTGTACTCCTGTCCGGTCTCTTGGGAGGCTAGCATTATGCGGAGGTGCTCTTATAAGTGTCACTCATTGAATGGCAATGCAGCTGGCCATGTTTGTACTCCCTGGGGACTCTTAAGTTAAAGGAAGAGCAAAGTCGAGGTGGGAAAACAAACTGTCCCCTTCCCCCTGCTGTGGTGATTTAAAATTCTGGCACCTTAAGATAAGAATGCATTTCTAGGAGCCTGTGCTGCATGATCATAATAATATAACCATCAAAACCCCGAGAGCATCATCAAAACCCCAACCAGAATCTTTGACTAGGGTGGCCTGCTTAACTACACGCCCAAGGAACTGTGTATGTGCTGGGGGTGGGACAAGAAGGTTCAGAGATAGATTTTAACACTCTTATGTATAACCAAAAGCAAACAACATTCAGCTGCATCTATTTTCTATTGCCTTAGCACTTGTAGGAGAAAAGATGTACCCATCTCTGTTAAGAAGCTGGACATCTGCATTCCTAGGTAGCAAAAATCCTCTTGGGGGCATCAAAACAGACTGTTTGTTTTTATAAGCTATATAAAACCTTCAGGCAAATATTCTCTTCACTCTGTCTCCCTATTTATTGCTATCTGGGCCTACATAAAGACACATATAAACAGGTGAGTTCACCTAAGCGTACAATTTTTGTTGTTAATGGAGTTCAAAAGATACCTCAATTGATCTGGAGTTATTTCCATCCCAAGCTGCCACCAATCAAAGCGAGAAAATTAAAACTGTCCTCCTTAAACTAGGAATCTCCAAGTACGAGGGATTTCTATACACAGAAATTTTCTATTGTGGCTAGTGGTGCCTTAAGGCAGGTGGCAGATAAGGTTCTCTCCACTGAGATGCACCATCCTGACTGGAGTTCACAGAAGAAACCTTTTACTCACTGTTATTACATTGATAATAAAAGCACAGCCATTAAAGTGCGCTTGGGGCGCCTGGGTGGCTCAGTCGGTTGAGTGTCCGACTTCGGCTCAGGTCACAATCTCGCGGTTCGTGAGTTCGAGCCCTGCGTCGGGCTCTGGGCTGATGGCTCAGAGCCTGGAGCCTGCTTCCGATTCTGTGTCTCCCTCTCTCTCTGCCCCTCCCCCGTTCATGCTCTGTCTCTCTCTGTCCCAAAAATAAATAAACGTTAAAAAAAAAAAAAACTAAAAAATAAATAAATAAATAAAGTGCGCTTAAATCACCTTTCTTCTACATAAGACTCAAAAATTAGAAAAATAAAATGGGTGAGTGAAAAGACAACCCACAGAATGGGAGACAATACTCACAAATCATGTATCTGACAAGGAACTTGGTATCTAGAACATACAAAGAACTCTTACAACCTAGTAATAATAGTAAAAAAAACCCCAAGTAACCCAATTAAAATTGGACCAAGGATCAAAATGGACATTTCTCCAAAAAAATATACAAATGGATAATAAGCACATGAAAAGATGTTTGGTATCATTGGCCATTAGGGAAATGCAAATCAAGGGGTATCTGGGTGGCTCAGTCAGTTAAGCATCCAACTTCAGCTCAGGTCATGATCTCACAGTTTGTGAGTTTGAGCCCCACGTCAGGCTCTGTGCTAATAGCTCAGAGTCTGGAGCCTGCTTTAGATTCTGTGTCTGCCTCTCTTTCTGACCCTCCCCCACTCACACTGTCTCTGTCTGTCTCTCGAGAATAAATACACATTAAAAAAGTTAAAACAAAACAAAACATAAAACAGCACTCCCACTCACAGGACAGGTTTTTATCAAGAAGATAATAACAAGTATTAGAAAGGATGTGGAGAAATTGGAAGCTTCCTATACTGGTAAGAATGCAAAATGGTGTAGCCACTTTGGAAACCAGTCTAGCAGTTCTTCAAAGGTTAAACATGAGTTACCCTATGACCCAGCAATTCCACTCCTGGGTACACAACCAAGAGAAATGAAAACAGATGTCCACACAAAATGTGCACACAAAAGTTTACAGCATCATTATTCCCAATAGCCAAAAGGAGAAAAAACCCAAATGTCTATTAACTGATAAACGAATAAACAAAAGTGTGGTATATCCATAAACAGACTTGTATTCAGCCATGAAAAGGGATGAAGTACTGATAAATCCTACAAGCGTGAACCTTGAAATCTCATTGAGCCCTTTTGAGTATCACTGGTCTTTTCACTGAGAGCTCAATAAAAACCAGTGTTTCATCTGGCACTCAGTTGTGACTATTTGGATCCTTTTTCAGTTCAAATTAGGTAATTTATTTGTCTCATTTTATGATTTGGCTTTTAAAAAATTATCTTGGAGACATACTTAAGAAATTGAAACAGACCAACATGAATCCCATCTCCAGATGTAAAAGAAGACAGTACCTAAACATGTCTTTTATATACTTACACACAAAAAAAATACACTAGTCATTTACAAAGTTTAGTTAGTGGAGCCCATCTGTAAAGTACTTTGAGAGCCTTAAGGAGCAGCAGGAAATTGATGAGATTACAACTGCATCCTACCTTTCATTAAGTATGGTAATCAATTTGGGGATAGGCCCAAAATGAAAAATTTCTCACAGTAGGACCACTAACTACTTGCCTTAGGTTACACAAACACTGTTACCTTTGAAGAACATTACCTCCTCCTTCACTTTAAAAAATTTGATACTTCATTTTTTTTAAAGTTTGTTTATTTATTTAGAGCGTGCATGCGCACAAGTAGGGGAGGGGGCAGAGAGAGAAAATCCCAAGTAGGCTCCGCACTGACAGCCCAGAGCCAGCCGATGCGGGGATCGAACTCACTAACCACATGAGATCAGGACCTGAGCTGAAACCAAGAGTCTGACCCTCAACCAAATGAGCCACTCAGGTGCCCTCTGACACTTCCTGTCTTAACCACAGCCATCTACGTCACCAACATTTTGTGAGTAAACAATTCATCGAAATATTATTACTATTATTATTATTAAACAGTGATTATCCTCTTATCTATAAACCAAAGCACTCCTATCACAAGAATTAGACCCTTAGCCCCACATTAAGTTTACAAAGCATGCATGTGAAATTGAGCTAAAATTGAATGTTATCAGACACTCCCTGTTTGAGTGGAACATTTAAAAACAATACTACACACCCAGATTCCAATGCAATGCAGCAAATGCAAAAATAAATAAAATACACATAAAACCAAATCAGGTTTGTTTACTGTTGAATCATTTTACTATTGAGGGGGCAGGGTGACGGGAGGAAGGCCAGATGCCGTCACCTCCAGGTCTTCAGTGCTAAGCTTCTAAGCACTTAAAATGTCAGAAACAACAGATTCATAAGGTAATATTAAAATGAATGTATTTTAGGGGCGCCTGGGTGGCTCAGTGGGTTGGGCGGTCGACTTCGGCTCAGGTCATGATCTCGCGGTCCATGAGTTCGAGCCCCGCGTCGGGCTCTGTGCTGACCCGCTCAGAGCCTAGAGCCTGTTGTGGATTCTGTGTCTCCCTCTCTCTCTGACCCTCCCCCGTTCATGCTCTGTCTCTCTCTGTCTCAAAAATAAATAAATGTTAAAAAAAAAAAAATTAAAAAAAAAAAAAAAAAGAATGTATTTTTTTTTTTTTTTTTTTTTTTTCAATGCTTTTTATTTATTTTTGGGACAGAGAGAGACAGAGCATGAACGGGGGAGGGGCAGAGAGAGAGGGAGACACAGAATGGGAAACAGGCTCCAGGCTCCGAGCCATCAGCCCAGAGCCTGACGCGGGGCTCGAACTCACGGACCGCGAGATCGTGACCTGGCTGAAGTCGGACGCTTAACCGACTGCGCCACCCAGGCGCCCCAAGAATGTATTTTAATTCATCAGTAGACTAATACTATTCTCATGAGGAGCCAAACACAACAAATCAGAAAAATCACCTTCTTAAATGCTCAAACGGCAAAGATTTTCTGCAAGGCAGTTTTCTACTCTATGTGTGAAACCTTTCTTGTTATGACTCACTGAAAATTAAATATGCAAAACTCCAAGCTGAGCTTAGTTTTGCCTGTGCACAGAGACCTTTTTACTCTCATTCTTCGAAAACCTCATTTTGGATCTTGCTGCCAACACCAAAGAGAGGAAAGCCGGCCAACAATTCCAAATATAACATGCGGAGGCAAATGCTACAGAAATCTGTCTGACGGGAAGCAACCATGCTGAGGTCTGCTGAGGTAGATGCACTTCTCAATCAGACCGTTTTGGTCCCTCGGTCGTCTAGAGCAAAATGCCATGAGAAAGCAATCAGAAAACATCCAGTTTCCAGGCAGCCTCATTACCGAAGACCTATGGTATTTATTCACTTTATCAGTGAGAACAATCCAATCCATTTCAAACACAAAGATGGGCCAGTGGCAACTAGAGCACCACAAGTTATCGTAATTTTTGTAAACCAGTTTTTAGGGACCAATCCATGGAGACCAGTATTTTCCGAAAGTCCAATGAATGCCATGACAATTATGATAGAGAGGTCAGATTCACCAGAAAACACTTACAAAAAAACCCCATATCTCTTTCCAGTTCTCCTGGGGCAGGTTTAGTAACCCCTACTACCACTCTGAATAACTGATAAACCAGTTCAACTTAGATAAAATGATTACACTATCACTTAAACAAAAACAAAAAATCACCTCCTCGAGTTTAATTCTTTAGAGAGGTCATGGGGCTGAGCACAGAGCAATTCATTCCCCAACCCAGGGGATCATTACAGAAAACCCAGCTATAGGGCTTCCAGTCTAATTGGGAAGAGAGAACTGTTCCTCATACAAAGCACTGGCCCCTGAGAAAAGAAAAGACAATTAAAACAGTTTATCTGACCAGTCATTTCCTCCAGCAGTTTATCTTAGAAAAATCCCCTGTGGTTATGGCTATGTCACTACGCCCAGGAGGTAAAGTTTGCCTAGAATCACTTCTGGAACATTTTACTAGATCTCGTTCACTGAGGCAAGCTGGCAAGGGACACTAGACTGAAAAAAGAACTTGTCTCAGACAGCTTTGAATGAAGACCCACAGCAGCACTGAAATTAGGATCTACAGGATTTGTAAAACCTCCACCTTCACTCTTGCACATTGTGAATATTAAGAAAATTAACATTACGCTGCTTATCTAAGCACAGCTGACCCTTGGAAAACATGGGTTTGAACTGCAGGTCCACTTGTATGTGGATTTTTTTTTGTTTTTTTTTGAGAGACTGAGAGAGTGGGACAAGGCAGAGAGACAGAATCCCAGGCATGTTCTGCAAAGTCAGTGCAGAGCCCAATGCAGGGCTCGAATTCATGAACCACAAGATCAAGACCTGTGCTAAGGTCGGATGCTTAACCAACTGGCCACCCAGGCGCCCCATGCAGATTTTCTATAGTACAGCACTGTATCTTCTCTTGTTTATGATTTTAATAGCATTTTCTTTTCTACAGTTTACCTTACTATGAGGATACAGTGTACAATACACGTAACATGCAAAACAGGTGTTAATTGTGTTACTGGTAAGGCTTCTGGTTAATAGTAGGCTATTGTAGTTAAGTTTTTGAGGAGTCAAAAGTTATGCAGATTTTTTTAATGCTTGCGAGTTGGTGCCCCTAAACTACCCCAGCATTGTTCAAGGGTCAACTGTAATCCAGTCTTAGCAAGTTAAAAAGGGAAGCAAGAGAAAATATAGCCATACCTAACTGCACTCCCACATGGCACAAGTAAGCAGTAATAGCATGAATTAAAGCCAGCACACTCAGGAATCAAAATTTCTGAGACTGTCAACTGCTTGACCTAAACTCTGGTGGAGATGGTTAACGAAGTACTTCACTTGTGCTGGAAAGAGTGGAATAGAAGGCAGGAAAGTGGGATAAGCCTCACTTAAAAGAAAGCTTCCTTCGTTTGTACCAGTATCTAGAATGTTTTGTAATTTATATAATAACTCAGATAAGTCAATGGTACATTCAGTACTGGCATCTTCAAAGAGAGAACTGGAGATGTGAAACAAACCCTGCCTCATTTACTAGGGTTCTCGAATCTCTGATTACCAGCTCCCATTCATGGTCCTTAAAAAAAAAAAAAAAAAAAAAAAAAAAAAAGTAAAAAGAAAAAAAGAAAAGTATTCAATGAAATGCAGTCTGGGCAAACCCGAGTCTCACCAACAGCTAAAAGTACCTCCTTCTCTCCTAGCTGAAGTAGAAACTGTTAATTGTTACAACTTGACAAGACTTACACTCCTCTAATTAGAAGATCCAGGTTGGGTTTTAGAGTTTAAAAGCCGAAACTCAGGCAAAACAGTTTTTCCATACCTAAAGTTTCTAATAAACAATCTCAGCTTACTAAACAAATGGTCTGAACAAACGAGACTAAAGATAATGAGTTTATAGGGGCACCTGGGTGGCTCAGTCGGTTAAGCATCGGATTTCCGCTCAGGTCAGGTCATGATCTTTTGGTTGGTGAGTTCAAGCCCCGTATCCCTCAGTGCTGACAGCTCAGCCTGAAGCCTGCTTGGGATTCTGTGTCTCCCCCGCTCTCTGCCCCTCCCCACTCACGTGTTTTCTCTCTCTCTCTCTCTCTCTCTCTCTCTCTCTCTCTCTCTCAAAACTAAATAAACATTAAAAAAAAAAAAAGATAATGAGCTTACAAAATTCTCACTCAATACAGGGGTCATCATTCTTGGTTAACAATAGCTTCCTCCTAGAGGTAAAACATTAACCCACATTTTAAATCAAGAAGCCTACAATTCAGTCTGGGTATATGTATCAAACAAGCACAATAAAAAACACAAGCAACAGGAAAAAACTGATAAACAACATAACATATCCAGGTACAAATCTCTTCCTTGCTCAAGACCAGCACAGGAAACTTGACCAGAGAGATTTTCTCCAGGTAGATCACACCTTACAGGAAGCAAAGGCTAAAAACCACAGACCCTTCCTGCTGGTATTAGTCACTACATAATAAAAAATTTAAAGCCAGCAACAAAGCTTCCTCCAGGATAACCATTTTTGTCCCTGCAACATTACAAGCGAAGATGGGGTGCCCTCCTGGGCAAAAGCGTCTTGGGAATGGTAATGGGAGCTTCCTACATAACTTCTGACCACAGACTTAATTTGCCCGGTATCAGTCATCTGTCTCGTAAGTGTTCCAAAACCTGCAATTAGTACAAATATACAGTAAGCACTACTCCACAGAGAGACAGAATGTGAATGAAACACTGTAGAGAACAGAAGGAAAACCTCTTTTTTCTTCCAGAGGACTAAAAAAAGGCAGTATCAAAAACGGGGCGGGGGGGGGGGGACAAACAGAAGCCCCTCTCTTTCCCGCTCCCTCACAAACGCCTGTTTCACTCAACTGTTGCTGAACGACAGAACAACACCCATCAGAACACGACGCAATCTGGGTTCCCTGCGCTGATGGAGGATTTTCGTGGAGGGCAGAGATGATTTCTCCAGGCAGAAACCGGAGTTTAAACTCTTCCTGGCCGGATTGTTCTGGGCTGAGCTGCTGAGGAGGATCACGCAGCGGGCGATCAACCCAGGTCCCTCCCTCTCTCTCCGGTCTCTCCCCTCCTCTCGCGTTCAGTAAGGGGGGGCGGGGGGAAGCGCTCAGCTTTCCAGCTCTCTGCTCCTTAAAAATGCCCTCGCGGAGCCAACCGCACACAATCCTGCCCCAGCAGCAAAGAATTTTGCCGCGAAGGGCTCGCCGATCCGAAGCGAAGTGAAATCGGCGCCCAAGGGCAATTTTAATTGTCTAACCCGGCCCGATTTCCTAAGAGGCGGCAGCGCGGGGAGGGAAAGAGGGAGGCAGCTCCGAGAGGCAACAGGGGGCAAGCGGAGCCAGAGAAAGGGGACCAAAGCGGCGAGATCCTAGCCCTGCCCCCCGAGGAGCTTCTGCAGAAAGGACCCCGAGCCTCTACCCCCACCGTTCCCCGGGAGACGTTTGCAAATCATATATGCAGCCAAAATGGCGCTGAGAATAAAAATATAATTTAAAGGCAGGTCGCCATATTGTAAACAGAGAAGCAGAGAAGAGGCAGACTCGAGAGACACCCTCCATGATTTCCACAGTCGCAAGCGCCCGGGCGTCCGGCCCCCCGGGTCCGTACCAGGCCAGCTCGGGCGGCCGAAGGCCCCACGCACCCGCCCGCAGGAGAGCCCAGCCCGGCAGGACCCCGAGGGCGGCGGGCGCGCGGGCAGGCGAGCGGCACCGGGCCCGGAGCTCCTCCCCTTCCTCCCCCGCCACCGCCGGCCGTGCCCTGCCGGCTCTGTCCCGGCTACCCAGAGACTTCCAATCCCAGATGGGGCTCTCCTCACTCGTCCCAACCCCCACCTCGGGGTCTGGACACACTGCTGCTCCTCCTCCCCCCCCCCCCCCCCAAACGGCTAGATCCCAGCAGACACCTGGGGGCGGGGAGGCGCTCGCCCCAGCGGCTGCAGAAAGTCAGCTAGCGGCTGCAAGCGCCCGTTATTTCGGCAGCCAGGGGTAGGCCGGGTGAAGGAATGTGCCGAGAAGGGTCAGCGAAGGAGCTGCAAAGGGGTCCCCAGACCTTACCAGCACTGGAGGTGGAAGGCGGCCGGGCAGTGGTCACAGCACAGGAGATCCCCACCTTCTTTGCAGCTATCGCAGCTGTCGTGGTTGGTGGCCCTGCCGCTTCTCCGGGGCTCTTTTTCAGGCTTCCGACTCCGCTTTTCTGCCTCGTCCGTCTTGGGGGGAGCCAGCAGAGCTTGGATTTGCTGCACACACACATAAACGGCGTGTGTGCACACTCGGAGCTCCCGGGCGGTCCGTCGCCCCCCCGGCAGGGCTTCTCCGTCACCCACCCCTCTCCCCCCTTTTGTCCTTCTTCCTCCCATCCAAGCTGCTCCCAGAACCTCTCAGCCCCCCGGAACCGGGGGGAGCCCACCCTAACAGCGTTCCTGCAGCACAACGAGAACAGCCTCTTCCAAATGGGGAGGATCAGGGTAGGGGGATGGGGAGAGGGTGCGCGGTTCCCTTCTCGCCACTTCCTTGTATGGACAGTGGGGGACTCCAAAGCCAGGCTCTGGAAAGGCCTGAAACCCGGTACCCGGACGTGCTGGGGGAAGCACAAAGGGGCCGACAAGAAGGGGGTGGGGAGGCCCGCCGGTGCAACGACATGGAGTGGGTTGGTGCCTCGGGAGAGCGAATCCAGGGCGGCGGGTAGGTGAAACTGCTGCAAACGTCCTCGGAGGCTAAGCTCAGCCCCTCGAATTGCAAAGAAGGGAGGGAGAATCTGGGTGAGGAAGAATCCCCCTCCCCCGGCCCTTTTGCGCTGTGAGCTCAGGACCGGCTTTGTGGGGCGGAGGGCGGAGGTTCCCTCCCGGCGCTGGGGGAAGGGGATGAGGAGGGCCACTCTTACCTCCATCAGCCCCCCCGACGTGTCCAAGTCGTACACGATCGTCTTGGTCTCCATTTTCTCCCACATTCATCCACCTCCCGGGCTGGGCGCTCTCTGCTCCGGCCCCCCCAACCCCGGGGGGAGGGGGGAAGCGGGGGGAGGGGGCGCTCCTGACCCCGGCCCCCCTTCTTTTTTCCCAACACGGGTCCCGACTTCCTCGCCCTGGCTCCCCCCCACCCCCCGGCCCCCAGTCCCCGGGACGGCAGCGTCCTCCCCACGGGCCGTGAGGGGGGAGCGGCCCCTCAACCCCGGCCCGGCGGCTGGCTGCACGGTGGGTCCCGGCTCCGGGGGTCAGGCCTCGGCGGGGCCTAGTCCCACAGGCTAAAGCCGGCGCTGGCGACCGCTGGTCCGGCCGGGAAGGCTGGCGGGCGCTGCCATCCCGGGGTTGGGGGGATAGGAGGGGGGGTGAGAGGTTAGGTGAGGTTGTGGTACGTGAGGTGACTGCGGGGAGGGTGATGGGGGGTGGTCCCCGGGCTCCGCCTCTCGCCGCCGCCGCCGTCTGCGTCCCGGCTGCCGCGCACTTGGCGCAAACTTACCGCGAGCGCCCGCAAAGCCACCCGCGCAGGCGCCCCGGGATCGCCGCTCGCCGCGCGCAACCGCAGTGACAGCCGGCGGCCGGGCTCCCGCGCAGCCGCAGTGAGGGGGTACCCCCCAGCGCGCAGCCGCGCTGGCATTCGTCTGGAGCGCCGAAGCCCCGCCTTTCTGCCTTGCGCCAGCGTACTGAGAAGAGGAGGGCGGGACCTGAGGTCTCGCGCAGGCGCCTGGGAGAGCCTCTAAGGGTCACAGCGCAGCCGCAGGAACATGGGGGCTCTTCATCCATTGGTGTTTGTGTATAGAACCAAGAATACTCTGTTCCTGCGCAGGCGTGTTGAGAATGCTCCCCCTCCCTCCCCACAACACAGCCGCCTTCCGCGCAAGCGTATTGTCACCTGCAGGCCCTAACAAGAATGCTTCTACTTTCGCCATTTTGGTAATGGGATATAGGCTACCATGTCCTTGGAGTCCTCAGGCATGAACAGGAAGGAGTAAGGTGTGGTGTTGGCTGGAGCTGGTAGGCTGTCGGTGACAGCTGTGCTCCTAGGGTTATTGTACTGGATGGTTTGGTTCCCAGCGTCAGGTGTGGCTGGACTAGGCGCCATATTGGTAAAGAGAAAAGAAAAGCCACCGCGACAGAAAACTATTCTTTTGGTGTGGGGTTGGATGGCTACTGTTCACACTTCCCTCTCGCTCCCGACACTAAATTTTAGCCTGAGAATCTCTGCCTTGCGTAGTGATGACACCATGGAGAGTTCCGCCTGCTCGTTACTATCCTTTCTTGATCACTGTCCCTGGGAACGACTCCAGAGGAGGCCAACAGCGAAGAGTTAGTAAAGCTGACAACGCCCAGCTACCTGCCTATAGAAGACTTCAACTCCCAGTTTGCAATGCGCAAGAGGGCCAAAGGGCGAACGCGAGCGCATTGCAACCTGGGCGCAAGAATCGCGAGGGATCTGGTGGATTGTGGGAGCCGTAGTTCTGTGTGCATGCTGTGCACTGTATGGTGGGATGGCCTCGGGAAGAGTGATTTGCCTGCTGGGAGGGGATGCTTTTGAGAGCTGCAGTGTTGTGTATTGGGATTTGTAGTTTGAAGGCCTCACCTCGAATTCTGGGCTTCCCTCCCCACCCCCCACAGCACCTTTCCCTCCCACTGGTGTCGTCTTCAGAGATGGCCAGTTATCTCTTGCCTGACGGTAGGGGAAGAGGTGGAGAAGGGAATGGCATCACTGTGCCTGCCACTAGGCGTTTAGTTGGCATTGTTGCCAGGTAATTGTGTCCAACTCACCTCTGATATTAAGGGGGTACTTAACCCTTGAAGAAGGATAAAACTAGAAAGGGATTAAAGACCATCTGTGTTAATCTCATTTCCAGATGCATAGAGAGGAGCAGTGATTTTCCTAGTTCGCATAGTGAATTTATGGCAGACTTATGTATGAATGAAACAGATTTGATTCTCAGGCCAGGACACTCTCCCCTACACCATGCTAATTGTCTGTATGGAGTTCTTGCTGCTGCTTCTTTTGGGATACTAAGGAGGTTGAGTTAGATAGTAGGGATGTCTGTGTGTGGTCTTAGGGTTCTGTTTTTCTGACTTTTCTGATGATCCTTTTGGTGCCTGGGAAGAACGATAAGGTCATAGGTCTTATCTTTCGTGTGTGTGTGTGTGTGTGTGTGTGTGTGTGTGTGTAGATGTCATGTAGACTGGCCGCTCTCTGCCCTCTCCCAGCCTCAGCAAACAAGAAATCTTAGTGGCTATGGCCCAGAGAGGTGGACTTCAGAGAGAGTAGCGCTGAGCTAGATGTATGAAAATGGCCAGACTTCATCTCTGCTGGGGCTTTGTTTCATGTCACAGGCCCTCAGAAGTTGGAACCACACGTGCCCTCTCCACTGATTCCTTCTTACTGCTCAGGACCCAGCTGTGCTGCTGTGTCAGCCTGAAGGCATTATGGGGCAGAGAAGTCCATTGGCATATGGCAAATGAATAAGGCTTTGCTCTGACCAACATCGTCATTTGCAGTGGAGAACAGGAACAGGTGGTGGGCTAGAGAGGAAAATAATACTTGGCTCTGTTGACAAGTGCCAGGGGAACTAATCATTCTACACACCTTCCTCTTAGACCTTGGAGGTGAGGTCAGCCCAGAGGTTGGAAGTTGGTGCCACCTTGGAGAGCTCCAGCCCTGGCTGTTCCAGGGGAATTGAGGAGAGCTAGCAAGCAGGTGGGATACAGATGTCTTCCGAAGTGACCTCTTGTGGCTAATATAGGCACTGCACTCTACCCCGGCTGGAGTTTCTCCAGCCTTCGAGGAGGCCTGTGGTAGAGCTGGGAGGTGGGCAGCCATAAGTGATCAAGACCTCTCTGTTTGAAGACTGTGGAAGTAGAAGGTGCTGGTTGCTGCCATTATTTCCTTCGTGGATTTTATCTTCTGGCTTCTGAAGTGTCCATAACTCTGTTGCCTGCCTCTTTCTCTTACTCTGGGGAGCAGCCATGCAGAAGACACCTCTAAGCGTGGGTATGCATGCTGGGAGCCAGGGCTGGACTAACACTTTCATCTCAGGAGGTGCTGGGAGCCATAGGGAAGCCATAGGGAAGGGGTACCGGTGCTACAAGTGACCAAACATGGCAAACTTAAGCAGATTCTCTCCAGCCAACTTCTTTCTGGAGCCCATGGATAGGGCTTTTGCTAAAACAGGAGCCAAGTCCCTACCCTAAGTTGCATTGCCCCTCCTCTTGATAGTCTGGATGTTCCCTGAGGCCAGGACAGACTAGGGCCTCATGTTCAGGGGTTCAGTCTCTGAATCCGGTTCCAATTTTCTAAACATTGCTAGTTGGGAAAGAAGGGGAAGGAGAGAGGCATCAGGCTTCCTGGGCCTGGCCAACAATACAGTGGCACTGAGGAGCAGCTTGGGAGTATGCCAGACTGTAGTTCTGGACCTAGCAAAGAGGAAGAAAGGAAGCATTGGGGTAGATGAGCGGTTGGATTCCTGGGCTTCCAAACCCCTGTGGGCCACCTGCTGGGGCCTCTTATTTCACCTGCCATCTGTTGCACTGACCTTGTTGGAACAGTAGCCCCTGGAGTACTGCATGTAATTTGTTTGATAAAATCTGGGAGTGATCAGTTGGTGGGTCCAGCATGCCTTCTGGTCTTGATGTCCACATCTCATTTATTTCCCAACTCCCTTCCCTCCAAGAAAGTACCATCTACCTGGCCATTGCTTTTTTTTTTTTTTTCCAAAAAACACCATTTTAATAAGGAAACAACAGAAATAGAAGATTGTTCTCTGGAGCCCAGACCCCATATAATACATTACATGTTCAAAGTGGCCTGTAGCCAACTCCTGGGTCTTTCCCTGGGTCTCTGACCCCATGTTCCATGCCAAACTCCTGGGCCCTTGTACCTCTGCTCCTCTCCAGAATATGCCTGCCCACTCCCCTTATCCCAAAACACAGTGGCCAGGAGGGGAGACTGGCAAGTGGCTGGGGTTAGAGGAGGGACTAGTGGGAAAGAAGATGTTTGTAAAGCCAGACTGACATCAGGGGAAGATCTCCTTCTCCTCAGGGTGTAGGGCTGCCAGGGCAGCAGTGGGGTGGCCTGCTTTGGTGTGGAGCATGAGTGCCTAGGGAAGCCCAACCTGAGCTTCGGGTAGGGTCCCTAAGCCCCTTAGGATCCCTTAGAATTATTGCCTCCAGGAAGCAGAACTGTCCATTCCTGGGGCCTTAGAGAAGGACTAGAGATCTCCCCACCCGAGGGGCTGATGTCAGCATGCCAGGACTACCCAGAGGTCACTGTTGACAGCAGCTTTGGCCACTAGTGATGGCCCTGTGAGGAGCACCCTGGTGCAGTTTCCACCACCATCAAGTTAACCCCGCTGCAAGGTGCCACATGCCAAGCTGGATGGTGGTCACCTGGAGAGAGGTGCTCTTCCTCGGCTTGTGGATTCCAGGCTAGAGGTCCAGGGCATGAAGGAGAGTCAGGAGAATGCTGGTTCCTGATGCGTGTGCTCCAGCTGTGCTCTGCCCAGAGGCAGATGCCCCCTGACTTGAACCCAAGGAAGGGCCCTATGTGGGCAGTGGTACCAAGAAAATGGGCCCTGGAGGGCATTACAGGTGGGGAAGGGCACAGCTTCTTGAGGGATTGGTGGCGTCTCTTCCCAGATGGTATGTACAGGAGGTGTAGGGACAGCAGGAGGCTGGAAACTCTGCTGCTGGGCTGTGATGCTGGGCTGAGCTGGCTCCTCCAGGCTGCCCCAACTAGATGGAGACTTCATATTCTTTCGTCTCCTGCAAAGTAAAGAGACTGCTTGGAGTTGGAAACTTGTATAACGGTTGCCAGCCCATAATCCACCTTCCCCAGGAAAAGGGAAAGAGTGAGAGGGTTTGGAGGGACCCTCAGGGGTACCTGCCCAAGGGAGCATAGATGAGGTCCTGGGTAGGGTGCAAAGAATGGCATAGGTACTTACTCCAATTTCGTAAGTTGGATTGTCAAATGCCGACTCCACAGTAATGCGGTCATAGGGGCGGGGTCGTGTTTGGGGCAGCCGCAGGGGGCTTTTCCCCTGGAGCCTGTGGGACAGAAAATCCTGTGAGTCAGAAGTGCTGGGCAGGAGTGAGTCAGGTCTGTAGGGCAGGAAGGGAAACCGGACTCACCTAGAGAAGTAGAGGTACACACCTCCCACCAAGAGCGCCATCACTACCAATGGCAAGAAGATGGCAGCTGCAATGTGGGCGGCATCCAGGGTGCTGGAGGCAGCAGGTGTCTTGGCAACTGAAAACACAGAGGTCAGGATTGGGGCAGAAGTCCCTGTCACCCAGAGCCCATATCTGCCCTCACCTCTGCCCAGGAGAATCCAGCCACCAGCTCCCTCTAGCTAGCTAGGGGCAGGGAAAGAACTTTTGCTCTGCTGGTCCCAAACCTCTCTCTTTCTCCTCCCTCCCTGCTTGGGCAACCCATGGCCTGGGAGCTGTGAGAGCCAGGGCAGGGAGACTATTTCCCAGGCCCTCAGCAGGGGGCTCACCATCCAGGCTGCGGCCGCTGTAGAACCCATCCAGAGAGGCTGGAACAAGAGGGGGGCGCCAAGGGCAGAGGTGAGACCAATGGGCCAAACCACTAAGGCAGGGAAGAGGCTGATCATGGGAAGGATTTGTCCAAGGAGAGCCCACCCCAGCATTTGTCTTGGTGTCACCAGGTCAGAAGGATCTGGCAGAGGCTGGGGAGACCAAGGGTAACATGAAGGGGGTGGGGCCAGGGGAGTTCTGGTTCTCAGCATTTGGCCTCTTTGCCAGAGCAGCCCTGTGGAACAGGCAGGAGTTCTGAACACTCACCAGCGCTACAGATGGGTGGAGGGTCACTCCAATGTGAAGGATGCCCGGGCACACACTTGATGCTGGCCTGACCCTTCAGCACGTAGCCAGGGGCACAAGAGAAGTGGACAGTAGCCCCTGCTGGGTGTAGCCGCTTCTCAGGACTGTGGGCACCGTTCTCAGGGGCGCTGAGGCCATGGCATGGCTTGAGC
This sequence comes from Panthera leo, assembly GCF_018350215.1. Classification (NCBI taxonomy): domain Eukaryota; kingdom Metazoa; phylum Chordata; class Mammalia; order Carnivora; family Felidae; genus Panthera; species Panthera leo. The sequence goes on along the minus strand of NC_056692.1, from coordinate 17,670,784 downwards.
TGTTCCACTGCAAAGCAGGCAGAGCCCAGTGAGGATGCCAGGCCCCTGGCCTCCAGAGGTGGCTTCTTTTATCTCCTATCGGAGGCTTCCCCTCCTACCCGTTTGACACTTACGGAGGCATTTAGGGGCCCGGTCGCTCCACTTGGGGCTGCTGGCTTGCCGGTCGTGGCAGGTGAGGACGGCACTACCCGTCAGCACAAAGCCCTGGTCGCAGATGTACTGCACGGTGGCCCCCACAGGAAATTTGGGGCTAGATATGAGGCGTCGGCTGTGCTCCACGTCCCCGGGGTCGTGGCAAGAAGTCACTATGGGTAGGGGGTGGTGGGGGAGAGCAGCCCAGGTAGAACTCCACAAAAGCCAGCCTGCCCTGGCTTTATTCCAGGTCGGCCAGTATCTTCATGACACGTGGCCCTGCCGCCTGTTCGTCTGTCCCTACCATTTCACTGGTGTATCCCTTATTTTTCCTCTTCCTGTCCACTAGAATCAACAGACACTAGCAGTCTCCCAGGAAGGAAATATTTGAAGTATTTGGTAGATAACCCTTTGAAAAGGTATTCATTCCCCCATTTCACAGGTGAGGAAACCGAGGCTATGAGAGGTGGAGGAAGCTCAAGGGTTCCAGCCGATACCAGCCGAAGTCTGGTTCAGAATGGAGGAGAGGGGCTTGTAGCTTCCATTGAGGAAGGGAACGCAGGGAACAGGTGCACTCACCTCTCTGGCAGGAGGGCAGGTCCTCACTCCAGGTTAGGTCCCACTGGCACATGAGGACACTGGATCCTACCACCTGGTAGCCGGGGTAGCACTGGTAAGTGACCACTGTGCCGTGTACCAGCTCAGGCTGAGACGGGCTCTTCCAGCCATTGGGGATCTCAGGCAGCTCCGGACAGGTGTCATTGCGGGGCACCTCTGGGGGCACAGGGGCAGCAAGGTGCGGGCCCTTAGCGGGCACTAAATTGTCTGTGCCCGCCTTCCTCACCGTGCGGCCACTCCAGCTCCTGCCAGTTTGTCCTGGGCCTAGCCTGGCCCGGGCAGCCTCAGCAATGCATTCCTTCCTGCCCAGGGGCCCCTCCTTGCCTGCCCTGACATCATTCTGTCTCTTCGGTTCCTGGGTTATCATGTAGGCAGGCTTTGGCTCTGCTTTCTAAAGGACATCTGCCAGTTCCTCAGTCCTGAGAGAGGGGCCGGGTAGGGTGGGAAATTGTCACTGCTGTTAAAGCTTGTCAGAAAGGCAGAAACCAACACTTTTCCTCAGTTTCCTTTTTTTGGTATGAAGGTCTTCCTGCTGCCTACCCAAATCTCTCTTGCTGCAACAGAAGGCCCCCTTTCACTGTGCGCTCGGGGAAGACTGAGAATAAGACTGGCTTCCTTCAGGTGACACCTGGGAAAGTTTCCAGCTTTCCCTTGTCAGATAAGAGCTCTCAGGCTCATTGCACTGGCCTCTCTGGCTTGCCACGATCTCTTCCCCCAGGCAGCAGGGCAGGGCAGGGGCAAGCTCACCAAAGAAGTGGATGACAAAGCCCTGCTGGTAGCCCAGCACCGAGGCCCCAGGGTCTGACTGGAACTGTATGGTGACGTCGGCCATGGAGGTAAAGAGCTTGAAGTGGCCACGGGGCCCTGAGTACTGGCCCAGGACCCGGGCTGTCAGGTCGTCCCCATCATAGAAGGTAAGCACGTCACCAGGGCCTATGCGCAACCTGTGGAGGAGGACCGTCAGGGAGGATGGGCCCGGGACCCCGGGCTGGGCTGGGCAAGAAATGGCCCCAGGGCTTAGGAGCTGGCTTGGCCTAGCCCAGTGAGCACTCACACTCGGACATCCAGCATGATGCGCTTGTCCTCTTCCACGTGCACGCCCCAAATGCAGTCCTGCCCACGGCTGTAAGGCTCCGGCCAGTTGGGGGAGAGCACCACACCAGCTGAGTCTGTGATCTCCCCACTGCACACAGCTGGAAGGCAGGGGAGGCCCCGGAGGTGCGTCCCCTCGGTGTCCCGCCTCCCACCCCCAGCGCTGTGTCCTGGGGCTGCCTCCTGCCCGCGGGAATACCTACCGCTGGGAGCCCCCACCTCCTCCTCCTCGAGGGGAAGCTTGAATCACACATGTCACAGGGGCCCTATGACCCCAGGTTCTGCAGCTGGCTCTCCCGTCCCCACCCTGCTCCCTTTTCCCGGCAGACCCATCCACAGGTACCTACTGACCTCGGCAGGCTGGCTCTGTCTCATTCCACTGGGGGTCATGGGGGTCGATGCACTCAATGATGATGGAGCCCTGCTCCAGGGTGTAGCCAGGGTCACAGCTGAACTCCACAGTGGTGCCCACGGGGTAGGAGGGGGCGCTGCTGCTGAAGTTGCCGTATTTGACAAAGGGCTCATAGCAGTGGCCCTGCTGGAAGGCTACAAACCAGGCCCAGCCCAGCTCAGTCGCAACCGGGGCAGACATGGGGCAGATGTTCTTCTGCCTCCCGCCCCAAGGCCTTTATGTTCTTGACCACAAATGCGTGTCTTAGGCTTGCAGCAGGGGCGGGATGCCCAGAGCACCCTACCCTGTCATGTTCGGGAGGCCGTCTTGATCGCCGTTGCATTCCCAGCACCTAGTTTTGTGCTTCATATACACAGGGCACTCAATAATGTTTCTTTTTTGGATTAATTAACGAAGGCATGCATGCATGAGTGGTTCTAGAATGTCTCTAGTTTTCCGTCTCTAAGGGTTGGGGCCTTTTTTGCTCCTCAGACTCGAGAGGATTCATTCTCTTGGACTGTGGAGGGCCCGGGTCCAGGCAAGGGTCTCCCACAAAAATGGGGTAGGGATCCCAAACTGGAGGGGAGGGATGGGGGGTGGGGCTAAGTGCTAGCTGAGCAAGGGCTAAGTTGGAAGGAGGGATGGTGGAATGGAGGTGGTGGGGGGAGGGTGTGAGAGAAGAGGCCCTGGGTTCAAGCCCTCCACCCCTGCGAGGCCCCAGCAGGCTCACCCTCATAGCGCAGGGCCATGCCTGCGGCTGCCCCGCTGCTGTCAGTACTGAGCTCCACGAAGAAGTGTCGGCCGGAGCTGAGCAGGCCTTCGATGGGCAGGTACTCCACCTCGTAGGAATCATACACTGGAGGGGCCTCCACATTGTCCCCATTACGGATGATGAGCCTGGGCCAGGAGAGGAGCGGCTGCACGGCTGGTCCCGTTGTCCCGGGTGGGGGTGTGGCCCACGCTTGGGTCCCCGTCCTGCCAGCGGGGCATTAGCAGGCCGCACACTCCTGTCCCACACTGGGCCAGGACCTCCCCTCACCTGTCGTCATCCTCCGCCAGGGAAACCTTCTCAAAGTGTAAGTGCAGCCGCTGGCCTTCGGGAGCCTCGAGCAGCCAGTGGCAGGTGAGATTGTTGCTGTAGTTGCCCGGGAAGCCCGGGGAGACGATGCGGCCGGTGGTGGCGTTGCGGGTCACTCCACCGCAGGCAGCTGCGAGACACGGCCAGGGCTGTGGGCTGGATCCCGGATCCCAGACCCACTGGATTCTGGACGGCCTGCCAAGCGTGCCTGCCCACCCCAGCTCTTGCGTCCTCTGCATGGGGCAGCAGGGGTATTTGCTTTCATGGTCCTGAAGGTCAGTCCTTGGCCCCTGTGACCCTGCAGCCCCAGGCAGCCCGGACTCCCTACCTCCTAACCTTTAACACCTCTGGGACATTTTCCTCCTAACCTTTCACACCTCTGGGATGATTCATGTGCAATCCCTTTGACTGTGGTAGATCTGCCATGGCCTAGCCAAGGGGTCCTGGGTGAGTCATTTCCTCTCTCTGCTGACTCCTCTCGGAGGCCTTCCCCAACTCCCCCCAGGCAGACTTTATTAAAGCCCCTTACCCAGGACTCCAGCCTTCTTGGTATATCTGCTGCTTCTACCTCATGCCACTTTTTCTAAAACCAGTTATTGTTTGGATATGTCCCTTAACTAGGACCCCCTGGGGCAAGGGCCACGTCTTTTCAGGGCAGGCACAGAGTTGGTATTCAGTGTTTGTTGAATAAAATGAGTGAATGAATATAAAAAAGAGGGCAGGACTAGAATCTGGGCTGACAGACATCTGGTGGACATGCAATCTGCCTCCTAATGTTGTGCCCTCAGCAGACATTGCTAGCCAGGACCTGGCCTCACATACTTTCTGAAATAGCATCACTACCCCCGTTGTTCCTGGGCTGACTCCTCTGGCCTGGGACTGTCCTCTTTCCAAGGGGAGGCTGAGTAGCTCTCCTGGCCCCATCACTGAGGACTTCTGGGTTACTTGGCCACGAGCTCCTGGCAGTTGAGTGGGGCCAGAGAAGGGGTTTCAAAGGCAAGCGGAGTGAGGCTGGTTCCAGGCAGCACTTTCCTCTCTTAGACACACAGCTCTGGCCCCTGCCTGCTCTCAGAGACCAGGCTGCCGTGGCGAAGACACAGCGCCTTTGTCTCCAGATGTTCAAGAGAGCAGAATCTTTTTTAATAAAGCTCCTGGGGGGGGGGGGCATCTGGGTGGCTCAGCTGGTTAAACGACCAGCGCTTGATTTTGGCTCCGGTCGTGATCTCCCAGTTTGTGGGTTTGAGCCCCTCATCGGGCACACGGAGCCTGCTTGGGATTCTCTGCCACCCCTTTCTCTTTGCCCCTCCCCTCCTCTCTCTCTCTCTCAAAATAAATAAATAAAACCTTAAAAAAAAAAAAAGCTGGAGAGAGGGCTGCGTTGATTTTCTGCTTCTCTGCAGAGAGGGCAGACGCACCTTTCTGTTTGGTCTCAGAACAGAACTGCCCTGCAAATCTGATCGTGCCCCACCCTTCACTTAAATTTGTCTGTGGCTCCCTGTGACCCCCAGGTAATGCAAACCCAAGGTGGCATTCAAACCTTTACCAGCCCAGCTCTTTCTTGACTCGGCTTCAGCCCCATCCCATATATCCCCTTCTTTAGGCACGCCTCAGCACTTCCTCACTCCACCATGCTGCTTTCTGCCTCCACACCTTTGCATGTGCTGTCTCAAGAATCCAACCCACTTCCCTGGGCTCACATTCTTGTAGTCCCTCCATGCTTTCTCCCTGGGAAGCTTTCTTTTCCTCCTTCCTCATTTTGGAGCAGCGCTCCCTCCCTTGGATCCTTCCCATGCCCTGAATTCACCCCGTCACAGCACTGTCTGCGCAGAACCTGCTGTGTGCCAGTTTTCCCACTTGCCAGAGAGCTCCTTGAGGGCAGAGACCACATCTGGCTTATTCGCCTCTGCTTGTGCCTAGCACCCAGGAAGAGCTTATAAAATGAGAGAAGGCTCAAGAGCCCAAGCGATTAAAAAAAGAGCAAGAAGAACATGAGAAAAGAAAAGAAAAGGGGCGTCTGGGTGGCTCAGTTGGTTGAGTGTCCGACTTCAGCTCAGGTCATGGTCTCGCAGTTTGTGAGTTCGATCCCCATATGTGACTCTGTGCTGACAGCTCGGAGCCTGGAGCCTGCTTCAGATTCTTGTCTCTCACTCTCTCTGCCCCTCCCCTGCTCATGCTCTGTCTCTCTCTTTCTCAAAAATAAATAAATTAAAAAAAAAAATAAAAAAAGGAAAAGACGACCAAGCTGACTTTCACACTGCAGACTGAACACTCCATCTTCCTTCTGCCAACAAGCCCCTCTCCAATGACAGCAACCTCAGACTTCCTGATCATCCAGGACTGGAACCTGGGAGGAAGTCTCCTTCCGCTCGCCCCTCTTCCCTCATCTGTGTCTCTGGAACCTCTTCCCTGCTCTCCATTACCAAAGTCACTAATTTCAGACCCTCTTGCCTGGCCGGCCTCCTGGCCTCCAGACACCATCTGGCTGGCTCTCCTGAGGAATAGTTCTGAGCTCCTCCCTGGCTATTTTCTGAGTCCCTAAACACTCCCTCAACTTGTTGCCTCTGTTGTCAAAGCCTGCGCTGTTCCCTCCATTGAAATGTTAAACCTTCAATGTCACTCGCCCCAGGAAGCCTCCTAAATACCCAACTAGGAATGATTGCTTCCTCCCTGCCCAGGTCTGTTTGCTGTTCTTCACTGGTGCTTTTTACTTCCTGCTCTGGAAATTGGTGATCCGTGCGCTTCCTTCTTCTCCCACTTCCTGGAATTGTGGGCTCTTTGAGGGCACGGTACCTGTTTAATTTAGCTCTGTACTGGTGGTGCCTCTATGTCAGAAGTGGTCAAGGAGGGTGGTTGGATAAATGCTACTGAGGTGTGTGGCCAATGTCTGGCTTTCTTATGGAGACCAAATGAAGGTTCCAGGCAGGAGCAGAGAGCGGGGATGATCTCCAATGCCCACCCCCCCCCCCCCCCCCCCCGCCCCGCAACTTACTTCCCTGTTGAGCACTGGGTTTCCTGGAGCCACTTACCAATGCAGACAGGCTCTTGGGCATCCCAGAAGGGCTGGGTGGCATTGAGACAAGTGAGGATTCTGGCACCCTTCAGCTGGTAGCCAGTGGCACAGCGGAAGCGGGCGCTGCCTCCCGGGTGGAGGCTGGTGACAGTTACAGCTCCATAAGCAGGACGCCGGGGAAAGTGGCAGTTCAGGAGATAGGCTGCAGAGAGAAAATGAGTGACTGTGTGTGTGTGTGTGTGTGTGTGTGAGTTGTGGGGCTGAGTCATAGCCAGGGCAAAAGGGGCCTGCCACAGCCTGCCTGGAGGCATCACTCGGGGCCAGAGGAAGCACCAGGAATTCCAGAAAAGACTCTGATCCCCTCCTCAGAAGGTGCCAGTGAAATGTCCAGCAGCCTAGGCTGGTTAGGGGAACAAGCACAGAGCTGGAAGTTAGAAGGCTTGGGTTCTGGTCCAAGCTTTCTGACACTTTTGGCAGATTAGCCTTTCTGTGTCCCACCTCATTTGTTAAATGAGATTCAAAATGCCAGCTACCTATGGGGTTATTAAGAGAATAAAGGGGATAGTATTTTATTCAGTTTGGTATCCCTGGAATGTAGCTGATAGCACATCTTTATGAAACAGTTATTGAAAGGGGCGCCTGAGTGGCTCAGTCGGTTGGGCGTCCAACTTTTGCTCAGGTCATGATCTCACTGTTTGTGAGTTCGAGCCTTGCATCAGGCTCTGGGCTGACTGACTTGGAGCCTGGAGCCTGCTTCTCTCTCTCTCTCTCTCTCTCTCTCTGCCCCTCCCCTGCTAGCACTCTGTTTCTCTCTCTCTTAAAAATAAACATTAAAAAAATTAAAAAAAAGAAGTGTTTATTGAATGACTTATAGATATGAAAGCACTTGAAATAATAAGTCTATCCTGATGTACTGATATTATTTTTCCTATAGGGGACGAATAGGAATTACAGCCAGAACGATTGAAGTCAGACAGTAAAAAGCTTTTCCAGTATTCATTGGCAAGGGCTGTGGACTTCTTTTAAAAACAGGATGGGGCGAGGGTGGGGAGGCAGGGAACGCCTTCTTGGAAGTTGGGGGAAGGACAAGTTGCCTTGGGAAACTTGGGAACTTTTGGAATTGTCATACCAAGTGTGACCGGACGGTGGCAGCAAATCCTATAAAACAACCTGGCAAGTCCTAACCTGGAGCCAAGCTGGGGTGATAGCTAAAAATGGAGGTCAGCGCTTGGGTCGGAGAGGTGGGAAAGAAGGCCAGATGGGTCAAGGAGACAGGCTGAATGAAGCCTTGGGCTACAGGCTTCATTCTTGGGGGTCGTGAGAGGGATGGGGATTGTCTAGACTGAGGATCTTGGGTGGAGGGGCCCACCCTTACTGGTGGCACTAGGTGGATGGGAAGAGAGGTCAAGGCAGGAACTCTGCTGGCCTCTGTGTGATTTGTGTGAATAGAAAAAGGGGGGTTGCCTCTGGGCAGAACAGAATCCAGAAATGAGTTTTGTGATTTTCACCTCTCCTGGTTGTAGTTACCGGGCTTGTGAAAAGAGAGAGGATGATTCACTTTCTTCCATGTCTCATGGCCAACGAGTGGTTACTTGTGATTGGCAAGGCAGGACAGGGCGGCACTTAGGGGGTGGTTCTGGGGTCAGACTGCCTGGGTTTGAATATAGGCTCCCCTACTTGCTGTGCCACCTTGGGCAAGTTGCCTAACTTCTCCATGCCTCAGTTTCCTTGTTTACCCACCCATTTAGAGTATTGCATCCAGTGTTACGTGAGAGGTTAACTGAGAGGACCTGTGTGCAATGCCTGGCACAGAACAAAAACCAAATGTACCAGCCTGCTGTTATTGTTTATAATCTTGATTGATACAAGCACCTCACATCTGCAGGCACCTTCCAGTTTCTAAAATGCCTTCATGTTCTTCTTGCTTGATGTCTACAACACGTTTGGGAGGCAGGAAGGCAAGCTATGGGTTAGTAACTCATTTTCAGGTAGGGAACACTAAGGTTCAGAGAGACTGAGGGACTTGCCCTCATCATGCAGCCAGTGAGTGGTAGGGTGGGCACATGAAGCTCCTCCCTCTAGAGCCTTCCGTGTCCCCTCTCCCACCTGCTTCCCCAGGGGAAGTAGAAACCTGGGCTCAGGAGTCAGAGAAACCTGTGAGCAACAGACAAGCCTGCCCTGGGTGGTTGGTTACTGTGGTGGCCGCTTACAATGATCTGGGGACAGACCTGGGGAGGGATGGGGAAAAGAGGGTGGGGCACCCTACCCAGAGTGCAGAAGAGAGGGGTGACACCCAGGGAGGTCTAGGCCACGAGTCAGATGTACTTAAATCTTTCCTGGGAGTTCCTATCACAACTCTGGGAAGGGAGGTCCCCCATTTCACAGATTAGGAAATTGGGCTGGGATGAGGTGAGAGCAGGAGGCGGGGGGCAGATGAGGAAGCCCCCAGACTCCAGAGAGGCCACTTCCCGGGAGGAGCTTCCTCCCGTTGCCATGACTACCGTTCCCAGGGAGCCTGGATGACTGCAATCTGTTGAGCTATTTTCTCCCTGGCGTCTGTTTCTGGGGCCAAGTCCAGTGCCAGGAATGCTCAGGAGGGAGGAGGGGCATGCCTGGCAGGGCCCTCTGCTTCCTCACCCTGCCTGAGGCTGTGGGAGGGGAGGTGGAACTTGGATTCTGCAGATGAAGCCCTTGTGGGGGCCCATGCTTGTGATCTCCAACATTATCTTGGACAGCTCCGGCAGTGATGTGGGTACTAGTCCCCTCGCCCCCTCTTCTGGCACCCTCTTTCTCCAGCCCAGGGAGACACGCGTGTGAGCACATGCTCCTCCTGTTCCCATCTCGGGATCAGGGCTAATTACAGCCTATAATTAGGGGAATTACACTCATTAAGGAAAGAGCTGATCATTGACAAAAACTGGGCCGAGGAGGGAGGGCTTCTGGGAGCCGAGCAGGAGGCAGGGCTGGGCCAGCTTTCCTAGCCCCTCCTTGGGGTCTGCACCCCTTGCCAGGCCTCCAGCTCCCTGCCTTTCAGCCACCTTTGTCTGGCCCAACAGAGAGAAGGTCCAGGGTTTTGTGCGAAGGAATTTGCGGCAAGAGAGAAGGTTACCGTGGCGTGAAATTATGCCCACTGCTAGGGAGGATTGATGAGCCATTAGGGAGGCTGGCCCTTGCCTCAGTTGGCCCCTTGCCTCTGCCAAGACCCTGGGCAGCCCATGCCCACCGCCAGGCTCCATGCTGCCACACCAGACTGCTCTCCCAGTTTGGGTGGAGAGGCTAGAGAGGGGCAAGTGCTTCTTAGGTGGTTCCAGCATCTGTGTCTCCAGCGCCTGTCCTCCTCCCTGGGCTGTGGACCCTGCGGAGCTGCAGAAGGGGGCCCCTATTGATAATGCAGGGCAATGCCATAATTGTTCACACCAATTATTTCCCCATTAGCACTCCCAGTCTGAACCGGTTACCCTGTTACAGCAGTACAAGGGGTCAAGAAGACTTTGCCTGGGGAAAGGGGGCCAGGAGAGATGCTGATGGAAGAGGGGCAGAGGCAAGCCTCTTTTCCTCCCTTTCCCATCCTGCCAGCTCTTTAATATTTGTTTCGGTTCCTTCATGGAGCATACTAAGTTCATGGAACATCCTAAGTGCTAGGCACTTCACATGAACCCTTTTGTATAATCCTCATCATGACTTTATGGAGTAGGTATATTGGTCACATTGTACAGCGGAGGAAAAGAAGGTCACAGTGGTCAAATGACCTGTCCAAGGTCAACCAATGGGAAGGAGATTTAGACACAGATCTTCCCATCTCCTGAGTCTGTGATTTTCCCATTATATCTTGCCACTCCCTTATTTCCAGAGGTGTTCTGAGCTGACTGGGGTCTGAGACAGGTCTAGGGTGAATGAGGCAGTTCAGGAAGCCCAGGTTGGTAGCAAAGGACCTCCCGTTGGTCATTATCAAGCCCCTTTGACCTTGACCCCCTTGAATTTGGGGGAGATGGCTTTTATTGTTATTGCTTAAGTGTCTGCCTCCCCTAGAGATTCTGAATTCCTTGAGGGCAAGGACTTGGAGAGTTCATCTTGATATTGTCAGTGTCCAGCACAGGCCTGGCAAAGAGCAGATGCCTAGGAAAAGTTTACTGAATGAACGAACGAATGAATGAATAGATGGCAAGGGGCACCCCTGAGGCTACCTGGTTCTGTGTCGGGCCCCTTCACCACCAGTTCTTTTACAGGGTAGTAGGTGGAGGAAGGAAGGTTCTGGAGGTGTCTGATGTGTCTCTGTACAACTAAACAATCACCTTTAGTTGTACAGAGCTTCACTGGGCATCTGTGCCTGTCCCCCGTCTCCCCTCCACCCCCTATACACACTATAGTAGCGCCAGAGATCCCGAGGAGGGCACCCACTCTGGGCTGGTTCCTCCCTCCGCTGCCCAGGCCTACCTTGGTAGTGGAAATGGAAGGTGCCAGGCCCAGCAGGTGGTGGGAGGCTCTGGAACCTCAGTGCTGCTTGGTGGGTGGGGCTACGGATGACCTGGCCCCTCAGCAAGAAAGACTGGTTGGCCAGGGGCAGTGGGTCGGGCCCCCCCAGGCCCTCCACAGTCACCACCTCCCCCTCTCGGAGGCTGATGTTCTGGACCTGTGGTGGGATAGACACAGCAAAGCAGAGCAGTCAGGCTTCTTCCTGCTGACTGAGCCCTGCTGCCCACAGGCTCCCAGAGGCCCCAGGCACGGCCAATCTTCACGGCCGCTTGGCTCCTTGAGCCCTCAGGCCCCGAACTAGGCTCTCGAGTGCAGGAGAAGCTCATTTCACTTCCCGGTAACCCCGTGAGCCGGGATCTGAAGTTCATACCCAAGGTCACATAAATATTATTAGCAGAATTGGAATTTGTAAGCATGTCTTTCTGTCTCCAAAGCTTTTCTTTTTCTTTTCCTTTCCTTTCTTTTTTTTTTATATAATTTTTTTAATGTTTATTTATTTGTGTGTGAGAGAGAGTGTGAGCGGCGGAGGGGCAGAGAGAGAGGGAGACACAGAATCCGAAGCAGGCTCCAGGCTCTGAGCCGTCAGCACAGAGCCCGACGCGGGGCTCGAACTCACGAACTGTGAGATCATGACCTGAGCCGAAGTCAGATGCTTAACCGACTGAGCCACCCAGGCACCCCTCTTTTCTTTTTTTTAATTTGAGAGAGAGAGAACATGTGTGAATGGGGGAGAGGGGCAGAGAGAGAGAGAGAGAGAGAGAGACAAAGAGAGAGAATCCCAAGCAAGTTCCATGCTCAGTGCAGAGTCTGATGCGGGGCTCCATCCCACGATCCTGGGATCATGACCTGAGTCGAAATCAAGAGTCAGAAGCTTAACAGACTGTGCCACCCAGGCGCCCCATCTCCAAAGGTTTTCAATGACACCAGGACACCTGCTGCTTCCTATCCCTTCACTTCTCTGGGCTCAGTTTTCTCTTCTGTAAAGTGGGGTGGAGTAGGTATGTTGAACTAGATAGGTGTCCAAGGGCCCGGCCAGCCATGTGAGGTCTTAAGCATCAGATCCATGTGCCCAGCTTCCCCTGGACACCCCCTGCTGGACCCCACATCCAGCCTGCCCCACACTGAGCCACCCCACACCCAGCCAGCAGCTTCCCTCACCGTCCATGTCCATGCCCAAGTTAGAAACTGGCATCTGGCCTCCTCCCTTATACTCTGCATCCGATCAGTCATTCAATCCTGTCTGTTGGACCCCAATTTTCTTATTACTCTTCATCCCCCTGCCACTTCCCAGCTCCTCACAACTATTACTCACTGGGATCACTGCGGCCGCCTCTCTGCCTGCAGGGCTTCACCCACTCCTCCCTCTGCATCAATACTTCCTGAACTGCAGCCAGCTAACAGCTCCAACCCGTGGCCAGTCGTAGCGCTTCCTTGCTGAAATCCTCTGGTGGCGCTCCGTGGAGCCCGCAAAACCCCCACTATCTAGTCCTGATGCCTTGCCGTGGCCCTCGGGGCCCTGCCCAACTTGGCCCCTGCGGTCTGTGCAGCCAGGCCTTACGCTGTGCGCCTGCACTTCTCAGTCATCAGTGTCTCTTCTCTGGGCCTCTCTCTCTTTTTTAAAAATGTTTATTTATTTTGTTAGAGGGGGTCGGGGAGGGGCGGAGAGAGGGGAGAGAAGGGATCCCGAGCAGGCTCTGTGCTATCCGTGGAGCCCGACGCGGGGCTCGAACTCACGAATTGCGAGGTCGAGAGTCGGACGCCCAACTGACTGAGTCGCCCAGGTGCTCCTCTGGGCCTCTTTTTCCAGTCTTCCCTCTGATTGTCCCAGGCCTCTCTGCCACCACCCCAATCCTCAGGCCCTCAATCCCTGGATCATCCTTCTGGGCTCCATGCCTTCAGTCAAACAAGGATTGGACAGCAATAGACTGCCCAGAGGGGAAGTGGCAGTGTGGCCTGGTACAAGGAGCCCAGAGATCTGTTCCTTCCCATATGTCCCAGTTGGCCCTTTCTCTCTATCCCTTGGCTCTGATCACCTCCTGCACATTTTTTTCTCACCTGGAGAATGGCCTTGCCCCCTCCCATCCCCAGCTCATCTCTGGGTCCTGGCTGGCTCAGATCAGATTATGTCTCTCTCCTACCCTGTTCGCGACCTCAGACTGCCCAGAGGACAAGGTCCAAACCTCCCAGCTCACAGTTGGCCCCAGTGGCTTTGCCAGCCTCGCTTACCGGCACTGCGAGCAGAGGCTACACCTCCCCCCCGCCCCTCTGGACATTTGTATACGCAGGACCCTGCGCAGGGAATGCCCTCTCTTCTTGCCCTGCTGCTGAAGCTGGTCATTCTTTCAGATCTCAGGACCACCACCCTCTGCCTCCCAAGCCAGGCCAGTCCATTCCTTTGCCTCAGGGCCTCCCCACCTCTCTGTACCTCTCCATTAGAGCCCAGGGTGGCGTTCGGGGTCACAATGCCCTCTTCAACGGCCAGTTGCAATAAATCTGTGTGGAGAGAGTGACTGTGTGGACAAGGGGAGGTACATTCCTCGCCAGATCCCTGTGAGCTGAGAAGCACAGAGGATGATGGATGCCAAGCCCAGCCGGATCCAAGGAGACAGTCACGCTCTGGGCCCCTCAGACTGTGGGTGCCGAGGACAGATGTGCCCCGGGGACTCCTCTGTCTGGGAGAAAAGACCTAGTGGGTCTTTGGGGCCAAAAAGAAGGCTCAAGGCGGGGTGCTGGGCCGGCAGTGTTGCCTCTCCGCGGGGCGCTCTCTTACAGGGCACGTTCGTTCGGGTGGAGGCTGCCTGACCATCTGCCGGGGACATTCCTCAGGGAATTGCTGCTGCAGGCAGAGGCTGGATGAGGTCCCTTCAAACTTGGAGATTCTGTGATTCTAGAGTTGGGCAAACAAGACTCACACACGTGGAATCTGTAATTATCGAGAGACGCCAGGCAGCATATAATTCCGACTTAAGTGGCGCTGAATGCATGCAGCAGGAATCCTCTAGGGGGGAATGGAGGGATTGCAGGCTCAGGGAGAGCGTGGAGCAGGCGGGTCTGAGAGGTCCTGGGGAGGAGGAGGAAGGGAGGACATCGCTGCAGGGAAATGAACGTAGCCTTTTTCCTAGTTCCCGTAAACGTCCCTTGACCTACAGCTTCCAGCTCCTGACCCCGCTGTTTTGCCACCAGCGGAGGCAGCCCCACAATAACAATGACCGTTTATGGAGCACCTACAATGTGTCCAGCCTTGTTCTGTTTATAGATAGGATTTCGTTCTCACCACACTTCCATAAGGTAGGTGGTCAGATCCCCCGTAAGTAAACGTAGGCTCAGAGAGGCTAAGGAACTCAGCAAAAGGTCACAAAAAGCGTTAAGTAGCAGAATCTTGCTTTGCTGGAGGCAAAGGCAATTCCTTCCCTCCCCACCTCATGGCGGTGTTACCTTCAGAAAGCCATCCAGACATCCAGGTGTCCATACATCTGTATTCCCAGACCCCAGGCCCACCGGGTTTAGCGTGGGGTGGGTCTTGGCCAGATCTGGCTTTTTCCAAGATGTTGAGATTTATGTTCTCAATAGCCATCCTTCGACCCCACCCCCGAAGCCCGGGGTAAAACTGGGAAAACTGGGAACTGAGGGCCCTGGCCCCCTCTGATCAAGAGAAGGCATAGCCCCCTCCAGCCAGCCTGGCTTTCAGCCCAGCTTGGCAGTGAGGGTTGCCATGAGATCACAGAAGGGAGTGGGCCTGGGTTGCCCAGGGCTCACATCCAGAGGGCACCCTGTTCTCCGCGAGAGGCTGTCTGTGCAGCCCTGGTCCCTTGGGTTCCCAGCACCCACTTGCAGGCCTGCTGCAGTGGCTGCAATGTAATTTGTCACTTGTTTGAAGGCCAGGCCTGACAGGGGCCAGACAGGGCTGAGTGTTGGACAAGGAGGGTGATGAAGTCTTGATGCAATTTGCAGGCATCTGAAGAGCTTGGGAGACAGATTGAAATGTCAGCTCTGCTCACAAGGGCTGTCTTCCCACACCCCTAGCCGGTGACAAGAGTGGGAGCTGGGGGCCAAGCAGGGGGGAAATAGAGCTGAGGGAGGCGAGGACAGTTCCCCCAGGACCCTGTCTAGCACTGCCCGGCTTCCAGCAGACCATGGGGTCAGTTCAAGGGAGGAAATACAGCCTCTTTGAGGAGGCGGACTCTCTCCTGAATGGGAGGTAGGGAGGATTTAGGTTGTGCTCTGCCAACCCCAGACCATCAGCCTTGACTGGCCTGTCTGTCCCCATGGAAGCCGCCAGTCGGGTCTCCAGAACATGCCCTGATGGTATGATTCATAGATGGGATGGTGCCACCATCCCCCAAGTAAAACCCTGCACAGGCGGGTGGGCTCAAGGATGATTCTGGTGTGTGAGCCCCACCCCTGGCACCTGAGCCCTCAGCCCCCAGAAGTTGGCCACAGGCCCTGCTCCACTAAACCCTCCTGGTCACCAACACCCATGCATATACTCTGACATAGACCCAAGTTGATGCACACAGCCTCCTCGAACACTTGGCCTGGCACACGGGTGCCCTCACACCCACGTGCTCCCCCACACCTTCGTGCTCCCCACGCCCACGTGCTCCCCCACTCCGTCGTGCTCCCCACACCCACGTGCTCCCCTACACCCATGTGCTCCCCCACACTCTCGTGCTCCACCCATCCCTGTGCCTCTCCACTCCAAACAATATTATGATAATCACAATTTTTCCCATGAGACCCTTTACCGTTTTCAAAGCTTTTGCACATCCATTATCCTCTCAGATCTCACAAAATCTCAACAAGGGAGGCAGAGCAGATTGCGTTTACCTCCACTCTATAGATAAGGGAATCTTGTAATCAGAGATGTTGAGACTTCCTCTTTGGGTCACCCAGTAAATCCAAAGCAAAGCCAGGACTCCAGGCCAGGACCTCCGATTCCTGGTCCAGTGCTTTGTCTTCATGCACAGCGCCCCAGGCCCTGCTCCCAAACTGGAGGAATTCGAGGTGGGTGTCTTGCAGGAGCAGGCAGGGCTGAGTTGAGAAAAGGGATTGGGTAGAGCCCCCCATCAACAGTCCCCAGCTGAAATCCCTTTTTAGATTCACCACACCTGCCCAATCACCTGGGCCGGGGGAAGAACAGGTGCTCTTAAGTCCTGGAATCAAACCCTGGCTCCATCACTGACCACTTGAAAGGGCCTTGGGCAGGTCACGTGACCTTTGTGAACCCCAGTTTCGTGTGTGAAATGGGATGGCTGTACCAACCTGATAGGGCTGTAAGGATTAAGTTAGATCCTACCTGTAAGGGGCTTAGCACAGAACAAGCACAGCTTAGTCCTCTTCCCCTTTCCTGGGGAGATCTGGGCCCTACCCTGGTAAGACCATGGCTCTTGCCATGGTGACAGCTGTCACCAAAAGACCCTTAGCCTCAGGTCTGCCAGGCTCTGCCTAGGAGGCACTGGACCTGGGAGCCGCCCTCTCTCTGGCTCAGGTTCTACAGCTGTGAGGAAGCAGGAAGCAGGGTCAAGAGCTTGAGGGGCTACTGTCCAGTCTGGCTTATGAGGGAAATTCCTGAATCCAAAAAAAGGAGACCTGCTCAGAAGGACTGGCTGGGAGGGCCCTTCTGCATCATTTGGTTCATCTCCTTTTACAGAGAGGGAAACCAGTCCAGAAAAGGCCAGGGGCTCTGCTCAGGTACCAAGAGATGGGCTGCAGAGGCAGGACTGGAGCCCCAGTCCCACATGACAGCCTCTGTGCTCTTGTCGGAACTGATGCCTGTTCACAAGCTCTTATGAGCTTGAGTCTGCCTTGGGGATGGGGAGAATGGCCTAAACCCGTGGGGCCAGACCTGCCTGTGCCCCTGAAACTCCCCTCAGATTAGCCTTCCAGGAGCCAGAAAAGAGGAGGTTGCCCAGAAACCTCCTGGGCCGAAGGTTGACTGGCTACCCTACTGGTGTCCACATCAGGCCTGGTCCCAGTGTTCCGGCTATCATACTGGCAGCTGACCTGGCACGGGAGAGCTGTGTTCCAGTGCAGCCACCTGGGGCACGAGGGTAGGGACTATGAGCAGCTGTGCCCAGGCTCCAGATGGTACAGAGAACAGCCAAGCCAAGATGGAGGCTGGCAGTGGGAAGGCTCTTGGAATGCCAAGTGCAATGAGAGGCACACACCAGGCCCAGAAAGGCCTGGAGCCCTCGGGGGAGACCGGCTGCCCGGAGAAGGGATGGGACCCCCATGGGCCATCCTGAAGGGGCTTCTCTGGGTCTCACCAGAAAGAGCCTAGCCCAGTGCCTGACCCCAGCTGACACAGGACAACCTCCTCTGATTACGGAGGGCCTGGCCTGTCTCCTTCCTGTGGGCGGCTCAGACGTCCAGCCTCACCCATAGCTGCAGGACCCCGAAGGGAGGGAGGCAGGGTGATGAGGGGCTGTGGTCCAAGACATGAAGAGCTGGGGCGTTAGGGATTCTGGAACCCGTGAGGCTGTTCCTCATGCAAAGGGTCTTGTCTGGGGCCCCGGACTTTAGCCAGGGTTGTGGTCACATGGCAGGGGCTCAGCATGGTGTCAGGGATGTGACTTGTGGGTCCTTAACATGCTCTTCTCCTCTCACGGTTTCTCTCATCCCTCCTGCCTGAATTCCATCCCTTCTACCTACCCTGAGCCATCCCTGTGAATTCATGGAGGGGCAGGCAGGGACTTACCCACAACGGAGAGAAGCCACAAGCCTTTCCCCAGTCTCAAGGAGCCACAGGCACCCTCTAGGCCTTCCGGCTGCCTCACCCATTTCATCCCCTACTGCCCTGGGCAGAAGAGCCCTGATTTCAGGCCTAGCGCCTGGCAGGAGTGCAACCCAGAAGCCCCTAAGTTCACCTTCTGTTCCTGTGCAATAAAGTCACCTGTCCCAAACTGCCTGGCAACCTTCAAACGGCCAGTCTGACATACCCGCTGCTTCTCAGCCCAGGCTTGTTTGCTGACCTCTCATCTGTCAGGCCCCAGAGCAGGTCTCATTGCCTCCAGAAATCCTTCTCCGGCCCTCCAGGCCGATGAAGCGTGCCCCATCCTGGCATTCCCACAGTCCCCTGCGCTTCCCACTCCATCCCGACGGCACCGAGCTTTCTGTTTAGGACTTCTGTCTCCCCCAGGAACTGTGTCTAACACCAGCACAGGGTCTGGCACACGGTAATTGCTCAGTTTACATTTGGAGAACGGATTCATTCACCAAACCACATTAGTTACTGATTAACTGAGTGACTTGGGCAATTCCCTGTCCTTGCTAGCCTCAGTGTTTCCCACTCTCCATGGGTACTGGTCTGCAGTATCCGTAATTCTTCAGGTTCCAAAGCCACCTGCGTGGTGTGGCAAGGAGGCCCAGACAGGGGTAGAGGTTGCCAGAACTGGCCCTGGAAGGAGACGGACCTTAACTCTCGCTTCAGCCCTGGCTGATTCTGCCCCTTCCTTCCTGGCCCTTCCTGCCGTGGCCTCAGACTCTAAGTCAGACTACTGGGGCCAACAGGGTCCCCAAGGACTCTGCCCCATGGTGGTGAGGTAGAGGTGGTGAGGCAGCCAGTACCTGCCTGCCACATTTCCACACAGTGATCCAGGGCTGTGGCAGGGCTTCATCTCAAGGTTGCCTGGTAACAGCTTTTGCATTCTGATGAAAAAAAAAAAAATGTGGCAGCACCAGACAACAGACACAGGGCTTATATGGCGGCGGGGGGGTGGGCGTCTAGGGTGGGGCTTGTGCCCGGGCCGTGGCGTGGCCGGGGGCAGGCAAAGCCGGCGTCTTGCTCCTGGTGGAGAGTACCAGGACTGGGCCTAGCCTGGCCCAGCGGGCTTCAGTGGGGACGGTAGGCTCGGGGGGCAAGCGCAGCCAGCTCGGGCCTGCAGGAGGGCACCCAGCCTGGCATCTGCCCCTTCCCATCCCCTTTCCCACACCTGCAGCTGGCGCCTTCCACCCGGTGAGCCACAGCCGGTGCCACCTCTCATTAGGTGATGATTTTACATTAATTACCTTAATTAAGCGGCACTGAGTGCTAATGGCTCAGGGGGGTGGTGGTGGCTTCTCCTAATTACCCTCCCAGTCAGCCCAGAGCGAGGGGCACACGGCTTGGCAGAGCAGGAGCAAACAGTTACAGAAAGGAGGGGAGGGACCCACCAGTGGTGGGAGAGGGGCCCCTCCCCCCGCCACTCCGGCCCTGGCTCGGAGACCTGGACCTGACATCTCCAGGACAGGTGTAGCCGGCCCAGATCCAGAGGCTTTGGGATGTGTGGGGAGCAGGCCAGGAGCTGGGAGCAAGCAGCACCGCCCTGTTTCCTGGACTCCTCTGCCCCCTTCTCTGTGCTCCTCAGTCACCTGCCTGGTTCCCTCACCTAGACTGAATGCCTCTCTCCACCTCCATTCTGTCTCCAGACTCAGGCCAATGTCACCACATTCCTTCCTTCCTCCATCCATCTGTCCAGTCAGTCAGTCCATGGAGACCCCATGGCGGGCCCTATACTCCAAGGTACCCCTCAAGGAGCTCACGGTCTAGTTGGGGAGCTGGCTAGCTATAAACAGGCCCACAGGACAAGGCGTTGGGAGAGAATTCACAGAGAAAGTGACACCAAGGGTGAGTCCTGGGAGGGGACAGTAGGATGACTCTTCTGGGCAGAGGGACGAGCACATCCAGTCGGGGCTTGTGAGGAAAGCGGGCTTGGCCCACCCAGTTAGCTGCATGTTGCTTAGTGCAAAGGGGCAGTGGACAATGAGGGAGGAAGTGGCTAGACATGGGTCAGAGGGACTGGCCATGATTCAGAGGCCCCTGGGGAGGTGTGGTGGGGGAGGATTGATTTCATATGGGAAACACTACTGCAGCAGAGGGCGCTGGCTGGCTCAGTTGGAAAAGCATGTGACTCTTGATCTCAGGGTCGTGAGTTCAAGCCCCACATTGGGCATAAGAGCTTACTAAAATTAAAATAAAATAAAATAAAATAAAATAAAACAAAATAAAATAATAAAACAAAATAAAGATGACTACAGGGGCGCCTAAGTGGCTCAATTTGTTAAGCGTCCAACACTTGCTTTCAACTCAGGTCATGATCTCATGGTCTGTGAGATCAAGCCCCTCATCGGGCTCTGTGGAGACAGCATGGAGCCTGTTTGGGATTCTCTCTCTCCCTCTCTCTTTAACCCCACCACGCATGTACAGGTGCCCTCTCTCTCTCTCTCTCTCTCTCAAAATAAATAAACATTAAAATAAATGACTACAGTGGAGGTGGAGGACAGTGGGGGCAATCATGAGTGGGGTGACCAGTGAGGCAGCCACTGCATCATCTGGGGGAAGGATGATGGAGGCTGGACCATGTGGTGGTTGTGGGGATGGAGGGGAGAAGCAGGCAGATCTGAGTTTTGGGGAATGTTATGATAGAATGTGCACAGGGGTAGACAGGACCCAGAGATGAGGGAGAAAGAAGGGCCAGGCTGACCTGCAGCCTGGTTCCAGGTGCCATCCACCTTGCACAGTGGTGGCCCTGTTCCATGTTTCTGATGGGTTAGGGTCCATCTCTAAGGTCAGGAGTGGTGTGGTATGCAGGTTTGGGGGAGCAAGAGGGAAGAGTTGGGTTTGAGGTGCATGGGGGTGGAAGAGCCTATGGGATATCCTTGAGGACCTTCGGGCTCAGGTTTGAGGATTAAAAGAGTCTTCATCCAAGGGAGGGATGAGATGGCCCAGAAAGGGCAGGTGGCAGGAGGCTGGGACTGTGGGTCTGACTCGCCCACCAGCTGACGGTGCACCACGTCTGTCTCCCTCACCTCTGCACCCGAGTCAGCACAGGACCTGGCCAGAGGAGCTGCTCAGGGAGTATTTGCTGAAGGCATGAGTGAGTGAATGAGAGAGTCATTGACTCTGCATGGCTCTCTCGAGCCCAACCACACAGCCCTGAGTTCTTGCTACTCAGTCACATAAATTCAGAGACTCACCCAATCCCCTGCCCCTCCAAGGGTAGAGCCCCTCCTCAAGCTCTTCTGAGCTCCTGGGGAAGAGCATGGGCTCGCCTGCCCCTCCTGCAGCCCCTTTCAACCTAAGGCATTACTGGTCGGGCACAGTAGCTCTTTAGTCCCTGGTGCATAGGGCAGAAACTGGCCAAGTTTTGGGTCCAGCCCTGGCTCTAGGCCCCCCTCCAACTGATGCCCCTGAGCATCCCCACCTCCCCCGATAGCCAGCACCTTTCTGGAAAGATAATACACCAGCCCCAGATTTGTCTCCGCCAGATCCAGGCTGCTTACCTTGATTTCTACGCCGTAGCCAGGGTAGACGGAGATGTAGTAGAAACAGTCCAGGCCGACATCAATAGGTGAGCTGGGGGCCATGGGGGAGTCCAAAGAGCCCTCTGGGCCTGAGAAATTCCAGCTACAAGGGCCTGGGAGGCAGGAGGAAACAAAAGGCTAAGCCCAGCTCTGGTGAAGTTGGTTCAACCAAGGCTGATCAGTGTGTGTGTGTGTGTGTGTGTGTGTGTGTGTGGTGAAGCCCGCCTCTTGGGACGTCTATTCCCCTGTTGAAAGAAGGGACCACCTTTTCTTGAGCACCTACTATGTGCAATCTTAGCTCAGTTCTCACAAAGGCTCACTGAGGTCCGTCTTCTTACCACTATTTAACAGAGGAGGCTCAGAGAGGTTCAGCAAAATTCCTAGGGTCTGTTGTAGTTGCTTCCAATCAGGGTTTGAACCCAGGTCTATCTGGTTCCCATCCACATGCCTCCTACGTGCTGGCCCTTGGTGCCAAAGGGCAAGGCAGGATGGCACAGTGACAGAGACAGAGGAACGCGGGGGCCCCGCATTTCCCCGATCCCCATTTCTAGATCTGCAAGCCAGCGAGCAGCTGACCTGGTGGCTGGACGGTGGTGATGGTGGTGGTGATGATGGTGGCGGTGGTCTCCTCATCGTCCCCTGAAGCTGTAGAGGTGGCGATAGTTCCCTCCATCCCAAGTCCCGTGGTCTGGGGCCCAACCTCTGGAGCCCATGGCCTGCCCATGTCTCCAGGACCCTCCTGGGTTGGAGTCCATGCTCTGCTAGGGGGTGTAGTACTGGGCCTTTCCCCTGGGCCTGGGGTGGGCACTGGAGGCAGGGGAGCTGTGATACGAAGCACAGGAGCCTCTGACTCCAGGCTCCAGGGTCTTTCTCTGGACTGGGGCTGAGTGGGTGCCGCGGCCATGGCCGGAGTGGGGCTGGTGAAGACAGGGCGGCTGTCCTGGTTGGCCAGGCGGGGAAGGGGACTCGGGGTGAATGGTGTAGGTGGGTCCGGCTGGAAGGGCAGCACCGGCCTCAGCCCTGCCTCGCCCCCCTCTAGCCCTTCTTGTAGGAATTCCTCGAGCAGCGGGTGGTGGTTGAGCAGTTTCAGGGTAGGGGCTGTTGTGACGAAATGGACGCCTCGCTCCGGCTGCTCAGGTGTGGGGGCCACTGTCAGTTCCCCATCCGTCTCCTCGATGCCTGGGGCCTGCCCTTCCCCCGTGGTTGGGGTCTCTGAGGAGAGTCCTGAAATAATAACGAATCATCAGAGGTGCCCCCCTGCCCCACCGTGAACAGCGTCACCCCCAGTCCACACAGCAGGAGATCTATCTCTGTGTTGACGGAGAGACTTGGGGAGTGTGTTCAATGTCCAGAACCAGGAGCTACGGAGTTTGAGAGCTGGAAATGAGGGGACATCACATATCTCACGTGACAGCCTTGAGATATGTGATGTCCCCTCGTTTCCCCTCCGACACCAGAGGTGGACGCGGTTACACTATTTTCTGCCGTTCTCAGATTTGGCCTCAGACTCCTTCTCAACACAAGATGCCCGGCAACCAGCCTTGATAACTCAGACCAAATACGTATTTGCCATTCCTAATTGGGGCCTTCATTTTGTAGGTGAGGAAACAGGCCAAAGAAAGGAAGTGGGGGCGTCTGGGTTGAGCATCTGACTTCGGCTCAGGTCACGATCTCCCGGTTCGTGAGTTCGAGCCCCGCGTCGGGCTCCGTGCTGACAGCTCGGAGCCTGGAGCCTGCTTTGGATTCTGTGTCTCCCTCTCTCTCTCTGCCCGCCCCCTCCCGCTCATTCTGTGTGTGTGTGTGTGTGTGTGTGTGTGTGCGTGTGTGTGTGTCTTAAAAATAATACACATTAAAAAAGAAAACAAAAAAAGGAAGGAAGTGGCTTGCTCTGGGTCACACACCAGTCAGTTGAAGACCTGAGGTAAAACCCTTAGCAAGAGTCCGATCCCCCCACCACAGTGACTTTTCCACCTGAGATTATAGGGCTGTCAAGTTCATTTTCCGTTCTCAGTGAAGCTGCTAGTCATTAGTTTCAGGAAATGCTTCATATATTTGGGGTTTTGTTTTAGATTCCCTCACGGGTACATAGCATCTTTGTTAGGGTCCCATTTGGTCCTATTTCTCTCACTTCTCAAAAAATCGTTTCTTTCGTCTTTTTTTTTTTTTTTTTTGGATCCTTTTAGAACAGTGATGTGAACAGAGTAGGAAGAGCCAAGAGCTAGAGTAAAGCATATGTGGCTTCAAACCCCAAATCCATTCTGCTTTGAGGCTGTTGACCTCAGGCAAATAACCTAAACTCTCTGCAACTTAGTCTACTCATCTGTAAAATGGGGTTTATTTGGGGGATTAACTGAGATGATATTACTTCTTTTCCTCATTTGATATGTGTCTCTAAATTCCCGTGATCTTTCCTATGATACTAGCCAGGACTATCTAGGGCAGGGTCTAAAGCAGGGATAGAATGCTTAGCCCCAATCCATGGCAGACATTGTTAGCCAGTTTGGAGTATTCCTTGCTGAGCCGCATGGGACTTCAGAATCCTTCTCGACACAGTTATCCAGGCAGCCACTACTAATCAATTCGAAAGGCTGCGGAAGAGGAAACTCATTTGCTCTTGCTGGTTTGAGGTACAGGTTGCTCTGCTATTGATTATTTTGACTTTTTGAACCACAGAGCTGGACAGATGATGCATATTCTGCTTGTGGGCCACTAAGCTCTCCAGATCCTTAACTGCCAGGAAAAGGTCAATGGATGCTGGCTCCAGATTCAGCTCATATAGAATTCTGCCAGTTCCGAGAAGGCCAGGAGGATATTCTGGTTCTAACAGCTCTCAAAATGGCTGCATGAGCACTTGAAGGGAAACACAGCCAGAGCGAGTTAACAGTTTGCGAGGAGAAGGTTGGTTCCTCTGAATGTCTGATGGTGGGGTTGTCATTCCACAGGCTCACACCCACCCCACGGATTGGCAGGCGTGAGGAAGTGGCAGATGGCCTACATTCTGTTCAGGAGCCCATAGCAGCTCTGATGTGTCAGACAAATGGGAGGAGGGAGGAGACGGGGTGGAAGAGGTAGGGGCAGGTCAGAGGGCTCTCCATGGTTCTGGGTCAGAGGGGCCTTGGTGCCCCGAGACCCTGAGAAAACAGGACCAACCCTTATCTCCTGAGATGCCCACTAAAGCAGCTCATCTGTGCTTTGGCATTCCGTGCCAGACATTGACGACACAATGCCCAACCTCGATGCCCAGCCAGGCCCATACCCCCAGAGCAGATGGTCGGCCAGTGCCCTGTGTCTTTCATTTGAGTCACTAACGGAGGGGCCAGGCAGTGCTTGTGACATGCCAGGACAGGGCTACTCTCTTTGCCCACCTCCCAGATGCCACACAGTCTTTGCCAGGTGAGCCGAGACTGCTCTTAACATGGCACAAGGAACGGGACCCTTTCTCATCACGTAGACTGAAGACCAGTGTCCCCTTCCAGGATTGCCCGATAAGACATGTGGCCCGTGGCTCCCAGGGCAGGTACCTGTGGGATTCTTGACTGGGAGAGGGAGGACAAGGAGATCCTCTAACTCAGGAAGGGACCATAGCGGACCCAGCTCCTCCCGCTGGCTGCCAGGTGGGTACCAGGCAATGGAGCGGAGCTAATGGGCACCTCCCGTCACTGTCGATTGCACTGATTGTGTTATCTGGGGGGACTGAGCACTTGGTTAAATGGGATCGAGATAGCATATCAACCGAGCAAATTGATTCTGTAATCAGCTGCCACTTGGTCCCGGAGGGTGCTACCCACTGTCAGAGAGGCTAAGATAACATTTCTGGGAGACAAGCCATTTCTGGGGAGAGGGCATCTCCCCATATCCCGGTTGACTCTGATGGAAGCCCGAGGCCCTGTGACCTGTCCTTCCTGCCACCAGGTTCCTGGGGTTTTCTGCCTGGGCTGAGTTCAGAGGTGCAGAGACTGACAGAGGGAGAGAATGTGAGGCAGGGGATGGTGAAAGGGGGTGTCAGGACCCCAGATGCTCAGTCTCATCAGGTGCCTACTGTCTTCCAGTCACTGAGTCAGGCTGTTCCCAGATCCTGTATTATTTAATTGATACTACAACTCCGTGAGAGGGGAATTATAAAGAAGCTGAAGCCTAGAGGGGAGGGGTGAGGACCTGCCCAGTGGCACAGTGGTGGAGCTGGGATCAAGCTATGCTGATCTGGCTTCAAAGCCTTAGTCTTCCCGTGATACTAGCCTGCCTCACAGGAGAGCCGAGCTATCCAGTGGAGAAGCCTCTAGTCAGGTGAGGAAACTAAGGCTCGGAGAGATAATGGACTTGTCCAAGGTCTGGTGCAGTTTGCAGGTAGAGCTAGGGCCAGAATTTCTGGCATCCGGAGCCTGGTCTGGACCCTCAGGAAGCCTTCTGCCTGGAACTCAGGGAGCACCCACCCGGTGCCCCAAGCGCCTCTGAATCTGGGGCCCAAACCAGAAACAATAACACGGTTTCTCTGGGCGCGGCCAGAGTCCCACATACCTGGGTTCAAGGGTCAGCTCTGCCACGTGGGCCCCCTTCCCAGGAGCCCAGGCAAGTTGCCTCTCAGGGTTTTTGTGTCCTCAGGTGTAAAACGGGCACTTGGGAGGGGTTTTATGAGACTTGGTGCTCTAAACTGTAGTTTCTCAAGGGAGGCCCTGAGGGAGAGGCCACACCGCAGAGGCTGGGCAGCCCCCGCCCACCCCTGCCAGGGCAACATTGAGGCAGGCCTGGGGTGGGGAGGAGATGGCCCTGGACACGGGCTCTCCTCTCTGAGGGAACATGTTCCCTGTTGTGTGGCGGTGTGTGTGACCCCGAGCACGTCAGCATCGTCATCTGTTAAATGAGGATATTCCAGCATGCAAAGGGCAGCTACCTCTAGGCCTGCATGTCGTTGGTGGACAGGTCCCCCATGATCCCCACCTGTGTGCTTCCCCCCGCTGCCCCGACACAGGGATGCCCTCCCGGGGCTGCTCCTCTCTCCTCTCCTCCAGTAGGGAGGGAGGGCCGGGGGCCACTTCTTTCAAGAGGGCTGGGTCCGGGAAAGACCCGTCCCCTCCGCGCAACCCCCTCCCCCGCGCAGATGAGGCCGGAGCTTCCCGGCAGCCCCCCCCCCCCCCCCCCGTGTGGCCCCGCCGTCGCCTGGGCCCTCCCCCCGCATTAGCTCTTAAGCTATGCAAATAGACATCGGAGGGAGCCCTGTTTAAAGTATTTAGACGAAATGAAAAAAGGCTTTCATCGGCACTAATGAGCCATTCAGGATGCCTCCCCGGTGGATTCTCTCCCGCTCCCGCCTCCCGGCCGGCGCAGCCCCTCCGGTGGCCCCTCTTGGGAATGGAGGCCTCCCTCCCACCCCCGCTGGAGGCCCAGACTGGGCAGCCTAGGAAAGCGCGCCGGTCCTGCCCCCTCCTCCCCGGGGGCCCAGCTTGGTGAGGTTACAGACAAGAGCCCGGTGCTCAATGCTGCCCCCGCCCCCGCAGGCCTGGATTGGAAGGAGGGGTGGGTTGTCTAGCCTCTGGAGGAAGCCATGAAGACTGGGGACTTTTCTTCATGGCATCCAACTAGATAGGTGTTATTGTCCCTGTCTTATAGATGGGGAAACTGAGGCTCACGGAGGTCCAGGAGGCTGCCAAGGGTTCACAGTGCTGGAGGGCTGTGGAGCTGGAATCGGTCTGTGTGGAGGCAGTGGTGAAGGATTGGGGTCATTATGCAGTGGCCCCACCTGGGGGACCTGCTGCTCGGGACAACAGCCTTCAGATGCTGCCTCAGGGACAGCTGGGCTGCCCCATTTGGTGCTAGTGTTTCTGTAAATCTTTCTAAACGAGACAGCCAGAAAACCTCAGGTTCCAGTCCCAAATCTGTGCCTCACTAGCTGTGCGACCTGGGCAGGGGGCTGCCCATTAGGGTCTCTGTTTCTCCATCTGTGGAGTGGGGACATCTGGGTTTGGTGAGGGCCACCTAGAGACAGGCCTATGCTCACAGCTGCCAGCCCCGCCTCAGCCTCTGCAAGGGCAGAAGGGGCCCCCGTCACTCTGATAGTCTCTGCAGAGGTACCAGGCATTCCCCCTTCAGGGCCACAGCTGCTGGCCTCCCAAGGACAAGGCCAAGGCCAGCACAGGGAGGGGTACCCAGAGTTCTAAGATGAGGTCAGCCTTGATCCCTAGGTTGTGGTAGCACCAGCTCTCAGCTGGTGTTGGGGGGAGCATGACAGCAGGTGGGTATAGGGGGAGCCTGGGGATACAGTGGGCAGGGAGCCCACCCCTCTGGGTTCTGGAGGTTAAGCTGGCCCAGCATAAGAATGAGAATTTAATGGGATACATTTATTATCCCATAAAAGTTAATGAGTTTATTCTGGAGGTTCCCTGGCCCCTTTCAAGTTTTAATAGGGGATTAGTAAGGGCCTGGCCCCTGTAGACCTCATTATCCCAGAGCCCAAGGGAGGGGAGAGGGGTCCTGGGAGTGAGAGTGCCTGCCCTCCCCCCGCCCTCCCCAGCCAGAGCCTGGTCTCCATAGGACCACTGAGCCCAGACCTGCCCCCTGAAATGAGAGGTCCCAGCTAGAGTCTAACTGGCCCCTGAGGCCCCTGAGGCCTGGGGTCCAGTTCTAGAGCTTCTGATTCCATGTGTTACTGTAGTAATTACAGCACAGTATCCCCGCATCTGAGGTAGGTTTGTTGCTATTCGACTACTTACATTAACAGGAAAGGCAATATAAGCGCCATATGACAAATGGGGAAACTGAGGCCCAGAACTAGGGTGTGCCTTCTCCAAGGTCACCCAGGAGATGCGGCAGAGCCTGAATGGACACATTCTGTCTCCTGTGGTCTGGAGCCAGGCAGCTGGGGCAGGTAACGCTATTAGTCCGTGCTCCCTGTGTGCCCACTATGCAATCAGCACCTTCATGTGTCGGTCTCATCCTCCCCTTACTCTAAGGACGTTTGGGTCGTTATCCCAGAGAGGAAGACATCCAGGTCCAGAATGGTTGAGTAACTTGTTCAAGGGCACACAGCTAATGAGTGGCAAGCCTGGGACTAGAACCCAAAACTGGACAGCTCCATAGCTCAGCTCTGTCCACTGTTTTCTTTGGCCCTTGGCTGAAGCAACTGGGGCCTCCTTGACCATCTCCCCAGCAGCCTGGCCCCACTGTCCTAGGGCAGTCGTACCTGGAGCCCTGCAGCTCAGGGTATGGGGAAGGAACTGTCCTGCAGGGGCAGTGGTTGAAGTGGGCACAGAAATACACTCAAAAGGACCATCTCTGCCAGAACAGGTGCCTTCCCCATTCTGCCCCATTTGCTCACTATGCCTTTGTCTCTTCAAACCCTCCCCGTTCTACTAGGCCCAGCTCCTATCCTTCTTCTGGGGAGCCATTTCTGCTGGCCCAGTGGATGACAATGGCTCTCTCCTCTGACCTCCTGCAGGCACTCCCGGTACTGCTTGTGTCTGTGGGCAAAGATCCAGCATGAGGCATCTCTCTTCCCATATCTCTGCCCACAAATGCTGACCCTTGGTGCTTGGCACAGTGCAGGGTGGGCTCAAGGACTCTGCCTGTTTGCACACTTGGAAGCCTCCCTTCTCCCCAAAGCACCTGGCCCTTGTCCAGCAGGGGTGGGCAGGGGAGGGCAGAGGCGGGCCGGGGTGGGTCCTACAGGGAGAAGATCGGCAGCCAGCCCTTGGCAGTTCCCCAGCACAGCCCCAACTGGCAATTGATAAAGAGTGTCTGCCGGCACAGGCCAGTGGGTCCCCCAGTCCCAGACTATCTCCTCTTTTTCTCTGCTACTGACTCCCCTTCCCCCATCACACCTTCTTACTGCCCTCTCTTGGTCAACCCCTGGCAGTCCAGGAAAATCTGGAGTACAAATATGAACGGGAGCATCTCCTCCTGGCCAGGTTCCAGGCAAGGAAGTCGCTGGATCCGAGAATCTGAGCCCATGTAGCCTTGGTGAACATCTCATGCCTCCCTCATTTTTGGAGGAGGAAACTGAGTCCAGAGGGCTTTCCCAGGTCACACAGGAAACGGGGGATAGGGCTGGTACTCAGGATGTTGGGGCTCGGAGATCACCTTGCCCAACTGCTCTGCAGAGTAAACTCTCTGGGGTCGCCTGGTGGCTCAGTCGGTTACGTGCCTGATTCTTGATTTCGGCTCAGGTCATGATCTCATGGTCATGGGACTGAGCCCTGCGTTGGGCTCTGTGCTGAACGTGGGGCCTGCTTGGGATTCTCTCTCTCTCTATCCCTCTCTCTCTCTTCCCCTCCTCTGTCCCTCTCCCCTGCTTGCTCTTTCTCTCTCTCTTAAAAAAAATAAAAGAGTAAACTCTCCAAAACTTCTGGGGCTGTCTACTGTCTGTGGGCATACCTCCAGGGACAGAGAGTTCACTACTTCCTGAGCTAGCAGGGGCAACTTTGTCTCCCTCCGTCCCGGGTTGGGGTGGTAGATAACCCTGGGCTTTGGCATCTCAGGGTTGGGATCTTCTTGCCGGATGGAGAGAGCATGGGTGGGGGTAGGTAATGGCCAACAGCCAGGAGGCTGCCCACCTGGTCCTGGTGCAGCCCCTGACAGGCTGGGTTCCCCTGCACAAATCACTTCTTGAACACAAGCCTCCATTTCCCCACCAGCAAGATGGGAAAAGTATCTGAGGGCCCTGCCAGCTCTCACCTACCAGGATCCAGTGAGCTAAAAAGGACTTTGCGTATATAAATAGGAAACGCTACTGTTGACTGAGAACTTGCCACATGCCCGGCGTCATTCTAAGTGCTTTACCAGAATCAGCTCCTTCAATTCCCACGAACACTCTATAAGACACGGACTTTTAGTATTCCATTTGATAGATGGAGAAACTGGGACCCAGGGAGCACAGTTCCCCCAAGATTACTAATTTGAGTGTAACAGATTCAAACCCAGTGGTTGTCCAGCCCTGGAACAGTGCTATCTCACAGAACTTTTTGTGATGAGGGCAACATTTTGCATCTGTGTGTCCAGTATGGTAGCAGGTAGCCACATGTGGCTATGGAGCACTTGAAATGTGGCTTAGGAGACTGAGAAACTGAATTTTATTTATTTATTTATTTTTTTTTAACGTTTATTTATTTTTGAGACAGAGAGAGACAGAGCATGAACGGGGGAGGGTCAGAGAGAGGGAGACACAGAATCCGAAACAGGCTCCAGGCTCTGAGCTGTCAGCGCAGAGCCCGACGCGGGGCTCGAACTCACGGACCGTGAGATCATGACCTGAGCTGAAGTCGGCCGCTTAACCAACGGAGCCACCCAGGCGCCCCGAGAAACTGAATTTTAAATTTTATGTCATGTTAATGAATTTACATGTAAATAGCCAATGTGGGGTTAGTCCTACCATGATGGAAAGTGTAGCTCATACCTGACCTTATCTCCTGCAGGATTCAGCGCCTTTCAGAAGGGAAGAGCCTGGAACAGGCGTCCTGCAGAAGACTTAAGACGGCATGCGTGGCAGTATCTGCTCCTCTTGTTTGAGTCTGGGGTTGGGCGGGGAGAGAAGCCATGGGCCTTCTTTAGATTTTCCATAAAGGCTCAGGAGAATTGGCCTGTCATCACTTACCCCTTAGGGAGGATGAGTGCCACCCACTGATGATGTTGGCTTCCCAACCTTGGCTGAGCACTGGTGTTCTGAGGGGTGGGTGTTCAATGAGCAATTTGGGGAGCTCAGGCAGAGCCAATTTAGGAGGGCTTTGTGGGTGGCAGAAAGCCAGGAATGCTTGGCCTCACGTGATTTGGCTCAGGATGGGATCAGGGTGTGTGAATGTCTCATGACAATGCCTGCTGTGTTTGTTGACTTGCCAGCAACCTCACTGCTCAGTCAGGAGCACAGGAGGCAGAGAGCCTGGCCTGCCACTCCTCAAGGCTCTTGGGGCAGCCCCAGGGCAGCTTGAAGCCATGGCAGGGCATCCATAGTTACTGGGTCAGGCATGGACCTCCTAGAGAGCTGCCTTCCACCCAGAGAAGCAGCTTTTCGTGCTTGGAATCAATATTTTCCACTTTACATATGAAGGAACTGAGGCTGAGAGGCAAAGTAAATCATCCTAGTGCATACAGGAAGGAAGTGGCAAATAAGGGGTTTGAACTGGGTCTGCCTGTTCCACAGCTTGGGCTCAAAATTTCTACCACACTGAGTTGCTGCTTCCTGTGAGCACGTGTGTGTGCCTGTATGAGCATGTGGGTCTGTGGGTATACATGAACGTGTGCATGCAGGTCCAAACACATGCACGGGCCACAAGTCATTACCATTTGTCCTAGCTCACGGATGCCACACCCTGGAACCTGGCTTCATACAGTCCTCAAGCCCCAAAAGGCACTAACTCCCAGAAGGGATGTACTTCTCCCCAAGGTGGCTGCTATGCTCCCTCCTTTTCACTCTGCCCCTTCTTGGACTTTATCCTGGCCCTTTGCAGGGCCATGTGACCTGGACAGTCCCTCTGGCTCTGGGTATGTGGGAGGGAGGGGGACAGGGCTTTGGACTGTGGTGGGCCAGCTCTCTTCTCTTCTCCCTACTGCACTTTCCCTCCCTTGAGGCTGTGACCAGGGGCCCAGGGTAGAGGGAGCTCCCGGCTAACTGCCATGTTCTCTGCTTTCCAATTTAAAATCTAATATGGTCTCGCCACTGCAGAGCTGGGGGCTGGAGAGGTGATTAATGAGGCCTCTGCTACAGCGTCACCTGCTGCGTGCTCCACCTTCCCCTGCAGCCCTGCACTCCCTTCTCCTGTCTGCCTGCTGGTCCTGGGGACCTGGGGGCCCGAGGTCTTCCTGCCCACAGTTCCTGGGGTTGGGCAAGAGGCACAGGAACTGGGGGTGGCCTTGGAACAGGGGCAGTAGAATTGACTCCCACCCCTGGGGCAGACTGGAGGCTTGGGAGGAGCAGCAGGGGTCCCATTGGCATCAACTCCCTCATCAGACTGGTAACTAATCAATCTGCCATACTCCACCCCGATTATGCCAACTCAAAGGAATGTGTGGCCAGGGCGTGGGGAGGGACTTAGTCCTGAGCTGGGTGCTCAGGTCAGCCCTGCCCCAGCACTAATGCTCCAGTCGCCACCTTGTCAGCGGCAGGGGTGTATTTCTCTGAAAGAAAAACCTTGGGAATGTTAGCTGGGACAAGGAAGGCCGTAAAGGCAGGAAGTACATTCTCCCTGGAGCCTGTACCAGGGCCAGCTTAGCCCAGCCCAGTGGTGAAGTTGGGGAACAGGAGTTGATCTAGGAAGGAGTAGCGATCCCCTCCATCCTCTGCGCCATCCAGCACGTACCATGGACAGTTCCTCCAAGGCTAGAAGCCAAGCAAGGCCGGGTCATAGCCTCCCAGTGCCCCAGAGCAGGTACCTTCCTGAGTCTCAGACCAGCATTTCTGGGCTGCAGCCCCCTTCCAGCCCCCACCCTGAAGTTTAAAAGCCAACACCACTGAGGTTGCTCCCAGTGCCTGCGTCTGTCTGCCTCCGAGCTGAATTAACTTCACGGTAGCCCTAAGGTTCTTGGGTCTTTAAGTCAGATGAAGGGGCTTGTTCCGTGCACCACAGTGAAAGTTCCCTCCCTGACCTTGTGACTTTTGTCCTGTGGCTGCTGTTGTCAGCTGCATCTGAGAGGAGATGGAGTGGGAGAGTTGGCTAAGGATGGGGGGGTGGCGCTGAACCCAGACCTCCGGGCTGCCCTGGTCCTTAATGCTGATGTGGGCTCTGGGCACTCTGTGCCCAGGAAGTCACAGGAGTATCTGTTCTTAGCTGTGAAGGCTAAGAGGAGCCTGGTGAGGCCTTGTCAGAACCCTGACTCCAGCATTAACGTAGCTCTCCACTGATGGGCTGTGTGACCTTGAACTTGTCTTTTTGAAAAAAAATTTTTTTAACGTTTATTTATTTTTGAGACAGAGAGAGACAGAGCATGAACGGGGGAGGGGCAGAGAGAGAGGGAGACACAGAATCTGAAACGGGCTCCAGGCTCTGAGCGGTCAGCACAGAGACCGACGCGGGGCTTGAACTCACGGACCGCGAGATCATGACCTGAACCAAAGTCAGATGCTTAACCGACCAAGCCACCCAGGTGCCCCAAACTTGTCTTTTTTGAGTCTTTGGGTGGGTCGGATGGAGAGGCACAGCCCTGCCTTTATAGGTGGTGCCCAAGCTCAGGAGTTGATGGGAGTCTCTTGGACAGTGATAAACGTGGGGGCGGGGGGGGGGTGCTGGCAGCGGGGGGGCACTGTGCTCTTTTGATTCACCACTTTCCTTCTGTGTGGCACTGGACCCCAGTCTCCTCACCTCCATCTGTCGGTCGGTATTTGCTGAGCACGTGGAGGGCTAGGCTGTGTCTGCGTGTGTGCATGTGTGCAAGTATGTACGTGCATGGGGGTGAGTATGAAAATGTGCATGTATGTGCACGTGGGGGTTAGGGGGTGGAGGTGTGAGAAAAGTACCCAGGGAGGGAAGTGGTATATTTGAGCGCCCCTGGTGTGCCAGGCTCTGCTGACCTATTCACCTATACTGTCTGACTAATTCTTCCCATCCCACCGTGAAAGAACTAGGATCAGACAGCTGCAGGAAGTGGTCTGGCTGGGCCCTGGAAGTTCACCGGGGGCTACCCTTGTCCTGCTAAGCTCAAGAGACAGACAGAAGGACAGATATAGGCGCGAAGGGCCTCAGAAAGCAAGGGCATCCGGAGCCCAGAGGGCAGGTGCCCACTCTGAGGAAACCAGGGGTGCCTTCCTGCTTGGTCCTCCAGTTCATGCTCTTCGGGCTGCTGTACAGTAGCCCCTTCTAGTGGGTGCTAGTTTCCAGAGCAGCTGGGACAGTGGTGGGGAGCCCCAAGAATCCAGAGGGCAACGAGCTCTGGTGGCCTTTGGTAGAGTTGAGATGCATCAGGGGCCTGAAACATCTTTGGGAAGTGCCAGTGCGGTACCAGAGGTACCTGGGGGGTCACGTCACCCAGGTGTGCTCCTTACACTGAGCTTCCCGACATTTTGAGCCCCTCTCTGACTCTCCAGCTCCTGTGGGGAAGACCTAGGAGCGCTAGCCTTGCTTCCAAACGGCTTGCGGAAGAGTCACTGGAGGCCTGGGCTCTGCTCTTAGGAACTTGGGGAGGAGGTGGGGAGAGGACAGCCTGGGACCTTCTCCAGGCCCCAGGCAGGCGGGATGGAGCCTAATATGCCCCAGGGCATGGGCCCTGCACCTATGGACCAGCCCAGGCACCCCTCGCCTCCACAGCCTCGTAAGACTGACGAGAGAGGGCCTTGCCCACCCAGCATTCCAGACGGTGGGGTTCCCCAGGCTCCGCCTGTCCTCCCCACTTCCCCGGCAAATCTGAGTGGGGGAGGGGTGGGGTGCAGAGCTGCTAAAAATAGCAGCAGCAGCTCCAGCTACAAGTCTCCTTGAGGGGTCAGTGGAGCCCAAGATTGGGGAGGAAGGGAGTGGCAGGGCCTGCAGGGACGGGGAGACACCAGCCTCAGGTGGGCTCTGCTGTGCCTACACCCAGGGCCACAGTCCCAGGATGCAGGGATAGAAATGCACAGATACGCAGGGACGTTCGGACACCCAGGGAAAGATGGACAAGCCAAGTAGAGATGCACACAGGCAGGGCTTTCTGCACATCTGGGGCTTTTTCTTCCCAAGACCCTCAAAGACCCTCTCAAGACTTCCCAAATACCAGATAGACTCAGCTGGCAGTCCCCAACCCTTCAGGCTTCTCCCTTGTCCCAAGCTTGTTTTGACCTCCAAGGACCCTGCCAGGTTGGGTGTACGGAAGCTTTGAGTTGAGAGGGCTAAGTCCTCCTCCCCAGTCCCCTCTAGTCTCATCTGCTTGAGGCCCAGGGAAGGGCCAGTAGCCAGCATCAGGGATACAGGTGCAACAGAGACCAGACTCAGGGCACCACCCAGGTGGTTGGAGCCTTAGGAGCACCCCCTCACCCTGAGCAGCAGGCCTCTTCCTAGCCTGGCTGGCAGGCCAAGAGGGGGCTGGGACGGAGGTGCTGGACCCAGGAGGGCAGGGCTAGGGCTTTAGCAGGAAGTGAATGGGAAATGAGGGAGGGGGGACAAGGCGAGGCTGGATAAATAAATGCACTAATGACCTGTCTCAAACAAGCCTTGTTTTGTCCCCGCTTCACCCCTTTGCCTGGAGATGCCAGAGGCTTTTCTGTCCTCAAAAGAAGGTGACTCTCTTTCCCCCATTTCCTCTAACTAGCCAGAAATTAGGGCCTCATGACAGGAAGGGGCTTGCCAGCTGCTGGACCAGATGTTTCAAATCACTAACACATCCCCTTGCTAGATGTAAATGATGTCTCAGGCAGTGTCCGTCAGAGCAGCAAGCAAGGGTGAGGCTCTTAGGAGCACCCTGACTCCAACCTTCATCCCTCTGCACCTGCTAGTCTCACCTTCCCGGTCAGACCTGGAGCACCAGCTGGTGCTCGCTCCCCATCCCTGCCTCAACAGTCCAGCACTGGGCTCCTCCACTGACAATCTGAAAATCAGCCCCTCCCGGTGCTGGACACCTCTGGCTATTGGAGGAAGGACCACCAGCTCACCCCTAACTCAGGCGGGGCTTTTGGTCTCTTCCATCACCACCCTCTCTCTGATTCCCTTTGATCTCGATGCTGTTCAGTGAGAGGGGTGGGCCAGCCACCATGAATCCCGGAGGAAACTGAGGCAGAAGAAAGAGACACAACTTGTACAAGCCAGCAAGAGCCAGTACCGGATTTAAATCCTGGGGGTCCTGGCTCCCTGACGAGCACTCTTCTGATCATGTTCTTCCTCAGGGGATGCCCCCTCCTCCCTCAGGCACAAGTTGGCTCTCCACACTGCCAGATAGCCCCCCTCCCAGGCTCTGGGACTCCCTAGGCACCTGCTGGCTGATGGGACCCAGGCCAGACACTCAGCAGGTGGCTGCTTGGGGGACAAAGGAGCTGGTGCTCAGCTGCTGTGCTGGGAGTGAAGGAGGGAGAAGCTATGGGGGGTGGGGTGGAGGGATCTGGTCTAGGAGTGGAGAGAGGCAGGGTCTGCTTCTATGCCTTTAATAAGGAGCAAGCATGCAAAGGGGGGTGATGGTGTAAAACAGCATGCAAATGAGCATCTGTGTGGAGGGGGTGCTCAGTGGTTCAGACACTTTTCACAGGGGCTTTCCAGTTCTGTCCTTCCAGCCCAATGACCAGCTGGAAGGAGGATCCTGAGGGTGGAGAGAGGAGCCTGTGGGGAGGGGAGGAGTGGGGGACCAAGGGAGAGGCTGAGGTTGATGCCAGGGTGTCAGGATTCTGGCTGGGACCCGGGGAATGCACTGGGGGAGGGGAGAGACCCACCGCTTGCATTCTGCAGCACATATACGACTTGTTGCCAGGGGGGAGCCTGCAGCTGCCATGCTTGGGGGCTAGAGGAAACCCAGACCCAGCAAAGATGGGAAGAGTTGTGCTGGAGAGCACCCTGATGGCCTGGCCCGAGGGTCCCAGATGCTTACTGGGCCCTCAAAGACCAAAAGGTGCAAGCCTTCTTGTCTCAGAAGAGAAACTGACCCAGAGCAGTCCCTGGCTAGGAATCTCCTGCGCTTTCAAAGGCAGGTAGTTGGATCACATAGGTGCTGCTTGGCATCTTATTTGTATCTCATTTAATTAAAATCAGACGGTCCAGGTCTAACTGGGGAGGCAGCCATAGCTGGGCTTATTAAGAAGACAACTCCCCCTCCAAACTGGGTTCCTACCTATCAAAGCACCTGATAGGGGCTGAATAGAGGGTTGTTGAATGGAGAGTGGATGGCTGGATGTCAAGCTAAGTTCCTAATGGGAGGTATTTCGTGTTAGAGGACAGAGAGCACTCTGGGCTGGATGATCGGGAAAAGAGGGGGTGGGAGAACTGAAACAAGCAGAGGGACACAGGATGGCACTCGGGGAATGGAAAAATGGCTGAGCAAAAATGGAGAGGTTGGCCCAAACAAGTTATGCACGGGGTCTAGGATCACCTAGCATTTTCACCCAGTCTCTCCATTGCTCCATTTCCCATGACCACTCAGTTTCTTCTCATCTCCTGGCAGAGTCCCTTGTCCCTGCTGGGCTCAGCCAGGACCTCCCACCCCCTCCCCTTCCCGCCAGTCTGCCTGCCAGCAAGGCTGCAGACTCTGCAGCTGGAAACCCGGATTGTTGTTGGAGAAGCGGCAGGTTTGTTTGCTCCAGAGCCCGCCGAGAAATCTCAACAATCAATGGCCAACAACACTGCTGGCGGCTGCAGCATCGATCTCCCCTCCCAGGGCTGGCAGCTGGGTGGCAGGTGGGCAGGTGGAGGGAAGCTGGCACCCAGCTCCGTCTAGGAGCTGAGCTTCAAGCAAGTTTGGGCTTTTCTGTCCTGGGGCCGGGTGGGTGGGTGGGGGCTGGACCTGGGAGGGGGTTGTGCTGGGCCTTGGCAGGGGCCGATGGGGTAGGGAGGGGCAGCCCAGAGGCCAAGACAGGAACCACACATCTTCTCATCCACGAAGGCCCCCAAAGGGTGGAAGAATGAGTCACTCAATGTCACTGACCTCTGGGCCAAGACTTCAAGACTCACTTGACTCCCAGCCTCAGGCTCTATCCTGGTCTCCAAGTGTCAGAATCTTTTATTCCTTGCCACTAAGAACCGAGCAAGATAAAATGTCCCTAATCTACAGCAGCAAGGACTGAGGGTAGACATCAAGAAGATAAGCTACCGTCATTATCAGAAACGTGCAAGGAGAAAGTTAGGGGCCATTTGTGGGTCTGACAACATGGACTTGAACTTGGCCTATAAAATGCAGATAGTAGCTTCTATCTCGAGATGGTATGAGGACTAAATGAGCTAAGGTATATAAAGCACTTAGTACAGTGCCTGGCCTGTACTAAGAAATGTGCCTAAGAAATGTTTGCTGTTATTGTTGTTGCTATTATTATTGTTGTTGTTGTCATGATGATGGTGGTGACAGCGATAGTCTCCTGGTTCCCATGGGCCTGTACTAAAGCTTGGCCTCAGGCTGGGGGAGTGGACACAATGCTGGCTACATCCAGGTTTTGCAAAATAGGTAGGCACTTTGGAGTAGCCCTGCTATTTATTGGCTGTGAAGTCCAGGGTCACTGACTTAACCTCTCTGAAACTCAGTTTTCCCATCTGTAAAGTGGGAATAACTAGTCTCTCGTATTAAATAGAAAAAGTATGTGAAAGGCTGGGCCTGAAGTTTCGGGGCCAGGCCTCCCACCTCAATACATAATTATGAAATGAACGAATGAATTGTGGGTGGATGTACTCCAG
This sequence comes from Panthera leo, assembly GCF_018350215.1. Lineage (NCBI taxonomy): Eukaryota > Metazoa > Chordata > Mammalia > Carnivora > Felidae > Panthera > Panthera leo. The sequence continues at coordinate 17,632,463 of NC_056692.1, read as the reverse complement.
GGATCGTTCTTTCAGGAGATGTGAAAGCTTCGTGGATATGAATTATTGTGGTCTTGGGTGACTCCAAGGCCCCCACTTTTCCATTCAAGGACACGCTGGGCTCGGAGCTGCTCCCAAGGTTTCCTGTTGGCCCCTCTGAGCTTCGTGAGGATGTCTGAAGCTGAGATGGCTGAGACGCTACGGTGAGAAGCCAGATGACATGTGGTGACCCCTCCCTTACTTCAGTCCTTAATTTCATACGGGGCACCCTTGTCAGCCAGCAGAGGAGGTAGGTAGGTGCTGAGGGAGGGAGTCAAGAAGACTGGGCTCTGGGCTTCACTCTCTCCCTGTCTACTGTGCAACTCTCATGAATTTATTCAACATGTATTTCATGTCTGTCATGTGCTAGGCACTGTGCCACCGGGGACACAAGCAGCAGTGGCATGAAGGGGTGGCTGGAGAGAGGCTTTAGCCCACTCAGGATGGCCATCAGCATCCCACCCCCAAGCCACCTCAGGCTGACGACGTGACAGCATAATTTGTGGAAGGAAAAAACTCAGTAAAGGCTATAATTTACAGTTGGGGTAATTGGCCAACTGTTAGGAAAAGGAAAAAATCCTAACATACAATCTATGTAAAAATAGTGTGCTTGCTACGCAAAGCAGTCTCAGCTGCCAAGCACCCACCTCTCCTTTCTGACCCTAAGTTTCTTCCAAATAGGAATTCTGGAATTGCCCCAAGATAGTGGGGCTGAGCAAAACAGACTCGGTTGCTTCCTTTCTGAGTTCGGTCTTGCTCCCGGAGAGAGACATCAAGCAGCCAGGCACTCGTGACCCAACAAGATGGGTACCTTGGTGAGGGAAACCAGGGGATGGTGGGAGGCCAAAAGAGTCCCCAGGCCCAGGCTGGAGTTCAGGTGAGGCTTCCCCTGAGAAACCATATCTTCGTAGATGCTCTGTAAATACTAAGTCCCGAAGAATTGTATGAGGTGCTAACTAAGGCAAGACCCAAAGCATGAGATGGAGTGAGTCAGAGTGGCCCAGGAGGAGAAAAGAATTTCAGGCAGAAGGAATGGGAAGAGCCCAGCAGCTGTTGAGAACATGGATAGTTTGGGGAATTGATTGGTCTGGCTGGGTGAGTGGACTTCCTGGACCTGGTGCTTCCTGCTGGAATGAGTCTGGAAGGGGCCTTGAAGACCTCCTAGCTCCTTTCCCCTACCTCCCTGAGAGCCGACCATGGCTAGCAGCATTGTCTCTCCCTACTCCCCAGGCTCTTAGTTATAGATCTTGGCTCTTTCTCCCTGAGAGCAGGCCAGTAGGCTGGGGACCCAGAAATCTCCATGACTTGGCAAGCCCTTGGAGGCCCGGATATGCTCCCAGGCTTTGCAACCATCAGTTTGGTGCAACTTTACATTGAATGCTCCAGAGAGTGGAGACTCAGAGGCATGCCTGAGGCCACACAGGGGGCCTGGGCTCTTAACCATCCGGGCTGAGAGGTTCCTTCACTAAAGTAACCCCTACCTACAGGCCCTTTTTCACATCTTCTTTCTTGTTTGGGGGGGCGGGTACCCGGCTCTGACACTTCTGCCCAGGCGGGGGCGCAACATCCCCGAGCTGAGACCAGCCAGCAAACGGGGCCAGAATGGGCTAGGAGGGATGGGGACAAGGAGGGTGGGGGCAGGCTGGAGGGCTTGGACACTGTGTCTGGGTAGAGGGAGGGACTAATGAAGCAGACTTTCTGAATTCCTCCTACCATTCAGGCAGCCAGGGTGGGAGGGGTGCAAAAGCTCTAATTAAGCCCAGTTTCTAATTAAGCCCTGCCCCTGTGTCGCCTCACTCCCCATTATTGTCCCCAAGGCATTTTAAGCTGCCACCCTGCTGAGGAGGCTGGGACCGCCGCCAAGCCTGCCAAGTCTGATGAGCTTAGACCCATGAGGGGCAAGAAGCCAACCCAGACTTCCCCTCCAGTCCATGGCAATCTCCGGGTCCTCTAGTCTCCTCGGAAGCCTAGGGGAGCCTCTTGTCTACCAATTCTACCTCTGGGGCTCTGAGTGAAATCTAGACTGCCTCCCATGGGGCCTTATCCCCAGCAGCCACTTCCTGACCCTGAAGTGCCAGGCTTGGGGGGCAGGGGGCAGGGCCTGGCTTGGGCATCGCTGCAGCCCCCAGACTCTGGAAGGTACAGTTAGAATCCTGCGCCTACCACAGAGTCTGCAGGAAGCAGCAATTACCATTTTAGGTTAAGGCAGCCCTGTTTGTTAACCCTTTCAGGACTGGGGCTCCTGGAGGCCAAGCCCTCCTCCTTCCCTGCTTCCTCCTCCAAACCTTGCCGCCCAGACACCATCCCCTAGTTCTTGGCAGAGAGAGAATCGGTCCCCTCCCTCCCTCTTCCTACCACACACTCCATCAGAGTTTAGAGATGGGAAGCATTGGGTCCAAGGTCACACAGCCAGGGAGGCAGCCTCTGTCCCTGGAGACCCAACCCTACCCCCAGTCTGTGCCATTTCCACCTTTGCAATCTCCCCAGGCCACATTCACACACGCAGAGTTTAATTAACTTTATTGATATTCAGAAATTAGGAGAATGACTAAAGGTAATTGCTCATTAAAAATCATTAAACTGACACAGCAGGCCCAGGCACAAGCCATCCCTCCCGAACTGCCTTCCTCCCCCACAGTATCGGGATCGCTGGGGCACCCACCTTTGGTCAGGAAGATCACAGTGGCCCACAGCGCCCCTCAAGCCAGAGGCCACTCTCGCTGTACCTGCCCCCAACCCCGCAGCTGTGGGGGTTGGGGGGATAGGGGTTGAGCCAGGCCATCAAGATCTCACCCTTCCCTGCACCCCACTTCCTCAGCCTCTGACCTCCAGGGCCTTTGGCTGCTCCTGGGCTGTTCCCAGCTGCATCTCTCAGGGCCTGACTAGAGCTGTGTCCCTCAACCTATGTGTGAGCAACGCCCTGGGGGGGTCAGTCTCCAGGCCACAAGGTTTGGTGCTGCCGCCACCTGCTGCCACCTGGCTTGCGAAGTCTCACAGCCCGAGGCCTTTACTGCTCCAGGCCTGCCTTCTTATGGCTAGAGCCCCCCCCCCCCCCCCCCCCCCCCCCGCATCCCCCAAGGAACTCTGAGATGGCCGAATACACTGCTTCTCAATGAGACAACTCAGTGCCCAACAACCAGAACCTCGAAGCCCCATTGAGATAGAGGGACACGACGGGGCTTGCCCTGTTTCAGGTCCTCTTTCCTCAGGCCCGGCCCTGCAGGGCTGTTCCCCCTCCTTCCTGGGAGAGCGAAAATAAAGTCTTCCCCAGCAGGTGACTCTTACCCCGCATACTCCTTGGGCAGATGGCCCCACGGGCATTGGAGAGGTCCAGGTGGGTCAGGAAAGGACACTGGCCAGGGGCACACAGACTTGCGGCCACAGAGTGGACAGATTCCTCCCAACACTTGCACCCATACCCTCAGTGGGATCCCCCAACTCTCAGCCACACCAGCCATCCTCCTGGAGACCCGCAGTCTCACTCCAGCCCTGCAGGGAGCTCTCTGGCAGAGGCAGCACCAAACACTAGCGGCCTCACACACTCCTCACACCCACTCACTGCTGAACCCTCACCCAACATCCAGACCTCCTGAGGTGCAGACATTCATGGGCCCGCCATTTCTGACACCCCGGGCCCTGATTCACACGTTCACACTCAGACCCACACACCCACACACCAAGCTTCAGACAAAGGCACTAAGCCCCAGGGGAGATGTCCAGAGCAAGATGTGTCCAGACCCCAACCAAGACAGGTTCCCAACTCCCAGGACATCCTCGGATGGCCGGGCCAGGATGCAGGCTTCTCCCCTCCTCTCACTGCCCCTGGCAGGGTGGGGTTTTCAGGACTCCCTCCTCCTCCCCCCCCCCCCCCCCCCCAACATGAACACTAGGTTCTTAGTTCCCGGCGCCAAGGGAGGGCCAGGCGTGGGCAGCCAGGGGGCGGGGCAAGGACGCCAGACCCCGTGTGACCCAAGCCAGAGTCTCAGAGAGCAGCTTCCGCGTCGCTGGGGACGCAGAGAGCAGAAAACTGGCGTCCAGGGGCCCAGCCTGGTCCCGGCTCGGCTGCCCTGACCTCCGACGTGGTCTGGAAAGAGGCAACGAGGTTAAAACCTGCCACCTTCTCCCCACTCCATATCAGAGGCTACGAACCATATACTTTGAGGGACGGTGGGTCCCAACTCCAAGCAAGGTCCTGGCGACCCCACCAGCCAACCGGCTGCAGTGGAAGAAAGACCTGGACGTCCGTAGCTTTGATGAATGTTTGTTTAAGCAGGGTGGCAGGTCTTCTCGGGACTTGAAAACCTTCCTTCCCCTAGGCACAGAGCTCTCATCCTCTCCCCAACACTCCCTTGCTGCTCACTCCACGGCCAACCTTCCCACCCGGGACCAATGAAGTTGGGGACCAGACTGCGAGCGGAGGACGGGGGCAGCAGGGTGGGGTGCCGGTCCTCCCGCGACGAGTCTGCGGCCATGGGGTGGGCGGGGGCTAAGCAGGACCGCAGGCCTGGGAGGAAGACCTCTGGGAGTGTGCAAGGGGGAGAGTGCAAGAAAGGACTTCGAGGAGGGCAGAGTCTCTAGCCCGGGACCGCAGGTCAGAGCGAGTAGCCGAATATGGGGCCCCGGGCCCCCCGAGTTTCTCCCTGGAATTGTACTCTAGATTCCGACTCCAGCGCGGCAGCGCCAAGGTGGAGGGAGGTGAACGACGTTCCAACCCGGGGTCCGGCCGCCATCCGGCTCCGTCCCTCCTCAGTGAGGACGTAAGGTGCCCCGGAACGGGCAGCAAAGTCGAGCGAAGTTTGGCGGGCAGCAGGGGAGGCGGGACCGCGGGCGGCCGGCAGGACCAGCGGGACTCACCGCCCCTTGCCCTCTCCCCCTTCCTGCACGCGCCCCGGCGCTGCTAGACGCCTGGAGAGCGGCGAGGTAGCGCGCGGGTGAGCGCGTGAGTGTGTGCGGGGAGGGGGTGGCGTGATGAATTGCAGCAGAGAAATCCCATTAGATCCGGGGAGATGATTAAAGGCGAGGTCTTGGCCGGGCGCGAATGGCGGGAGCCGCGGCAGCTTCCCGCCGGTGGAGCCCGTGCCCCGCCCGGCTCGGCCGGCGCGGGGGCCAGCGCAGCCGGCGGAGCGCGGTGCTTGCGCTGGGCAGCCAGATGCGCGGAGCTGGGCGGCGGTACGGTCCTCTCTTACCACCCTCGGGAACCCGCCCCCGCCCCTGTCCTGCCACCGGACGCCGGGGTCCCTTACCGTGAGCCAGGAGCGCCAGCAGCGAGGGAAGGAGCAGCAGGGCTACCGAGGGCATGGTGCTGGTTACGGCCGCGCCCCGGGTCGGAGCTACGGTGGGGAAGCTGGGGGCTCGGCGGGGCGTAGGCGCGGGGGACAGAGCGGGGTCTTGCCGGGTAGAAGGAGCGGGGCCGCCGCCGCCGCCGCCGCCAGCGCCTGACAGAATCAGCACCACGGCCAGCGCCTGGCGTCGGCGCCGGGGATCGCCGCGCGGGGCTGGGGGCGGGGGCGCGGGAGGAGCGGTTTACCGTAAAGTCTCAAGCAAAGGCGCAGAGGACCCGGCGGCGGGAGCACAGGCTCCCGCGCCGCCGCCAGCTCTGGGGAAGAACTACCCTGCTAATGTGGGCACACGGCCCCCTCCCTTCCCCGCTGCCCACGCCCAGACAAGCCTGCCACCCTCTCCCCTATTAGCAGCCTGCCAAGGAGGTGGGGTTCCCACCTGAATCTCTATGAGAGAGCAACCCCCTCTCCACCTCACTCCACCCCATCCTGGTACCTGAGGGCGCCAAGGGTGACCTAGGAAGACATCCTCGAGTGAGGCAGCTGGTGAGACCCGTGTGCCCTTGTAGCAGCTCCGTCTTGGGCTGATAATGAAGATGGCTTTTGAGCGTACAAAGGACAATAAATTATTACTTTGCGCTCAATAAATGCCAGGGCTCCAGGCAGCTGCATCAGCAGCAAACTGTGCTCACAGAAAAGCTTAATTATCCTGATATTATAGTTAAAAGCCAGTGGTACTCGCGTCCTGGGAAGACATTTTTCACTTGGCAGGAGGCAACTTGGGCCAACCTGTGGGCAGCTGAAGGTAGTATCCTGGGTGCCCTTGCAGCCCGGGGTCTCCAGGACCCTGCCTTGGCCACTTCCCACCTACCCCACCATCCACAGGACCAGAGAAATCAAAGTGATGGCCAGTGAGCAGACCCTTCATGCCTGTCCCCACCCAGGTTCCTGGAACTGGTGGAGAAAATAGGACAGACATAGGGGGTGGGGGCGTTTCCATAGGGCTATTTTAGACAGAGACTTGAAGGAGGCTCAGGGGAGTAGCCAGGGAGGTTGTACCATTCAAGGACATGGAAAAATAAACTTCCATGGCTCTGCTTGGGCTGAGGAGCTCCAATGAGTCATAGGGCAGCAAAAAGGGCAGTCATAGCTGTGTCATCCCTAAGACTGATGTTTAGGCCTAGGGGTTTCTGGCTCCATGGATAGCTTCACTTGAAGAGCCTCAATGGACACAATGGGACATGACCCAGTGACTGATGATATTCCTTGTAGAGGAAGAGGGGGGCTGAACTCCCTGTGACCCCCAGGGAGAAGGAGAGCTTTTGGATTAGTTCTCTTCACATGAACTTGGATTTTCCCCAAAGCTTTCACCAGTGCCCTTCCTGACTTTGTCCTAGAAGCAGGCAGCAAGCCTTCTACCGTTAGTCTCATTCCTCAGAGAGTCTTTTGATCCTTACTACCTCCATAGTCTTCCAGCTCAGCTCATCAGATTCTCTCCAGATCCTCTTCCTGTGGGCTCCGGGGAGTTGCCTTGAGCCATCGTAAAGAATCCCAGGCAGCAGGCAGACGGTGTGTGGAATTATCTGAGGGAGTCACTGGGAGAGGACTGCTGGATCGTCCTTTCAAAAAGCTGAGAAGAAAGAGGGCAGTAGCAGAAGATTGGCAGAAGGGAGGAGTTGACAAAAGGATCAGAGGTAAGTAGAGGAAGCCAGGAAAGGGGAAAGAAAAGGGGTTGTCAGCAGAGGAGGGAGGTGGAAGGTTCTGTGGCCACAGGAAGTTTGGGGATATACTGGCAAATGGCATGAGAGCCCTCCTTTTCTCTTTAAAGGTATTCCTGACCTCCTCCTTGATTTCTGGGCCTCTCTGGACTTAGCAGCTTGGGAAAAGGAGGGTGAATCCCAGGGATGAAACTTGTATGACAGATGATTCATGGGGTTTTGGAAACTGGTGGTAGGCTTACCTCCTGGCAGCTGGGCTGGGCACTACTCAGAAGAAGGAGGGTAAGTGGAGGCACCCAGGAACTTGCTGTGTCTCCTTCCCTATTTCCTAAACTAAGGTAGGCATTCAGGAGGGGGTCCAATGAACACTCCAAGTCCCAGAATGCAGCACTCTGCCCTGAGCTCAGAGGATGGGTATGTACTGCATTATGGGAAGAATAATGCTCCAGGGTTGTCTCTCCCTCCTAAAGATGGTCAACGTGGCCTCTGTGCAATGGGTTCCCAGTTAGGTTGAAGTGGAGGCTGGGCCAGACTGGGAAGCAGTGGAGTTTTTATCGAGCATCCTGTCTATGCCCTCCAAGGGACTCATTTTGCCCAGAGCTCAGCATCACCCACAAATGAGGACCATAAGATGCCCTAAGGGATATTCTGCAGCTCTATGCTGCAGGCTTATAGTGTACTTAAGTCATACACACGTTTGAAAGTGGCAGCCTGGAGACTTGCAGGGCTCCCTTCACTTGTCTCATTTCTCTCACTCTCTGTGCCCTCCACCTGGCCCTTTGCACTCAGATGACCCTAGTCTATGTAATCGCTTAATTGTCTGTTTTCCCCATTAGTTGTCAGCTCTCTGAAGGCACAGAACATATCTGTCTCCTCCATTCTCAACCAAGCTCAGCTCCTGGAACACAGTAGTTGCTTAATAGATGTTTGTGAATAAATGATGTTGCAGGGGTGGAGGTGGGAGGGGAGGAGTGTCTAAAGCCCAAGGCAGGTCATTGGTGCCAAATGAGCTGTGAGATGGTGAAGAAGGGGACAAGTGCTCCTTTTGGGGGAGGGGAGGTCATGGCAAGCTTCAGGCAGTGTGCAGGTGGACTGAAAACAAGTCTTTTTAAAAAAATTTTTAATGTTTATTTATTATTATTATTTTTTAATATGAAATTTCGAATTGGTTTTCATACAACACCCAGTGCTCATCCCAAGTGCCCTCCTCAATGCCCATCACCCACTTTCCCCTCCCTCCCACCCCCATCAACCCTCAGTTTATTCTCAGTTTTTTTTTAATTTTTTAATTTTTTATTTTTTTATTATTATTTTAAAAAAAATTTTTTTTAACGTTTATTTATTTTTGAGACAGAGAGAGACAGAGCATGAACAGGGGAGGGGCAGAGAGAGAGGGAGACACAGAATCTGAAACAGGCTCCAGGCTCTGAGCTGTCAGCACAGAGCCTGACGCGGGGCTCGAACTCCCGGACCCTGAGATCATGACCTGAGCCGAAGTCGGACGCTTAACCGACCGAGCCACCCAGGCGCCCCTATTCTCAGTTTTCAAGAGTCTCTTATGGTTTGCCTCCCTCCCTCTCTTTTTTTCCCCCCTCCCCCTCTCCCATGGTCTTCTGCTCAGGATCCACATAAGAGTGAAAACATATGGTATCTGTCTTTCTCTGGTTGACTTATTTCACTTAGCATAACACTCTCCAGTTCCATCCACGTTGCTACAAAAGGCCATGTTTCATTCTTTCTCATTGCCAAGTAGTATTCCATTGTGTATGTAAACCACAATTTCTTGATCCATTCATCGGTTGATGGTGAAAACAAGTCTTAAATAAGTTTTAGGTTTCCGTCAGTGGAGAGGAAGAGGGAGGACAGCCAAAGTTGAGGGAGTGGCTTAGGTAGAGGCAGCATGGTAGAAAATGCAAGATAGTTTGGGGTCAGTGAGAAGACTGGCTCTGGGGGAGCAGTAAGTCCTTGCAGAGATGTGAGAGGAAGGGTGGGAGCAAGCCTGAGGCCAGGCTTTGTGGTCACCTGAGCTGCAGGACATCCTTGGTGGCTATACTGAAGGGTTTACCCCATCACAAAGGTATCTGCACCCGAACAAGGGAGTCTAGAATTATTAAGGTGGATTTTCTTTGAAAAAAAAAATTTTTTTTTAAAAAAAAAATTTTTTTTTTTTTTTAACGTTTATTTATTTTTGAGACAGAGAGAGACAGAGCATGAACGGGGGAGGGTCAGAGAGAGAGGGAGACACAGAATCTGAAACAGGCTCCAGGCTCTGAGCTGTCAGCACAGAGCCTGACGCGGGGCTTGAACTCACGGACCGCGAGATCATGACCTGATCCGAAGTCGGACGCTTAACCGACTGAGCCACCCAGGCGCCCCAAAAAAATTTTTTTTTAACGTTTATTTATTTTTGGACAGAGAGAGACAGAGCATGAACGGGGGAGGGGCAGAGAGAGAGGGAGACACAGAACTGGAAGCAGGCTCCAGGCTCTGAGCCATCAGCCCAGAGCCTGACGCGGGGCTCGAACTCACAGACCGCGAGATCGTGACCTGAGCTGAAGTCGGACGCTTAACCGACTGAGCCACCCAGGTGCCCCATTAAGGTGGGTTTTCAAGCACTATAGCAAGTGGTAGTAACTGAGAGGGGCTCACTGCTGATTCAGAAGGCTGGAGGGTGGGGTCTGAGTTACAATGGCTATGTTAAGACTGAGGACCAGAGAGAGGGAAGAGGGGCTCTCTAATCCCAAGGACCTTTGCAGCCTCTGCCCAGACAGTGCCAGACATCCAGCCCACATCCCCGGAGAAGCCAGCTTCACTTCCCCACTTCCACACAGCCCATCAATTTGCAGGATCACAGGCACACTGGTGACTTATTCTGAAGTCTCTCCCTTCAAATGGATGACACTTGCTTTCTGAGTGAGAGGAGAAGAAAATTAGTCTCCTCCAAGATAGCTTTCAAGGCAGAGGAACGTCTTCTGTGGAGCCAAGGGGGTTTGGGGGCTTCAGAGAAACAGGGGCAAGAGGCTGCAGAGATTCCCAGGGGCACAGATCTGCCTGCTCGCCTCCACCCACTTCTCGGAGGGGGCTCCCAGACTTGGCAGGATCTTGAACATTGTGGGATACCATGCTCTGGCCAGGCTTCAAGGAGTATCCAAAGTCAATTCTTTGAATTTAGGGGTAGAAGGAGAATCCTACCCTGGTAAATGGGGAGTCCTGGTTCCTGGGCATTTCCTCCCACTCCAGGAGCAGGACCACACCAGCTGGTAGCAAGAGCCCAGGGTGGATGGAGACAGCAGCATAAAGTGGTTTGATGCGAGCTGCTTTCCATCTCTAAACCAAGGCCTCCAGCCTGCCCACCCCCAGCCAAGGCCTTTGATCCTCCACAGCTCCATAAATGTTTAATGCCACTGGCTGGGCAGAAATGAGGCAGGTGCTGGGACAGAGAGACTGGGAATAGGACTTAAAATCCACAATGTTGGCTAGGTTATTTTCACGGAGGAGCCCTGCGATGGGTGGGAGGAAGCCCTCCCCCTCTGTGTGACAGGAGAAGTCCCAAGGTTCAAGTTTGTGGCACTAATAAAGGAAACTCTTTGAAAACCCACCAAGGGGCTGAAAATAAAATGAATAATCAATTGCAAAAGCCCAATCCCGAGTTTGATTGAAGGAGAAAGATGGAAAGTTAAATGACAATCAAATGCAAATACAGCTCAACAAACACCACGGCAATTACCAGGCGCAGGAACCACATGGTGCTTGCAGGCAGCAGGGGTTGGCAATTTGGAAGCCTGGGCCTGTGCAGAGGTGATGGGCGTGGGGCCATTTTAATGGACAATTAAATAGATGCAAAAAACCCCTGCATCTATTTTGCATATACTGCTAATGAGTGGGGATCCAGAATCCTGGCATCCAGAGGGAGGTTATGCCAAGTTCCGGAGCTGCCTCTGCACCATTTCAGAACAGAAGAGGCCCGGAGTGCTTGGGAGGTGAGACCAGGGTAGGCACAAGGATCAGAGGACCTTGAGAGGGTCACTCAAGTCTCACTGGAAACTCCACACCAGCTGCTGCTGACCGTATGAGGGTTGAAGTTGAAGGGAGCCCGTGGGGTCTTGCAGGAAAGGGCTCAAGGTGTTGGCCCTCCAACAGCCCAAAGGCCCGGTGAGAGCAGCCTTCTCCTCTAGATTTGCATAATGTTTTGCATCTCATTTGAATGCTATTAATTTGGTGTCAGGCGAGGTTGGCACGGTGTAGAAAAGAGAACATCTGGCCTTCTCCCTCCCCTCTGTATCCTGAGGCTCACCCTGAGCCTAGCCCTCCCTAACTTGGGGAGAATGAGGCCTCCACTTGGACCACCCACCGCCACGTTCCTTGGCACTTTGGAGAGTCCCTTGGTGAAGCCAGCTCCCAAAGGCCAAGGCTGCCTGAGCAGTGTGGCCACCTGCAGAGTTATACTGAAGGAAGAAGAAAGGGTCCCTCGAGGTCACTCTCACCAGACCCAGAGTTACCAGGGGAGGGTGCTGGCAGTCTTCTCCCCGAGCAATCAAGATGGTTTGGCTTGGAAAGGGTCCAAAGATAATAACTCGGAGAGGGAGGGAACAAAGACAGGTGATAATCCCAGAGAAATATAGAGGGCTCTAGAAATAAAATTCCCTGAACTCAATATTTCTAGTGCTTGAACTTACATAAAATACATCTGTCCAGAGACACTGGGTTAATGGTGGTGTGGCTCTGGGACTGGGGGCCTGGTACCAGGATGACGGCCATGTGATGAGGGAGTGGGTCACCTGTAAGGTGAGCCCCTGAGAAAGGGGGAGAAAGCCTTTTGTGTATCCTGAGGCTGCCCCTGGCAGCTGGGCCTCAGAAAGCTACAGTGAGCTGGAGGATGGGGGTGGGAAGAGCAAAGCTTCCCAGGCGTCCCCAAAGGGGTCTTGGTTCTTTCCTATATGGAACCAGTTAGGATGCCCAAGTGACTTCTTGCCTGGGTGGTCTACCCTGGAACCTTGGTCAGTAGATGTGAGAGTATTTATGCATAGGACAAGCAAGGAGGAGGTGCCACTGACCAGAAGGTGGTCCTCCTTCTGTCAGGGAGAGCCCCTCTCCCCTACAGAACCCTGGCCAACTCCATCCACTTCTGAGAACTAGGGCAGAATGAGGGTGGGGGAAACATGAACAAGTATCCCAGCCACACTGACCTCACACCCCTGTCCCAAACAGCACTCACTCTGGGTCAAGCCATGGCTGGGGGCAGAAGAATACTCCATATCCTTTTCATGACTGAGACAAGACTGGGGGGTTGCTTTGAATAATGTGAGATGATAATTGAGTTTTCCCCTTTGAGCAAACCCAGGCATGAAGCTTTGGAATTAGATTGCCCACGTAGGGGCACCTGGCTGGCTCGGGTGGTAGGGCATGTGACTCTTGATCTCGGAGTTATAAGCTCAAGCCCCACGTTGAGTGTAGAGATGACTGAAAAATAAAATCTTAAAAATAAAGAAGGACTGTCACATGCATTTAAAGCAGATTCATAAAACATTAGTATATTCTCAGTTGGCCCCTGAATCCGATGGGCTATTCCTGACCTCTAAGAATAAGAATACTAGCACCATTTATTATTTACTATCACTGGGCATGGAGTTGGGGTAGGTCCTATGAGGTAGGTATGTTATTGTCCCCATTGTACAGATGAGGACACCGAGGCCCTAAGAGGCTGAGTGATTTGCAGGTAGTTCATGGTGAAACCAAGATATACTAACAAGGCAGAGCAGAAACGCACAGGTGCTGGTGGGCCTTTGCAGGGGCAGGTGTGGGAGGGACCTCAGGCTCCCTGAATCTGTGGGCTCTGTCCTGGGTTCACCTGCAGGGGGCCTGTACCTAGATTCTCTCCCCTGATGCAGTCCGGAGAGGGTAGGCTGCTTGGAATAGGCGAGGGCAGGGCTGGTCACTTATTAACTTATTCATTAGACAAATATTTATTAAGTATCCACTGTCCTAAGTGCTGGGGACACAAAGGTGAGTGAAAACAGTCACTGGCCCTGGGGGCTCGGAGCTCACAGTCTAGAATGAGAGACCTTACGCAGAACCACCTGACTAAATATAAACTGTGACATATCAGGTGCTCAGGGGAGGTTCACGGGGCTATGGAGGCCCACACTGGGGGTTGACCCGGTCAGGGAAGACCACCTTGAGGAGGTGGTGATTGAGTGGAAAGCCACAGGATGAGTGGGTGTTACTTGAAGAGGCAAAGGAAGTACATTCCATGCAGAGGGAACAGCATGTGCAAAGTCCTGGAGTTGGCAGGACTAAGAGATGATTACTGTGGCTGGATCACAGAGAAGTATGTGGTGGGATGCAGCTAGAGAAGCAGGGATGGGTGTAGGGCTCCAAAGGTCCAAAGCTCAGGGCTCCCAACCTGCCCGTGTGTCCATCCATTCATCTGTCTGTGTATTCCCTCATCCTACCCAGCCATCTACCCAATTTGTTCATCACCTGCTCACTCATTGTTTACAGAATAAGGGAACATTTTTTGTGCTGGGACCTGAGGGGAATGTGGACAGGCGGAGCTCTCAAGGAGCTCCCAGACCAGGGAGGGGAGGTAGAGTCTCAACTCACTGTCCTGTGGCATGTTTATCTGTATAAGGTGCTTAATCAGGATAATAAAGGCCCTAGAGGCTGTCTCCCATGGTTCAAGCCTCCTAAGGCAAGGCAACATCATCTCCTCCATGGGGATCTTGCAGCCACATGGCTTCTCCTGACATCTAATCTCATTCCTTTCTGCTACAAAAGTAGCCCACTTCTTACCACCCCAAGGTAGGGAGTATTTCTGATGTTTGTTTTCATTGACTCTTCTTTTGGGTCTCAGAGGCCTCTTAGGCTCAGGAGAACACAGAGAAATGTGGTCAGGTCTCCCCCAGATATCAGAATCTACCTCTAGACACTTCTTTTTCTGGGCATGAAAATAGGACAGAAACCCCAAATGTCCCTCAATTCTAGCTGTGCATTTCTACCCTCCACTCCTCCTTGAACTACTTGTCCTCTGCTTGTGACATCACAATGGTCTCTATGGCAACTGACTGTGAGGTCACCAATCCTTAAAGCAACAGAATCTGTGGGGCCAGACAATGGCCTGGAGGAGAGAGGGTGAATACAAAATGGGGGTCCAAGAGGGAACCCATCTCCTACTGGGCAAGGGCCACCCAAGACCTATGGGAGGGAGGAGGATTCCTCTTTGAGCCCCTTTGCAGAGAGGGGTAAAAACAGTTTCTTGGTCTTGTCCCTACACGGACACTGAGCCCCTCCAAAATTGCCCATGAAGGGAGAACTTCATATAGTCTGACTCAGACGGGCTACGGAGATTGATGGGGTTGCTGAAGAGCGTCTTGGGATCACTGACTTGGCTCTGTGGACCGCTGGGAAGTGCAGGTAGGAGAGGTTCTGGTCTCAGCCCCACTGGTTCGGAGGGTCTGACCAACACCTGGCATGTGTTTGAGCCTTGGCTTCCCCATCAGGGAAGGAGTGGTGGTACTAAGGAGCCTTGTTTCTTGACTTATAGGATAAGCAACAGATTGGCTTAACGCTATTGGGCCTGTCTTCCGTGAGCGAGTGGGGGGATGTTGCTGTGAGTGGGGAAGGGTGGAGGTAGGCTCATGCGGGTGTTTTGGGGTAAGCTGGGATGGCTGCTGGTTACTCTGAAGCCATGTTAGTGGTCCGCAAGAGCAAGACCCACTGGAAAGGGAGACACTGCTCATCAGGAGGCTGAGGGGTGTAAATGCTCAGGCTTGGAAGTCAGGTCCGTGTTCAAAGTGATCCCAGACTTACGCTTGTCTTGGGCAAATTTCTGAGCCTCTCTGGGCCTCCGCTTCCTTATTTACTAAAGGAAAACCATGCCACTTGCCTTTCGGAAAATTATTCCGTAAGATATCCTGTAGGAAGCCTTGGCATAGAGCAGGCACTCAATAAATGGTTGTTTTATTCATTTTTCTATCCCCTTAGCCTAGGGTTTTTGCACATTATATGTGCTTCGTTAATGCTTGTGACTGTAAGCACAGAGTGAAGAGTAGAGGACAGTGCTTAGAGCGGGGGAAGTCAGTGGGCCTGGGTTCAAATCTTAGTCCTTACAGCCTGGCACATGTTAAGTGTGCAGTGGATGGTGGCAACGGGGCTCAGTCTTGAGTGGGGCTGTTTCTGCACCTGTCACATGGCTTCTGTCCACTGTCAGCTTTAAGGAAGTGAGAGTTAATCCGTGGCGTGTCCAGAACTGGAGAGTGGGTGAGCCTTAAGACAGGGGCATAAGGATGGCAGTCTCCCCGGGAGAGGTCACCGCTGTCTGGATTCCTTCAATATGAATACTCAGCTCATGCCAGCCATAGGCGCTGGGGCCCCAGCTGGACTGGTGGTCTTTGGAGTCAGGGCCAGGCAGAGTCTCACTCATCTGTGAAGCCCAGGCCAAGGCTTGGCACATGGCAGAGGTCCTGGTAGCAGCAGTTAAGGTCAATGGAGTTAGGTGATGTCTTAATAACCACATACTGGCTAACATGTTCTACGTACTCCCCACGCCAGGCTCTGTGCTAAGCTCTTTGCATGTTGTTGAGCCCCACAGCAACCTATGAGATAGGCGTTATTATCCATATTTGTTTAAAACGAGGAAAGAGGGGTGCTTGGGTGGCTCCGTCGGTTAAGCGCCCGATTCTTGGTTTTGGCCCAGGTCATGATCTCACAGTGCGTGAGTTCGAGCCCCGCATTAAGCTCTGTGCTGACGGCATGGAGCCTGCTTGGGATTCTCTCTCTCCCTTTCTCTCTGCCCCTCCCATCCCCCTCAAAACTAAATACACATGAAAAAAAATGAGGAGAGACAGAGAGGCTAAGTAACACAGCCCAAGCCCACACAGCTAGTAAGCAATGATGGGACTGGGATTTGAACTCAGGCTACCTGACTCTTAACTCCCATGGTAACCCAAGCCTCATGGGTCCTGTCCATCCATTTTGCCACATCTGCCACCACGAATTTCCTCCCCCACTGTCTTCTCCCAGCTGAGCCTCGATCCAGTGCAGCCCAAAGAATGCAAATTCTCCCCCCACCAGCCTCAGCCACCTGCCTCCCCCTCTACTGAAATAAAGCTGTGGCTGCCACGGCCGCCGCCACAGCCGAAGCCACCACCGGATCCCTTGCTTATTTCAAGTCCTCCTAAAGCTTGTTGAGTTCTTAACTTATTAAAGATAAGCACATGGAAATAGGGAGCAAATCTCTTTATTTATGACATAATCTCCAGCCCAGAAAAGCGGCAGGAACAGTGTTGCCTATATTAGGGAACCAATAGGAAAAAAAATCAATTAGATCCGCCAGAGTGCTTCGCTATTAACTTTCTTCTGATGTTTCTCTTAAGGCTGGCCATGGGGGTCCCTGCCAGCCGCAAGCTGGAGGAGAGAGGAGAGCTTTGCAGGAACAGAGGAAGGGATGTCTCCGGGAAGACAGCAGACCGGGCTCCCAGACGGGCCTGGAAGTCTCTCCATCCTGGGTCTCCTTCACTGCTCTCCAAACCTCCGCCAGGAAGTCCTTATGTTGATTAAACCCCCATGCTCCTTGCTGCATGTCAGCTAATGGCAGCTTGTTATTCTTTGCTTCGTGCAGACCTGAACCCCAAGTCTGATCACATTTCCTCTAGATCCTTAGAGTGGAGGATCCTCTTGTTTCTGGAAGAATGCTTTTCTGGAGGGGCTCTCGTTGACTGATCTTTAACAGAGTTGTCTTCTGCTGGGTAACACTGCTTGGGACCTGCCGCCACCCCCACGAGGTCTTCATGTTCATCCACCTGCCTCCGGGAGCAACTTCTAAGCTGTCTCCGAGACACAGGGCTCTCCCTTGTTCCTGAGAGCCTATAGCAAGGGGGACGTCCTGATTCCCATAGTAACCCAGGTTTCGTCTCCTTAAAGGCAGGGGATAATGGCTTGTGCACTAGTTTTTCCTCAAGGCCAAGCAGGTAGCAGGCGCTCAATAAATATTCATTGAATCAATAATTATGATAATAGCAACTCCATCGATTGAATGCTTACTCCGTGCCAAGGCTGAGCAAGGCAGGTGGTTTTTTTTTTAACCTAAAGTAGGACCTTTCTGCTTCTCCCTGAACCAGAAGAGGCTTCCGGTGTTTTGTTTTGTCTTATTTTTTCAGCCAGAGGCAGAGGGAACAGAAGCTCTGAGAAGCAAATATTATAATCCCCATTTTATGGAGGAAACAGACGCAGAAAGAAACAACTTGTCCTGGCTCATAAGTGAACGATAGGCTCTCTCCATCCACGTTTAGCCATTGGGAAATCCTTCTTGACTTGTTTCAAGTCTTGTTTCAGTAGCCCCAGTTCCTTCTCGGTCCCATGGAAGCAGAGAACGGCCCCACCTCCCATGCGGATTTGCCTCAGTTTAGGACTGTCCACTAGCTCTTTGCATGGAGGAATGAATATTAAACACCAAACCTCACAGAGGCCAGCCCTGCGGGGCAGGCAATGAACCAACCCTCCTCATGCCTGTTCATTATTATAATTAATATTGAGCCGCGCTTGGTGGTGACCTCGCCCTCACCAGGTATTTGGGCTATTTTAGAAGCTTATTCAGATCAATGACAGACAGCTCCAAATAGATAAACTCACTGCCATCCAGACGAATCAATTGTAACACTGCCGTCACAACAAGCCCAAGAAATCAATCTGATTTCAGGCGACATGGTAACTCAGCACTGGGCAAGCTGGTTTTAATTTCCGCGTGGCTGAGACCCAGCTTCCTCTGCGCCCTGGAACACCCCACCCTCCCAGCTGGTGTTCCAGGTACACAGGTACCCGGGCGGGCCCTCAGAGGACCCAGGCCAGGGAGGAAGTCACAGGGAGGACAGGACGCTTAGGAGGCCGTGTGACCTTGAGGAAGGCTCTTGAACCCCCAGACCCAAGAGGAGCTGACTCAGACCCGCTGCTGGGATCCTTGTTTTGCTGGCTTCAGCTCCGATTTTTCCGCTGCCCTCTGCAAAAACCAAACCTGGAGGCCTTTCTGGGCTGCCTCCCAAATCGGAGAGCTGTAGCGGTGGTCTGCCTACCTCAGGCAGCAGGACAACGGCCCTTCTTGATCCTGGAGATGGAATCTGTTCTAGCAGCGCAGCAAAAAAGCTCCCCAGAACAGATACAGCCATTTGCCGGGTGCTCACTTTATGTCCAGGCACTATGCTAAGTATTTTACATGACATCTTAACCCTCCCAACAGCCCCAAGAGATGGGGAGCCATTCTCCACGTTTTGTAGAAGAGGAAACCAAAGCTCAGAGAGTGAAACAACTTGTCCGGAGTCACACAGCTTGTAAGTGATGGAGTCTGGATTTGAACCCAGATCTGTTAGACTCCCTTCCTCACGCCTTAGCCACCAACACGGTCTTAAAGCTGACGCCAGAGATGCCCAAGGGAGACTGTCTCAGGAATTCTCACAATCAGCAACCGTTCCCTGAACTTCCACCCCGATGTTCTAGGTCCCTGAGTTGAGGCTGCTGAAGAGACGGGAGGGTCAGGAGGCCAAGCTGGCCACCTTCCCACACCACACCTCTCCCCTTCCCTCCCTCAGTCCTGTTAATGTATCTAGGTGGTGAGGAGCTGGGCCTGGGACGGGCAGCAGTGTGTTCTAAATGGCCGAGGTCAGGGCTTCCCAAATATATTTTAGCTAAGAACCTCTCTAGTGGGGAGACACCTTACGAGGAAGGCGAGGATACCAGCAGATGAAAATGGAGCTGGTCAGACGGAGAAGGGGGCCTGGGAGCTCTCCGTTTCCGTCCTTCTCCCACCCCCAGCCCCACAGCAGCAGCCCTTTCCCCCCGCCCCGCCCCAGGTGGTTCCATCAAGCCCTGGGCCTGGCTCCCTGGGCATCAGGTTCAGCACCTTCTGTCCTCCCCGAGGGGGGCAGGGACGGCTGGATTCTGCAGCCTAGCAATGGAGGGTGACACACAACACCACACAGCTAGCAAGTGACAAAAGCAGACTCAAATCCAGGCCTATGTGGCTGCAGAGGGCGGTGATCGCCTGCCGTCTCTCTTTGCCAGACAGCGGCTGCCCCCCTGTCACCCCCTGTCCCCTGTCCTGCATAAAACCATCAGCCCTTCCACCCGCCAAATACAGAACCTGGAAAGGCACTCAAACTGTAGCAGGAGAGAAGGGGATTAGACACTGGCAAGGACTTCCTGACTCATTAGCTTGGGTTAGCAGTGCCCCCTCTCCGGAGGGGCTTCAGGCAGGGTCTCAGTTCAGCCGTCCCCCTGTGGCTCCCACTTCCTGAAAGCTACTGAGAGACAAGATGACCTCTGCTGTGTGTGGCTTTGTCTTTTTTTTTTTTTTTTTTTTTTGCACAGCTAATAGCTGCACATGGTTCAGAAAATAAGGGGACAGAAGCCTAGTCAGTGAAAAGCCTCTCCCCATCCCGCTCCCCACCCCACCCCCCAGTCTCCCAGTTGCCCTCCCCGGAGGCAAGCACACATTATGTGTTTCCTGTCTAGACATATACAAGCAAATAGGGACCCATATTCTCTTTCTTTAGTCCTATTTTTAATACACAAGATGTAGCACACTCTGCTCACTGTTTTGTGCCTTGCTTTTGTCACCTGACAATATATCTTGGAGATTACTCCGAATCAGTACATAAAGAGCTGCCTTACTCTTAGGTGTCTTTTTACGGTCACGGGCTTCTGGGGAGCTCAGAAGTAATCACATCTGGTTTGATTAGCTTCACATTTCCATTTACGACATCCCCGCCCAGAGAGGGCAGGGAAGCTCTCCAAGGTCACGCAGCAAGGACTGGGGCCGCACGCCGGCCGGCTTCTCCCCCTCCCCTGTCCCCGGCTCCTGCCCCCAGCCACCTCGAGGCTGAGCGCGGCCCAGGGGCCCAGGCGAGGGAAGGCGAGGGAGCCGGGCGGCTCTAATTGAAATGCTGGCCGCGCGGCGCGGGCTCGTTCGCAACAGGCACCTGGCGGTGCGCGGCGCGGAGCGGCCGGGCCCGGGGCGCGGGGTGCGGAGAGGACGGGCGGCGGCGCGGCGCCACGTGGGGGCGGGCGGGGCCGCCGATTCCCCGGGAAACCCGCGCCGCGTGCTTCCCGGTAATGAGCTCCCGGGGCGGAGGTGAGCTTCCCCCGCTGCTCACACGGCAGCCGCGTGGCACCAAAGGAAACGGGTACTTTTTTTCCCTCCGTGCCTGACAGCTCATTAGAAGAATTAATTTACTCCGGCGTTTGCAGTTTAAAGGACATTATTTACTGGTTAATTGTTGTTATTACAAAATGTTAAATATCATTATTTATTTCCCAGGCCCTGACAGCTTCTCTGACAGGAATTTATTAGGTGAGACGGTATCACCGGTGGGCCCCGCCCGTGAGGGGCAAGGTGAAGTGGCAGGTTCGCATCCCCCCCCCCCCCCCCCCCCAGCCCGCCGCCGGGCCTAGGTCTGCGCCCAGAAGAGGCGCTTTGAAGGTCAGGAAGTGAGGGGCTGACTCTGGCCCACCCCAGGACAAGTGGCCCTTGGCTCCTCCTCCCCCATCTCTGCCCAATGTGGTGGCGGTGGGGCACTTGGGGGGGGGGCAGTTGGTGGCCGACAGGGGACACATTTGCATAAGGTAGCAATTTGGGGGTCAGGATGGCAGTTGCCAGAGGCCTGGTGGCCAGAATGAGGCCTGGACTTTGGGTCTTGCCCCTCAAGGTTACTCCAGAAACACAAGTATTCAGGCCACTTTCTTGAAATGCAGAGAATTTAAGAGCTGGAAGTTGGAAAGGAGGTGAGGGCATTTGGATCCCATACTGGTGGCCTCCAGGCTGCAAATAGCGTCTATAGATTTGTGGTTGACCTGTTCAGGAGACTTCATATAAAAATCTTGATTTCTGGGGGCCCCTGGGTGGCTCAGTCGGTTGGGCGTCTGACTTCGGCTCAGGTCACCATCTCACGGTTCCTGGGTTCCAGCCCTGCGATGGGTCCTGTGCTGACAGCTCAGGGCCTGGAGCCTGCTTCGGATTCTGTGTCTCCCTCTCTCTCTGCTCCTCCCCTGCTCACACTCTGTCTCTCTCTCAAAAATAAATAAAGATGAAAAAAATTAAAAAAAAAAAACACCTTGATTTCTGGCTGTCTTGAAAAATAAAATCTTGCCACACTTGACCCACAGCCTTGTATCAATTGACAATGACCAGCTGGTAAGGGACACGCCTGCTACCCAGCTACGGTCTCTTCCACTCTTTGATTCCCTCTCGACGGGTATTTGAGTTTCCCACTCCTGATCTGATCTAGTGATCATGTATAGATGAAGGAGCTGAGTCCAGGGCGGTTAAGGCTCTGATGGCCAGGACCACAGCCCAGCCCACTCTTCACCACACTATGCACCCCCCACATCTCTCTGCTCCTGCCTCCTCTGGGTCAGGTTTGGAGTGAGTTTGGGCAGGGAGCTCTGGTCTTGGGGCAGCCTCTGTGCCAGGAGTGAGAGACAGCCTGGTGAGCCTTTGCAAGGATCATGGGTCCAAAAATTGCATCTACTTGTTTATTCAGGAAGTAGTCTCTGAGGACCTACTATGTGACATATGGAAATGACTTGGATACAAATCTTGCCCTCAAGGAATTCGGTCTGGTGAGATGGTGTGCGAAACAGGCACCCGATTACAGTACTGGGAGATGTATGTATGGGAGAAGCATAGGGCAGCTCAGAGGAAGAAGGGGGACCAGTAGGTCTGGAGGGGATCCGGGGAGGAGGCTTTCCAGGGGAGGGAATTAATACCCCATGGAGCATGTTCTAGGCTGGGCGGGCTGCCTGTGTCCTCATACACAGATACTCATCATCTCCTGTACCTCTCATAACATGGTCAATTAAAAATGTCTGTCATCCGTTGATAAATAGTGGTTATGCCAGGCCTCAGAGAGCCCCCATCCTGCCATCTACATCCTCCCGCCCTGTGGCTGTCTGGAAGCTGCTCCAGCTTTGGGGACCCAGTCACTTGCCTACAGTCTATCAACCATCACCCACGTCCCATTGCCAGTCTCTGGGGCAAGGCTGATTACCCTCCTTTTATAAATTAGGAGCTTGAGGCAGGAGATAGGAGACAGGAGCTGGGGGCAGATGGAGCTGATGGGCCCAGGGAAGGAGGGAGAGGGGACTCTTGTCTGAGACCCAACATCCAGCCCTGGCAAATATGGATCTTTCGGGCTGACTTCAAACAATGGCCCGTTAGGTCTTCAGCCCCCTCTTTTCCTGCCCAGGAACCTGATGGCAGCGGGTAGCCTCAAGAAAAATTTGGAGAACTAAAGGGAGATGAAAAATACTTTGAAAAAGTATGAGAACGGGCTCAACCGAGCCATTACTGTTGCTATGCTGTAAATTATTACAAAGTTATTTCTGGCTGGCAGCCTGGTTTATTTTAGACCCTACCTCATTTCTTCCAGGTTATAGGCCCTAATTCCTTGCCTGGTGAGACAGAAAGAGACTAGCACCTATTGGAGTGAATCCTGAGCAGATTCAGAAGCTATAACGACAGCTTGAAGGATTTTACAGATTCCCAGAATATCAGGGCATGCTGCCCTTTAGAGGTCTTCTCCACCAGCCCCCTCATTTTATTTTATTGCCATATTAAATTTTTAAAAATTTTATTCACTTTTTGAACGGGTAATCCGTGCCCAAGGTGCAAAATTCAAAAGATGTAAAAGAGTGCCTGATGAATAGTCTCTCTCACTCCTCAGAGGCGGCCAATGTTTTCAATTCCTTGTGTTTTACTATATATATATTTTTTGAGCAGATTTTTTGAGGGGGAACAGAGGGAGAGAGAGAATCCCAAGCAGGCTCTATGCTGTCAGCACAGAGCCTGGCATGAGGCTCAATCTCACAACTGTGAGATCATGACCTGAGCCGAAATCAGGAGTCAGACACACAACCAACTGAGCCACCCAGGCTCCCCTTACTGCATTTTAAGATAGCATTGTTTTGGGGCACCTGGGTGGCTCAGGAGGTTAAGCAGCCGACTTCGGCTTAGGTCATGATCTCGCGGTCCGTGAGTTCAAGCCCCGCGTCGGGCTCTGTGCTGACAGCTCAGAGCCTGAAGCCTGTTTCGGATTCTGTGTCTCCCTCTCTCTGACCCTCCCCCATTCATGCTCTGTCTCTCTCTGTCTCAAAAATAAATAAACGTTAAAATAGCACTGTTTCTTTTCGGTTCATGTAGAAAATACCCTAACTCCTGCAGAAGGAAGTAAAAATCACATAGAGTCCCACTGTTTCGGGTTGAATACTGTTGACATTTTGATGTATAATCAGCAAGACTTTTCTCTTTGCATACACACATCTCTAGTTACAAATTTGCATAACCTGAGTTATTTATTTGTTTACATTAAATACAATTCTTCAAAATAACAGCCTGAGAGGGAGGATACATGCTAAACTGCTAATAATGAGTACTTTGAGGAGAGGAATGGGATTGGGTTAGGATTCGGTGGGGGGCGGGTGCTCTACCTCTATTATCTGAAAATTTTTTTGGAATGAAAATGTATTTGTATATGACTCCGCCCACCCCATATTGCAGAATCTGATTTTCAATGACTGCATCAGAAGGCTACTATGTGACCAATCCTTTATGACTGTGGTTTTAGGATGGGTTTGCCATTATCAACAAAGCTGGGATGGACATTTTTGTAGTTTTTTTTATTTTTATTTAAAAAAATTTTTTTAACGTGTATTTTTGAGGGACAGAGATGAGCACGAGCAGGGGAGGGGCAGAGAGAGAGGGAGACACAGAATCCAAAGCAGGTTCCAGGCTCTGAGCCGGCAGCATAGAGGTCAGCACAGGGCTCGAACCCACGAACTGTGAGATGGTGACTTGAGCCGAAGTCGGACGCTTAACCAACTGAGCCACACAGGTGCCCCATTTTTATACAGTTTTACACACTTGTCCAGTGTTTCCTTGGAGCAGTGTCTTTTTTTTTTTTAATTTTTTAAAATGTTTATTTATTTTTGAGAGAGAGAGAGAGACAGAGAGTGAGTGGGGAAGGAGCAGAGAGAGAGGGAGACACAGAATCCAAAGCAGGGTCCAGGCTCTGAGCTGTCAGCACAGAGCCCTACGCGGGGCTCGAACTCACAAACTGTGAGATCATGACCTGAGCTGAAGTCGGACACTTAACCGACTGAGCCACCCAGGCGCCCCATCTTTTTTTTTTTTTTTTTTAACTTTTTTTATAAACTTTTTTTCAATGTTTATTTTTGAGAGAGAGAGAGAGAGAGAGAGAGAGCACAAGTGGGGTAGGGGCAGAGAGAGAGGGAGACACAGAATCTGAAGCAGGCTCCAGGCTCTGAGCTGTCAGCATGGAGCCCAGTGCGGGGCTGGAACAGTGAGAACATGACCTGAGGCTTAACTGACTGACCACACAGGTGCCCCTCCTTGGAGCATTTTCTTAAATTTTTTTTTTTTTTAACGTTTATTTATTTTTGAGACAGAGAGAGACAGAGCATGAACGGGGGAGGGTCAGAGAGAGAGGGAGACACAGAATCTGAAACAGGCTCCAGGCTCCGAGCTGTCAGCACAGAGCCCGACGCGGGGCTCGAACCCACGGACTGCGAGATCATGACCTGAGCCGAAGTCGGCCGCTTAACCAACTGAGCCACCCAGGCGCCCCTCCTTGGAGCATTTTCTAAGAGATGGAATTGCTGGGTCAAAGAGAATGTACACTCTAAGGCTTTTTGACACATCATGTCAAAATCCCTTCCTTCTGGATTGTTCTAACATCCCATTCCACCAGCAGTGCCCACTCTCTATCCCCACTTCCCACTGATATGCTCAGCACAGCACAAATGAAAGGCTTGTGAGATAGTGGGGCAAGATCATGGGATGCCGGGGTGGTTTCTTCTCTGGGTGAGGCTTAGGAAGGGGCAGTGTGTGATTTGCGAAGCTTGCCCTGGTGCCTCAGAACCGTGGGAGGTGGGCAGGAGCCTGCAGGGGACCTCAGTGGCCAAAGGGGAAAGGAGGAGGGGCAAGGAAAGAAGGTAGAACCCTCAGGGGCGTCCACCTGTCCAAATCACAAGCCTAAGAGATGTGTCTGAATCCAGATCCTTCCTCCAGGCATCCAACTATAGGGGGAGTGCAGTGTGTCTTAGAGCTCATGGCATGGCTGCGATGCCTTCTCTTAGAGCTCTTCCAGCCCATGACAGTTACATCCCTCAAGTTCAAGTGGCACATGGAGGACCTTCCAGGGTCACACATCTCCAGCTCCTGCCTCTGAGTGTCACAGTCACTCTTTGATTCCACGTGTTTGCTGTGCCCAATTCTGTGGGTCTTACCTGCAGATTTTGTATCCTTAGACTCTGGTCAAGTTGACCCATACCATTTGGAAAGCTTCAAGAAGAACAAGAAGGACTGGAGACCCACTGACTGATTTAATGCTGAAAAGATGGCATTCTGAAGGTGCCCCCTCCTCTCTGGAGCCCAGCATCTCCCCAGTGGCCGAGGTTTCCTCTTGATGGGGCGACAAGAGAAAGCCCAAGACTGCATCTCATTGGTGAGATGAATAATACATTTGAAGCAACTCACAAACTGTGTTTGATCCGCCTAAAGCTTCAACGGTTAACGTATTTCTCTTTATCCCCAGCAAGGGAGGGCTGGGAACTGTCAACATTTTTCTTTCTGCCTAATTTGTGCCTTCTCCATCAAGAGAAAAGCAGGGGCCAGGGGAGGGAAGGAGGCAGGGAAGGAGGGCGACACATTCCCTGAACAATTCACTGAGTCACAGTACTGGGGGGTGCTCCCGAGGCCTGGGAACCCCTGGGATCAGCGGATCAGAGCAGGGGAGGGAGGCTCTGGGGTGAGGGGCTGTGCTGTGGGTGCTAAAGCTCTTTGAGGCCTGTCTGCAAGACTGTGTGCCCCTAAGAAGTTGATCCGGGGGAGGACCCATCTCCAGCGTTTCCCCCTCCAGTGGGAGACCAGAGAGGGAAAGCTGAGGCTTGCCAGCTGCCAAGCACTGGGTAGTAGGGAGTAACGACATTAAGCACTGACACTGACTGAGCTCAGAGGCCAGGCACTGTGTCCATGTGTAACTGACATGCTTTCAGTTTTCTTCACGTTGCTCTGAGGGGTGACCTTAAGTTCTAAGGATCTCATCCAAGGTCCCACTGCTAGTCCGTTTGGGACTGTCTGGCTCAAAAGTTCACGTTCTCAACCAGTGCTGTTCTCCCTCTTGCATAGTCTCCGATACTTTGCCAAACTTGTCTCCTGTTCTGGAGGGGAAGTAGAAAGAAGTGGTTAACCTCGAACCATGCCTCAGTTTCCCCATGTATAAAATGGAGATGTTAACAATAGTACCAACTTCACAGGACTGTGATGAGGAGCATAGGAAACGCCATGTGCATTTGCTTTTATTCCCAGCTTATTTCACTCCACAGTCAAGTTGCAATCCGCCCCCCCTCCCTCTGCCCCTCCGCTGACCTTGAGCCAATTCCATCCTCCCTCTTGGGACTGCCTATCACTACTCTGTCCCGCCGGCTTGGGGCCCCACTGCCAGACTCCCCACACCCCCTTCTGAGAGGTCCTCTCCTTCCCAGGACTTGCGACTTGCCTTGCCGATTTTCACGGCTCTCTTTTCTGCAGTGGCCGCTGGAGGAAACGCCCATCCCCTAGGTAGCCGACAGCACACTTTTGCTGGAGGCAGAGCACAGAGAGAGAAGTCTTCCCTGGGAGGAAGCAGAGCACATCGTCCCCACTGGGGAAGGAACAAGGGATGGAAGAGCGAGAGAGATTTTCCTAATAACTGACAATGTGTCTCCACCCTGAGCCATTCATTCCTGTACTTTCTCAGGCTCCTCCTCCCCCTGGGGAAGCTATTCATCGTGTCCACTCTCCAGCCCTCCAACTGCAGCGTGGACTGGGATTTCTGCAGAGGAGCAAAGAAACACAGGAGAATTCCCGAGTGTGGGACAGGGGGAAGGAGTCGGCCAAAGCAAGGACCAGAGCCCGATTTTGGAGAGGACCTCCTCAAAGCCTGGATGTGTGAGAGGGGGCGTCCTGGGGAAGTGAGACCTCTCCCCACAGGGCAAGGCAGGCCCAGTGGTCCCTAGCAGCCTGGCCGTTGCGCCTGCCCCGTGCCCCAGAGCCCTTCTGTTCAGGCCTGGCATCCCACGGTGGTGGCATTCTGCTCAGAGGCTCGGAGCACAGACGGGAAGGCGGGCATTGCAGAGAATCGATTTGCGGGAGCAGCGGGGGCTTTCTCTTCCTCCTTACTTCTCTGCTCTTTGATCTCCTGTCCTTCCTCCGCAGTCCCGTTTTTCTCCTCCTTCTTCCCTTGATCTCTCCCTCTTTCTCTCCCTTCAGCCGAATCACAGCAGCTCCCAGAAGGGGGGTGGGGAGCTGCAGTCCTTTGTCCTCTCGCTCCTTCTGACTCGCTGCCCAAGGTGCCAGCCTCCTGCCCAAGTCCTGAGAGGTGAAAGGAAACCCACGCACATGCACATGCACGCGCACCCACAAAGCAAAAGCTGAAGCAGACGGGGAGCAACCACAGAAGAGAGGGAGACGCGAAGAGAGAAAGACAGGGACAAGATTCGGGGCGTCGGAAAGCCAGTGAGAGAGATGGGGAGAGTCAGAGACGACGAAAAAAGAGAATTCAGCAAATTAAAATTTTTACAACCATCCGGCAAGTCTGCAAAAATGATCTTCCCTGCGGTCTTTCATTTATCTCATTATCTGACTCCTAATGTGCTTTTTCCCCCCTTTCTTTTCTCGCCACACTTGGTGCAAAATCTTATTAGCTTTTTTTTTCTTTTTTTTTTTTTTCTGGCAGGGGCTTCATATAGTCTTTTTCATTACATTTCCTAATAAAAGCAATCACTAGGAAGGCACGGCTGGGGGATTAAAAAGCCACCTCAGCAGCCGCCTGGCCAGCAGAACCATGACTTGTTTGTGCTGCCAGGGGATCCGGCCAGGCCCCGCAGGCTGGGTCAGGGAGACCCAGGTTGTGCTGTGGAACATTCCAGGGCTGGGAGAATGGTTCTGCTCTGGCAGGTCCACAACTGTATAGGAGGTATGAGGACAGAAGCCCCGGAGGAAGTGTGGTTCCTCCCTGGAACCGTTTCACAGCAGAGTGACAGCTACCTGCCTGACCCCCAGTGCTGTTTTGATCCAGAGAAAAGAATATTTTGGGCCTTTCTCTCTGGTCGTTGGCCCAGCACATTCTTTTGAATAGCATCAGTGATGGCAAATCCTCACCTTTTGAGACTAGATTTGATTTTGTTATCCATGCTTTTTTTTTTTTTGGTGGTAAAATTCACATAACCTAAAATTTACCATTGTAACCATTTTTTAAAAACTTATTTATTTTGGGGCGCCTGGGTGGCTCCGTCGGTTAAGCATCCGACTTTGGCTCAGGTCATGATCTCACGGTTTGTGAGTTCGAGCCCCGCGTCGGGCTCTGTGCTGACATCTGGGAGCCTGGAGCCTGCTTCCGATTCTGTGTCTGCCTCTCTCTCTGCCCCTCCCCTGTTCGCGCTCTGTCTCTCAATAATAAATAAACATTAAAAAATTTTTTAAAAACTTCTTTATTTTGAGAGAGAGAGAGCACAAGCAGGGGAGGAACAGAGAGAGAGGGAGAGAGTGAGAATCCCAAGCAGGCTCCGCACTGTCAGTGCACAGCCCGGTGTGGGGCTCAAACCCACGAACCGTGAGATCATGATCCGAGCTGAAATCTAGAGTCAGATGCTTAACCGACCGAGCCACCCAGGTGCCCCCCATTTTAACCACTTTTTAAGGGTACAGTTCAGTGGCGTTAAGCACGTTCACATTGGTGTGTAACCATCAGAACTGGCCGTCTCCACAACTTTTTCATTTCCAAACTGAAATTCTGTACCCATTAAGCACTGATTCCCACTCTCCGTTCTCTTAGCCCCTGGCAACTGTCAACCTATTTTCTGTCTCTATGAACTTGACTACTCTAGGTACCTTGTATAAGTGGAATCATATAGTATTTATCCTTTTTGTGACTGGCGCTTTTTTTAAGTGTATTTTTAAAAATGTTTATTTGTTTTTGAGAGACAGAGCACAAGCAGAGGAGGGGCAGAGAGAGAGGGAGACACAGAATCTGAAGCAGGCTCCAGGCTCCGAGCTGTCAGCGCAGAACCCGACGTGGGGCTCGAACCCACGAGCTGTGAGGTCATGACCTGAGCTGAAGTTTGATGCTCAATCGACTGAGCCACCCAGGCGCCCCTAAGTGTATTTATTTTGAGAGCGACAGAGAGAGTGTGCAGGGTAGGAGCAGAGGGAGAGGGGACAGAGGATCCAAACTGGGCTCCACACTGACAGCAGAGAGCCTGATGTGGGGCTCAAACTCCTGAGCTTCGAGATCATGACCTGAGCCAAAATTGGATGCTCAACCAACCGAGCCACTCAGGTGCCCCAAGCGACTGGCTTATTTCACTCAGCACAATGTTTTCGAGGTTCACCCGTGTTATAGCATGTGTCAGAATTTCCTTCTTTTTTAAGGCTGAATGATACTCCATTGTATAAATATATCCCATTTTGTTTACGTCACGCTTTTTAAAACACAGAAACATTTCTATCCGTATAAGGAAACTGAAAAGAAACAAAACCCCACCCAGATACCCATCACATTAATGTCACTATTCTCCCTCTTGTGTGTTTCTCTCTTATGCTAACAGTTATATCTCCACCCCCTCAGTGAATTGTCGTGTCCTCCAAGGGCGGGTTCACACCGCTCTGAGCTAGCAGCATGATGGAGGATATAGTGCTTGGAAGGAGCCAAACGTTACCAGGAAACAGGTGTGATAAACACGTTAAGGCAGAGGAAGGAATCTCTATCAAGCAATATGACATTTTATTGCCTGGGTTATAAACTGGCCATGAAGTATTTATCAAATTGCCCTCCAGGATGATTTACACCACATAGCGAGTGTCAGTGGGTTAACTACAAGACCTCTCAAGTGGGTGACTTTGAAGAGAACGATAGTCATTTGGGAAGATTTGACTAAGTATGTGTTAACATGAAGATACAAAACAATCTGATTAAAAGTGACTTTTAAAGGTCTTGCTGCTTTGGGGATCACTGAGGCCATCCCTTGGTTAACTGCTGAGTTCCTTAGGTGCTCTGCCAGGACTGGTGGAATTGGTCCCGACCAGCATTTCTCAGAGACCAGAAAGCATCACGGATTTAGGAGACCCGCAAGAGAAGGCGTTATTGCAAAAGCGTGCACACCAGTATCTACGGAACCACAGCCCGCTCCCAGCAGGGATGCTTCAATCTCAGCCCCTGGTTCGGTTAATAACAACAAAGCCTTGGATCTCTGTGGTCCTTTGGGAATCTTGTACCTTTTATTTTGTTCCCACTCTCTTCCAGGACTCTTTTGCTCTCAGTCTCTGCCACTCTCTGTCCCTGGCCCAGACCCTAGAAGATAGCAAATTCTGCTCAGGGAAGAGTAGAAACCCAGAGGTTACAAAGACCACCTTTCTTCCATCTTGTGTCAGAGCCCCTGAAACAAACTACGATTTCACTAGTTTTCCTCTCTCTACATGAGCAGAAAGTATTTATTTTCCATGTGGCCTTAAAAACTGGATCTTTTCCTTATTCTCTCTCTCTCCCTTCCTCATACACACACGCACACACACACGTGCACACACCCTCTCTGTTCCACTAATATCAGCCTTTTCTAGATCACTTCCCTTTCTCTTCCTGAGAAGCTGCCCCCTCCCTTCCATCAATGCTCCAGGGGGCTTTTATTTTTCTTTTATTCTCAGCTCTCTATCAATCAAGGGGAGGGGGGAACACTTTATCTGAACCCTTAGTGAGCAACAGCAGCAACCAGCAGCTGCCAGGGCAGTGGGAACTTCATTTCCGGCGCTGACGTTTATAAATGTGGCACAGAATACCAGTAGGGACTGAAATAAATCAAACAGCTTCTCCAGAGGTCCCTGGGGGCCGCTTTAGAATTTCTTCCCATTGGGGGTCATGTTCCTTCTCTTTCTTTGCAGGGGAGGGGTAGGGAATGCTGTGATTTGCAACATGGAATGAGCCACCTCCTTGCCCTTCTTCAGAGAAGCACTGAGCCCAGGACGCAGGATGCTCTGGAATGAGAGCATTGGACGTGTCTCTGGATGGGGAGAGAGGCTTGGGGCCTGAAGTCCTGGGTGGGGGTTGGGATGCTGCCTCTGTCACTTACTAGCTACCAGTTTCCTTGTCTGCAAAATGGGGGTAAAAATGCCTTCCCTGCCTACCTCGCGGGGCTGTTGTGAAGGTTGAATATCTATAAAGTGGGCGCCATGAAACTTTTGATAAGCTTATGCAATGTGGTGAGGGGTTATTATTAAGGGGCAATGACAAGGACCAGGGTTGTCCAGGAAGCCTTTTGGATGGGTTCCAGGCAGACCTTCCCCAGCCCATTCCACAAACCTTGGCTTTTTCCTTTCGTTCCGGAATTCTGGGCAAGGAGCTCTGATAGTCTGTTCCAAACACAGCTGGACTCCTCCCAAAATGTTTTCTAAGCCTTCTTTCTTCTGCTCCTCTAAGCACTAAGAAAATAAAGGTGGACAAGTATGAGAGTGGTAGAGAGAGAGAGGGAGAAAGGCAGAGAGAGGGAGAGAGGGGTGGGGGTTGGAGAGACACGGAGAGAGGGAGAGAGAGACAGAGAGAGGGCTGCCAAGGACGAGGCAGGAAGAAGGAACAGTTGGCTGATGCCAAGCTACTGTGAGCTCGGCATGGATCCTTCCAAAGTTCTGTATGAGAACCCTGCTCAGAGATGGGACCCAGCGTGGGCTCTACAATCTCACCCCTTTTATGCTCCCTAAATTCCAGATGCTGCCTACCACCTTTCACCTGTTCCCTGGCCTTTCTGCGGATTTTGATCCTACCCCAGCCAAACGCTGATTGCGGTTGGGAGCTTCGATGCAAGCAGGATGCTGACAATGCCCTGAGCCCCCTCAGGACAGCAATTACCTGTACAGCATTTTCTTCTAAGCCTTTTTCTGTAACAAGATTCCACCCAGCTTCACTCCCCAGAGGCAACTTGTGTTGCCAGTTTCTCGCTGTACTTAGAGAGAGAAACTGATTTTCTTTAAATATTTGTTCAACATTTGATTTAAAGAGGTTAGGTACTACAAAGAAGAAGGATGAACAGAGGACCACGTTTCTCTCTTGTTCTGAGCAATGCAGCCCTGATAGGCAATTGCATGCTTCATTCTTTAAAACAAAAGCTTGTTCGTAAGCAGGACCCACTTTCAGCTGAAGGCCTTTAACTTTGGAGGTCATAGCCTACACCTGTATCTTATGAAGATATTCCTCCTTTCAAACAAGTATGGGGATTCCCTTGAAGCCACCTGGGCCCCAAAATTCTATCTTATTCCGATTCATGATGATGCTTTAGGGTCACATGTATACCGGCCCTTCAGCCAAAGTCTGGCTGGTTCACCCCTAAATCTGGTTCTCTGGTAGCTGTTATGAAATTCTCACTCTTGCTGCCCTCTGGGGGAGGTAGTCACTCTTTGTATCCGAGGAGGAGGGAACAGGGGAGTGTAAATGGAGGAGGTACTGGAGAGCCGATATATGTTGGGTACCAGTAATCTGATTGCAACTGAGGTTGGAAACCTGGTAATGCGAGGCTGAATTATTTGGACCGACTATCCCAGTGAAACCAACTAAAAGGGCTAGATATCAAAAATATCTGGGGTGCCTGGGTGGCGCAGTCGGTTAAGCGTCCGACTTCAGCCAGGTCACGATCTCGCGGTCCGTGAGTTCGAGCCCCGCGTCAGGCTCTGGGCTGATGGCTTGGAGCCTGGGGCCTGTTTCCGATTCTGTGTCTCCCTCTCTCTCTGCCCCTCCCCCGTTCATGCTCTGTCTCTCTCTGTCCCAAAAATTAAAAAAAAAAAAAAAAAAAAAGTTGAAAAATATCTTAAAAGCTCCAATGGGTTGATAAAATACCAAGGAATTAAGAGGCCAACATGGAAGAGAAAACCAAAGCACTTTCCCCTGAAAGAGCATCTGTCAATCCTAGTAAATCTGAACTTTCATTTTGATCACCTGGGAGAGTGAGTGGGTTAGAAACCCATGCTCAGTGTCTCCACGTGGTGGGGAATCTCGTAGAACATCTTCCCCTTAATCCACTGAGACCCCAAAGGACTCCTGCATGATCCAGAGGACCTCAGACCAGGGACTCCATTTAGATAGCTTGGGACTGGTGGTGCCCCTTGTATCTGATGGAAGTAAGCACAATCTTCTCCAGAGGAAAGCCCCTTTGTATTCTGAGTATTCCTATCTATTTGGAAGAACATGTAATAAATTAATGTGTAATAAGCAATAATTTGTTCAAATGCAGTTACCAGAACATGGTTAAAGATAGACAAGCTTAGAAGAAAATAAGGTTTCATGTTTCTCGTAGAGACAAGAGATAAATGAAAAATACCTGAGAAGACTTCACACGTTAGACCGATCAGACATGGACTATAGAACAACCATGCTTATTGTGGTCAGAGAAATAAAGGACAAGCTTGAAAATATTTACATGGAATAAAAAATTACACAAGGGAACAAAATAGACTTTAAAAAACCCAAATATGAATTCTAAGCGAAAATTTAAAAAAATAGTAACTGCAATTAAAATCCAACTCATTAATTTAAAAGCGGCCACGATGCAGTAGAACAGAGAATTAGCAAAGTAGAGGATAATAGTGAGGAGTTACCCAGCATGCAGTGTGGAGAGACAAAAAGGGGAGTGGGATGGAGAAGACAGTAGATACAGTGGCCAGAGGCCTAGTATATGTTTAATTAGCATCCCAGAAGAACAGAAAAGAACAAATAGGGGAGAGGCAAATATTTGAGAAGAGATAATGGCTGAGTGCTTTCCAGAACTGATGGAAGCCACTTGTCCACAGATTCAAGAGGCCAGTGAATCTCAAGCATGAATCTCCTGTCTAAATCAGCAGCCATAGGAGAGAGGAGGGAGGTATACAGCTCTGTGATGTCTTTCCGGCCCCAGTGGGCTAACACGTTCCATAAAATACTCGATTAGGAAAAAGAGGACTAAGGCTCCCACTAGGAAGCAGAGCTTTGTGGCTTTGGTACCTGAGATTCCCTGCTCCCTTAGGCTCCCCTCCCCCTTCTATTGCCTCGAGGCCTCTCCCCCAGCCAGGTCCTGGCAGCCTACTATTTCTCTGCAAAGGCCCTCCCTCATACCCCTCTGTCTTGATTTCACGGACAGGAAGGAGGCCCAAGGCAGAAACAGAAAAAAAGAGTAGAATAAGAACCTGAGAGAAAAGCCGAGTAAGGGAGATGAGGCTTACAGACATTAAGACTCAGGATTTGGGCCAGACTGGCTTTGGAGGCCAGCCTGGAGGCAACTAGTGGGAGATGGGGAGCGAAGATGTTATAGGAGTTGCTATCTAGAATTTCCCTCCCCTTCCCTTTCCTCCTTTCCCTCAGGCTTCCCTCTGATTCTCTGCCTCCATTGACCTTACGTTTGGCAGTATAGTGTTGGGGGGACCCGAGCGCCACATTCCCTAATGCACAGCAACATCAGGCTGCCCAGGTAGGAGAGGGAAAGACCATAGCTCCTTGAAAACGGGGGAATATTAGAGCACTGAATCCCTGGAGCTGGTCTTCCTGCGTGCTAGTGAATTTGGGTTGCTATTTGTCACGTTAAACCAGCCCAATCCATGTGAAGGCCACCTGACTCTTCCTGCCCCCATTTCTCACTGCAAATTCCAATCCCAGGGTGTCCCGAGAGCCAGGCTATGAAGCATGGCAAAGCCATGGAAGAGTCCCTCCAGGAAAGGGAGGAGAGGCTCCTGACAGATGTCTCACATGTTGTTTCCATCCTAAACACACCCTCACCGCCAAGGGGCAGAACAGGGACGCCAATTCTCAGCACTCTTTGATTTGCTATTTTCCCCTAACGTCTACTAAGTTTTAGTGGGACCTCTCCAAAAGCACAGTGGTGGACATACACCCACGCAGACATGCACAGGTATCAAGATGCCTCCTTAAGGAACACCTCAGTATGTCTCAGAGCACCAGCGTCAGATGGGTGTGCAGATGTGCACACATATTTGTGTATAGCTGGGATAGCAAGACTTCGAAACAAGATTGAGAAGATTCCAGTATTTGGGGCGCCTGGGTGGCTCAGTTGGTTAAGCGTCCCACTCTTCATCTCGGCTCAGGTCAGGATCTCACAGTTTGTGAGTCTGAGCCCCACATCGGGCTCTGCACTGAGGGTGCAGAGCTTGCTTGGGATTGCCTCTCTCCTTCCCTGTCTCTCTGCCCCTCCTCAGCTCTCTCTCTCTCAAAATAAATAAAATTAAAAAAAAAAAAAGAGAGAAGATCCCAGGATTTGTTTTTTGTCTGACATCTCAGCGAGGCTGCAGGGGTGACGGTACTCTCTAAGCTTCTCAGTGCTGCCCAAGGACGACAAGAAAAAGATGCTGGAAAGTTGTCCAAAAAAGACAAAGACCCAGTGAGCGAATCTGGGGGCAAGGCCAGAAAGGAGAAGTGGTCCAAAGGCATAGTTCAGGACAAGCTCAATAACCTGATCTCATTTGACAAATGACATATACAAACTCTAAGGAAGTTCCCACCTATAAGCTTGTAGCTCCAGCTGTTGTCTCTGAGAGACTGAAGACTCAGGGGGGTGGGGGTGCTGGTCCCTGGCCAGGGTTGCCCTTCAGGAGCTCCTTGGTAAAGGACTCATTTTTTTATTAATGTTTATTTTTGAGAGAGAGAGTGCGCATGTATGTGCAAGAGTGGGGTGGGGGGCAGAGAGAGAGGGAGACAGAGGATCTGAAGCAGGCTCTGAGCTGTCAGCACAGAGCCCAACGCGGGGCTCGAGTTCACGAGCCATAAGATCATGACCTGAGCCGAAGTGATGCTTAACCGACTGAGCCACCCAGGTGTCCCTGGTTTCAAAGCCCAGAGCTCAAGTCATTTACACCAGAAACAGCAAGGGTGGAGATGTGCCAGCTGCTGGTGAAGATTCATGAACAGATCCTGCCAACTGTCCACTTTGGAAAATAAAACTTTATTAAGTAAAAGAAAAAAGAAGATTCCAGTGTTCATCTTCAGAGAAGTTTTCCCTTAGGACAATGACAATGCTTCTTTCCCCTCATTAAAAAAAAAAAAAATTTTTTTTAACATTTATTTATTTTTGAGACAGAGACAGAGCATGAACAGGGGAGGGGCAGAGAGAGAGGGAGACACAGAATCTGAAACAGGCTCCAGGCTCTGAGCGGTCAGCACAGAGCCCAACGCGGGGCTCGAACTCACAGACCATGAGATCATGATCTGAGCCGAAGTCGGATGCCTAACCGACCGAGCCACCCAGGCGCCCCTCTTTCCCTTCATTTTTACTGCATTTCCCTTTGTCCTAGTGGGGTCCGAGGTGGATGCTTCCTTCCCAAGCTAAGTAGTGATTTAGTTTTTTACTCAGAGGACTTTCCTCCTTACCCGGAGACGGCGTAGCAATGGAATGCTTGTATCTTGGGGATGCAGAGTTGACTGTAATATCTGCCACTTGACAAATGCAAACACAAAAGGATGGCAGGAAGGAGAAGCCAGGGTCTCTGGTGTTGTATCCCCTCTACCTACAGGCCTGAAGATGGGCTCTGTCAGCCTTTGATAAACCTCTCCAGGCCAGCCTTGATGAGACCTCCCCACCCCGAACACCCAATACCAGATGGCTGGAGAGCCGCGTAAGTCCGGGTGCCTATGGCAGCCAGAAAAAACTACCATACTTTCAGCAAACGTGTATGGGTGCCGGGGCGCCAGGGTGGCTCAGTCGATTAAGCTTCCGACTTCGGCTCAGGTCATGATCTTGTGGTTCATGAATTCGAGCCACACGTTGGGCTCTGTGCTGACAGCTCGGAGCCCGGAGCCCGCTTCAGATTCTGTCTCCGTCTCTCTCTGCCCCTCCCCCACGTGCTCATGCTCTCTCTCTCTCTCTCTCAAATATAAACATTAAAAAAAAATATGCATGGGTGTCTTCTCTGTCCTAAATGCTTTCTCCGTGCACGGAATACTCTGCGGCCATCAGGAAGAACGTTCCAGCTCCATCTGACTCATGTGGGAGCCACGATACAGGAAATGGAAACAGCAAGGTGCTGTGTAGTGTGCTACTTCTGAAGTTAAAAAAAAAAAAAAAAAAAGAACGTGCAGTTTAAATGTGTTTGCACACCCATCGAACGTCTCAGTACTGCATGGGATGAGGAGAACCGAGTGGCTGAGGGTAGGATGGTGAGGAGACGCCCTCTTCGCCCTCTTCGCAGTGTTCTCTGCTGAACAATGTAACCGTTGCTCCGTATGTGTGTATTACCTGTGGAAAATGACAATCAAAAGCAGACCCCTTCCCCTTCGGGAGCTTGGGGGGAAAGGCAGACACGCAAACAATTACAACATACTTGGCTCATTGTTATCACTGAGACTAGACAGAGAAGGGAGTATAGGAGAGAGGACGTCCAAGTTGGCTTGGGGGTGTCGGAGATTTTGGAATGATCACGGCGAATGCTGGAAGCTCTGTCAGCTCAGCCTTGCCAGGCCCCGAAGAGCACAGTGAGAAGGGACCCGTGCTAGAGCTGTGGGAGCCAGCAGAGGCCAGAACGCAAAGTGCCTTGTGTGCCAAGAGATTTTATCATAATAGGAAATGGGTGGCTGTTACAGAATTTTCAGTAGGGGACTGGCCTGTTCAACTTGCTGTTTAGAGAGAGGACTCTGGCGGGAGCGTGGAGGGCTAGATTAAGAGGGGCAAGGTGGGGTGCCAGGAGCCTGGGGATGAGGTTAATGCAAGAATCTAGGTGAGTGAAGGTAGATGGTTGACCTGGGGCAAAGGGAGCGGGGAAGGGGGGTAGCGATGGGGAGTCAAACCGGAGACATGCAACGGGGCCACAGTGTGTATGGAGACCAGGTACAGATCCAGTTCTGTGGCTCCTGGTTTTCTCACTCTGGCATCTTCGGCACATTCAGGGCCCCGGACTCTCCTGGCAGCTGGCAGGATGGGTCTGGAGGGGCCACTTCCCGGTCTGCCTGCCTGCCTCCTTGCCCCAGGCTCCGGCTCCTTGGCAAAGAGGGGCAGAGGAAAGAGAACAGAAGATTCTCCCTCGCCATCCAACTCCTAGGTCTCTCTTATTTATTCCACGCTCTCTCCCGATTCGGGTCCTCTCATTATTTTGAGCTGTAGAGCCTGCTGCTTCCCTGGCTGGGCTCTCCCTCCCCCGTCTGCGAAGTGTCAATCAAGCCATCAGATGAGCAGTTCAGCCTCACATCCTCGGTGGCTCTGCCCCAGGACACGAGCCGCAATTGCTGACACACAGCCGTGCGTGCGTGGGGTAGGGCTGCCGGCTCTTTCTTTAATAGTCTTCCGATCCAAAATGGGTGTTAAAATGGAATTTGAGGGGATCTCTTCTCTCCGCCTGCCCCTGTCAGGACAGCCGCAAGGACGGGGCAACCCTGAGAGAGAAGGGGAAGACTTCAGAAGCCGATTTCCTTTTCATTTCAAGGTTGGGCCACGGCCAGTGTCTGCTTTCGGAGGAGCTGTTTGAAATTCTTAACAAGAAGCGGATGCTTGCGTCCAGGAATCCAGGGCAGCCTTGTGAAGTGACGGTGGGGGAATGGAATTGTCATTTTATTTCTGAAGGGATAGTACGTTCAACAAAGGAGAGGTGGGAGACAGAGCCGCTTTGTAGCTTCCCTGGAGAACGAACAATAAGAGCCGGTTGGGGAAGGGGGGAGGGGGTGGGCAGCAGGAAGAACTGAGATTCGAACAAAGAAAGAACTTCCCCCAGCCCTGGAACCAGTGACCGAGGAGATCTGAGGAATCTGCTTCCCCGGGGGATTCCTCCCTCTCCTTTTACAAATTGTGAATGGAAGCTCAATTTTGATAGGACGTGGAAACTAATGAGCATTAATCTCAATTACTGTGCCGAATTCTCTTTAGATCTTTGATAACACGCACACACATAACTCCTGGTTGCGATCCGAGTGTGTGTATTTGTGCTCTGTTCTTTTTCTTAGGATGGTTTCATACATCCGCACGTTTCGATGTAGCCCACAGTCCTCAGCTTGTCATTTTGAATCGCTCCATAGTATTCCGTTGTGTCAACCCGCCAGATTTGCTCAGATATTCCCTGTGGCTGGGTTGTCTCCAGTTTTCTATATTGTAAGAGCATGGCTATGAATGTCTTCACACAGATGTCTTTTTCTTCCCTTGGATATTTCCTTGGGGTATAGTTCCCCAAGTCAGATTTCTAGGTCGGAGGGTTTGAACCATTCTACTGTCCCTGCACGCTGCCCCGCACTCTCCCGAAGGCCCAGACAATCTGAGTCGCCACCCTATTCTCTCCCCTTCCCCACGGCACTGACAACATCAGATTTTGTCATTGTTACTTATTGTTGCTCATTTAATAGGCACACAATCGTACCTTGAAGTTAATAAATTCCTATCTCTTTCATTGCTAGTGAGGCTGGGCACACTTCCATGGGAGGATTTATTGTCTGCTTCTCCTTGTGTGTAGACGGTTCATCTCCTCTGACACCTTATCAAGAGAAATCTGGGGACTGACCTTATATATTTGTATCAAGTCTTTACATACTTAAATAGTACACTTTTCCCCGTTGTGTCTACCATTCCTTAAGGGAGCCGTCCAACTGTGAGGAGGGTTGGGGTTGGGGGTGAGGGTAGAATTGAGATGACTTCTGGATTCTAGAGTGGTTTTTTTTTTTTTCCAGAAGAAAAAAAAGCCAGTCATATGGTACCCCTCTTCCGGACCCCCATTTTCCTGCTAAAGGTGGGGCTGGGCTGAGAGGACAGCCGGTTGCCAAGGCCACTCGGGGGCATCCTTTGCTGGGGGCGGGAGCAACGTGGGATCACATGATCTCCCGGTCCAGTGTTTTTTCCCACTCACAGTATGGCCGTGAAAGAAACAGCAAACTGTTATTTATGTATGTACGTATGTTTATTTATTTTGAGAGAGAGAGAAAGAGCTCTTGTGCACAGGGGAGGGGCAGAGGGAGAGGGAGAGAGAGAATCCCAAGCAGGCTCTGTGCCGCCAGCATGGAGCTCAATGCGGGGCTCCGTTTCAGGAACCGTGAGACCACGACCTGAGCTAAAATCCAGAGTCTGACACTTAACCGACTGAGCCTCCCAGGTGCCCTGAAACAGCAAACGATTTAAATCAGAATCATCATTACGAGTTCTGACCAGTCCCCAGTACAGCACAGTGGTTAAAGGAACAGGATCCGGAGCAGATGACCCTAGGTTCACATCTCGGTGCTTATGTTTACCAGGTGTGTGGCTTCGGGTGAGTCGTAACCTCCATAAGCCGTAATGTCTTTGGCTGTGAAGGGGGTGTTTCAATCATGGCTGCATAAAAAGCTACCCCAAAACGTAGTGGCTAAAACAACAACTGTTTTATTCTATCTCACGATTTTGTAGGTCAGGAATTCAGATGGGGCTTGGCCGGGTGATTCTCTTTCATGTGGCGTTAGTTGGGTCACTCAGCGGTATTGAGCTGGCGGCTGGGCTGGGCTGGGGGAGGGGGACATTCAAGATGGCTTCACTCTTTTTTTTTTTTTTTTAACATTTATTTATTTTTGAGAGAGAGAGAGCGACAGAGCGTGAGTCGGGGGTGGGGGCAGAAGAGGGAGGGAGACACAGAATCTGAAGCAGGCTCCAGGCTCTGAGCTGTCAGCACACAGCCCGATGCGGGGCTCAAACCCACGAACTGTGAGATCCTGAGCTGAAGTCGGACGCTTAACCAGCTGAGCCACCCAGGTGCCCCAAGATGGCTTCATTCTTATGTCTGGCTCCCTTGCAGTCTCGGGGCCTCCCGCAGGGTCTTTCCCACAGGGCGGTTGGACCTCTAACATGGTGGCTCAGAGCTCCAAGAGGGAGTCTCCAGGACAAGAAGAAGAAGCACTGGGTGTCTTATTAAGGCCTGGGCTGGAAAGTGTCCCGGTGTCATTTCTGCCTTACTCTATTGGTCACACAGTCACAGAGCCTGTGTTGGGAGGAGTGACCATGAATTTGGGACTGTCTTTAATGTGCCCAAAGTGGGGATAAACACGTGTCCACGTGTCCTTCTAAGGCTGCAAGGGTTAAACAAGGAGATGCGTGCAGAGGCCGATTTACCGTGAAGCTAATGACACTTCAACCACGGGGCTCCTTAACTGGATGGTCTCTTCCTAGTCCTGGCATCTAATTTTGCATTCATGATTTTTCTTTTCTCTTCCTCTTCTTTCTTCCTTCCTTCCCTCCCTCCCTTCCCTTGTCTTCCTTCCTTCTTTTATTTTTGAGAGAGTGAGAGAGACAGAGAGAGAGAGCAGGGGAGGGGCAGAAAGAGAGGGGGACAGAGGATCAGAAGTGGGCTCTGTGCTGACAGCAGAGAGCCTGATGCGGGGACGGAACTCACAAACTTTGAGATCATGACCTGAGTCAAAGTCAGACACTTAATCAACTGAGCCACCCAGGCGCCCCTCTTTTCTTTTTCTTAAAGAAGACCCCCAAATTGTGTAAGAACCAGGCCCTACAAATCCTAGCTCTGTCCTGAATACATGTAAAAGTACTTACTTAGCACACTGCCTGGCACAGAGGGCGCGTTCCCTACAGGGCCCCTCCATGCCCCGGGCTGGTGCCTGGTCCCCTCTCTGTGCCTCAGGACAAAGCTCCACCTCTCTGTCCTTTCCATTTGTTCCGGATAATTTCTTCTCCTTTGTAAAAAGTGAAAGTAAGACATGCTGAGAATAATTTCATAATCACAAAACTGCCCTCCCGTTTTGTTTCCTGCGTCTACCCCCCGACCTTGCACCCCACCGGGGAGGTGGGTCTTACCCTGGGCAGAGTGCCAGGTTCTTAGCTTGGCCCTCTAGAATCTCCAAAGGAAATCAGGCGGGAGGGAGGGAAGCCAGCAGGGGGAGGCAGCATTCCTGGTGCCCAGCTCCGTCTAGGAGGCATTGAAATTCCAGGGCCGAAGTCCCGAGACAAAGATCATAATGAGACAGGAAGGTGGCATGGGAAGGAGCCATTTGCATGACAATAATTGAGCCAAGAATAGAAAGCTAGAGGGATACAAGGGTGAGGCTGGCAGCTGAGCTGGGCTAAACCTCAGATCAGACTACCCAGCTCCACTCTGCAGGAGAGGTGGGGACTGAGCCCTATGCCAGGTTTTGTGGGGAGGGAGGGGTTGGGAGAAGGACGCAGCCCAGGGGATTGTGGGAATGCTGGCCAGGCTGGACTTTGCCCTACTCCTCCTCCTGCAGCCCAGAGGCTTCTTTGTGTGTGGGCTTTGTGGCTGTAGGACTAAGTGGGCATTATGGCTGCTCAGAAAGATCTCTATGATGCCATTGTGATCGGGGCAGGCATCCAGGGCTGCTTCACGGCATACCATCTGGCCAAACACAGGAAGAGGGTCATCCTGCTGGAGCAGGTACTATGTTCCCTTTGCACTCCTGACCTTAGGGACGGTCCCTCTCTCTTCCCCTAAAGAGAAGTTTCCAGAGCCAGCAGACTTTGGAGTGAGGTCTGATTGTCAAATTCTGTGCAGTTTGCGGCTTTGCTGCCTAGTGTATTTTGTGACAACGCAAAGAAACTTCCACCGTCCCTAAGACCCACACTGGGTTTCCAGGCTCATTGCCTCCTCTTACTGCCTCCCGGTTCCTGCCCTTGACAGAGAAGTGTCCGAGGCCCCGTTCTCTTCCTTCTTGCCAGTCAGTTTCTTCTGTGCCTTTTAAAATGGTTGATCTGGCCCGGAAAAGTAATCAGTTCTGCTTTGGGTAATCTCAAGTAAAAATAATTTTGCCCAGAGGCAAAAGCTGATTTGTCAGCCTAAGAGGTAGGATTCTTCCCTGGGTATTCCTGGCCTATCACGCTGGAACCCAGCAGAAGCTTCTGTTGCTTTCTCTCACCTCTGGTTGATGGCAGCCTTATTGTTTGATACACAGGCAGGACGACTTAGGTCTTATTTTTCCCTGTGGAAAAGGTGACCCCACGCGGGGCAGTGTACCCTGACCACGGCACATGTGGGTGGGCCCTGTGAGTCTCCAGGGTCCTTCCCCGGGCAGGTCCACCCAGCCCACCTTCCAGAGTCCTCTATCCTCCCGTCCTCTCTACAGCTATCCAGATGAGTTTTGATTTACCCTTCTTGGTAAATGAGCTACATTGGTTAGAAACCTTTTTCAACTTCTCTATCAGTTTTCTCAAAGCCTGAGGGATTCCTGGTTTAACCTTGCAGGAAACTCTCCATCCTCTGCTAAATCCCAAAGTGGCTCCCTTGTCCCGAGTGATCTGAAGCCACAGAGAAATAGCATCTGCTTCCTTGTCCATAAGACGGAGGGGGGCTAGACTGGAATGATCTCAAAGGTTCTTTGTGATTCTGTTTCTCTAGGAGACTAGGTGGGGTGGGGGTTGCAGCAAGATGACCAAAGGCTAACTAACGAAGGGACTTTGGGATGTGAATAATGTTAGCAAAAGGGAAGCTGAGTTAGTGCTACTGAAAACTTTTGTGCCGATGGCTAAATCAGTAACTTGGCCGTGACGGGAGACTGAATGGAAAGATCTGAAGGTGATGAGCTGGCTCCAGGGGGTGGGGATGAGGGGCGGGCAGCGTAAGGGGTAACAGCTTCGGCTGTCTCTCTTGTTTTCCGTCTCCAGTTCTTTCTACCGCACTCCCGAGGAAGCTCCCATGGGCAGAGCCGGATAATCAGAAGGGCATATCCTGAAGACTTCTACACCCAGATGATGGATGAGTGCTACCAGATATGGGCTCAGCTGGAGCATGAGGCTGGGACCCAATTACACAGGTTTGGGTGTGGGTGGGAGAATTCCTTGAATTGTGGGGCCCAGTGCCTGGGGGTGCTTGGAGTCTGTGAGGGGGCACCGCCATCAACACT
The DNA here is from genome assembly GCF_018350215.1 of Panthera leo. Taxonomy (NCBI): domain Eukaryota; kingdom Metazoa; phylum Chordata; class Mammalia; order Carnivora; family Felidae; genus Panthera; species Panthera leo. Next base: position 17,588,585 of record NC_056692.1, on the reverse strand, counting down.
TGAAATGTGGTGGAGGAACACAGGGCCCAGGGGAGTGCCAGACACGTGGAAGTATTGTGCCCACTGTCATGACGATTGCCCCACAGGGCCATCTGGCTCCTGCCTCACTCTGAGCTCCAGCACTGGGGTCAGACACACGTTCGAGGCTGGCAGAGGTTGTACTGGGAAGACTGCTGAAAAGGCACTGGGAGCAGATCTCCAGAGCTGGCTCCATGGAGCCATCTGAGACTCTTTTAGGGCAGAGATTGAAATCAAGGAGGAGGCTGCTGTCTTGATTTTTTTTTTTAATGTTTATTTTTTTTCTGAGAGAGAGAAAGCACTAGTGGGGGAAGGGCAAAAAAAGGGGGAACAGAGGATCTGAAGCGGGCTCAGTGCTAACAGCAGCGAGCCCTACGTGGGGCTGGAACTCACGAACCATGAACTGCGAGATCATGACCCGAGCCGAAGTTGAATGCTCAACCGTCTGGGCCACCCAGGGACCCCTGTCTGGATTCTTTATATTCCTGCTAGTATCATAGCCCTTCATGCTGGGTCCTCATCCCCAGAGTGACCCCTGTAATCCATGCATTCTCTCTGAATGCCTCTTCCTATAGGCCTCCTCTTCAGGCCCTGTTGCTTGCTGGAGATCTCGATTGTTCCGTAGCTCTCTAACCCTTAAGACACTGTTGCCCGCCCCCCCCCCCACCTCCACTGACCTTTCAAACACTCATGGGGAGGAAGGCAGACAACCCATCATGCGCAGAGAACTTGAACCACCCACCCCACGTCCCCTCCCACCTTCTCTGTGGCTCTTAACTGAACTTTCTACAAAATCACGGCTCTATCCTACAGGGTGGCAGTTATTTTAATGGCCAGGAACCAAGAGGTTACTGTTCTGTTGCAAAAACACCATTAACTTAAGCACAAAGTGAAATCCATTATGCAAATACAGCTAGGACAGCTAATTACAGATTTATTCCAGAGGCAGCTAATGCACCCAGCACCCAAATAAAGGAGCATGTCTTGCTGAGGGGTGGCCTGGCAAAGGGACCCCTCTCTGTCAGCCATCTGTGAATACTGCTGAATGTCTGGTAGTAAAAGAAGTGCCAAGGCCATGGAGGGATCACTTCTTCCCAGCAGACACGGAGGGAGGCAACTAAGATGTTGGGAGAGTGATGTTACGAGAGTGTCTGGAACCTTTCAGAGGGAACATGGTTCTGGAGACAGGCTTGGACTTGACTTGGTGCTCTACCTCTTACGGACTGCGTGACACTGGAAAAATTTCTATACCTCTCTGTGCCTCATTTTTTCCTCACAGGGCTTTGTGGGGATGAAACGAGACTCTTAGGAAGTACTTGGCATAGTCCCTAGCACCTTCTGATAAGTGGTAGCTCCTACGACCTCTTCCGGGTCAGCGGTATCCTATCTGCATTGCACAAGGCAGGAAGAAGGGCAGGAGGAGACACGTGGGGCGTAGCAACCATGGATAAACCGCTGCTGGAGAGAGGGAAAGGAACCGCTGGGTAGGAGAGTCTCATAATCTCACAATCCTTTCCTTGGCAGGAATTTGGAAGGGCTTTGGGACCAGGCCGACCTGCTCTACACGTCAGCTCCGACACATTTAGCTATATGGTTTAACTCTACGAGACTCAGTTTTCTCATCTGTAAAGTAGGGGTATCTATTTCATGGGGCTGCTGTGAGGATAAGTATGTGAAGGGCTTAGAGTAGTACCTGACAAGTCCCTCGTCATCACTGACACCATCATCACCTATTTAATGCTTGTGATAAGAGACTAAGGCTGTTTTAAAAGGACTCAACACCGGTTAACTCATTTATTTCTCCCCGCAGCCCTTTGAGAGATTTGTTACTGAGTAGTCAGGGTCCTATTCCTGCAAATCACAGGATTACTATACTCCTAGTTAGTCTAGAATAGGGCTTGGCGAACTTTTCCCGGAAATGGCCACATAGTATTTTAGGCTCTGCAGACCATATGGTCTCTGTTGTAACTATTCAGCTCTGCCAATTACCCAACTCCTGCCATTGTAGTGTGAAAGCAGCCACAGATGATATGTAAATAACTGAGTGTGGCTGGGTGCCAATAAAACTTTATTCACGGACGCTGACATTTCATATTCTTCTCATGTCATGAAATGTTCTTTTGTTTTTTGTTTTTTTTTTAATCAACCACCAAAAAAAATACAAAAATCATCTTGGCTTGTGTGACAAACAAAAACAGGTGGTAGACCTGATCTGGTTCCCGGGTCATGGTCTGCTGGCCCCTGGCTTAGCAGATACCACAGACTGGTTACTTTGTCCATCCCCTCTGTCCCAATAAATTCGTGTCTAAATCATCCCTGGTGGAAAGACTACTAATGTTTATTTAAAGATAGGGACAGGGGCGCCTGGGCAGCTCAGTCGGTTGAGTGTCCCACTTCGGCTCAGGTCATGATTTCGTGGTCCGTGAGTTCGAGCCCCGCGTCGGGCTCTGTGCTGACAGCTCAGAGCCTGGAGCCTACTTTGGATTCTGTGTCTCCCTCTCTCTCTGTCCCTACCCTCCCCCTTTTTCTCTCTCTCTCTCAAAAATAAATAAACATTAAAAAAATTAAAGACAGGTACATATTGGGGCACCTGGGTGGCTCGGTTGAGCTTCCGACTTCGGCTCAGGTCATGATCTCATGGTTCACGAGTTCGAGCCCCACATCGGGCTCACTGCTGTCAGGGCAGAGCCTGCTTCAGATCCTCTGTCTCCCTTGCTGTCTGCCCCTCCCCCACTTGCACGCATGTGCGTGTGCACGCGCTCTCTCTCAAAAATAAATAAAAACGTTAAAAAAAAAAAAGACAGGGACATATGATAGCCCCTCTTAAAAGACCACTCTGATGCCTAGAATCCCCAGTTATGAAAAAGAAAGAGTACAATGAATGTGCTTTGGAAAACCTTCCGAGTTCTACAGAGTGCTAGGTGTGTTGCTATTATTATTTGAATCATTATCACGTCCTTTCTTGTGGCTAATCTGATTGACTCGGGCAGGCTAATTTCTTTGGTTCTTTTCTTTAGGAACACAGCACAGATACTCCCCGTTCCAATTCTTTTCGCTTTTATTCTTAATTCTGATTTTCTACAATGATGCATCATCTCTGGTGTTCTTATTCTCCGAGGTTCTTCCCGGAGAACCAGCACAACATCATGATCTAACCGGTAGATACAGATGTATTTACTTAAGGCCACTGCACAATGATTAAAAAAGCAAACAAACAGACCACCAAACATCTTCAGGAGTTGCCGGTGAAGGTGGTTGTCCGATTCTTTTCATTCTGTTCTGCCTCTTCCTGTGACAGTGGCATACTAAACATGGGTGGGCTCAGGATATTTGCATATATTCTGGGTACAGACAATGACACAGGTGCCGGATCACAAGGTCCGAGTCTTTTGTGACGGGTACAGCCAGGACGCTGATACCACCAGCAAATCCCAGCTCTGGGGCCCAGCTCTTGCTTGCCCCGCCTTCTCCCTTTGAGTCCTAATATCTAGCTCCTGACCCAGGCTGCCCCTGCTTAGCTGACAATATCAGACAAGATCACAGCCGTAGGCAGTACAGCTGCTGGCAGAACCTGGTGGCCCCCTCCGCAGCTGCTGCTTCCTGTGTCTGTGAAGTGCCTGGCTTGTCAGCCACATCCCCTCCCTGGAGCAGAGTCTTTGTTAACCAATTCCACCTCGGCCCACTGAGCGGAAGATGAAACGCCAAGAGCTCCTCCAAAACCAACAAAGACAGCAGCCATTACCAAGTCCCCTCCCCAAGGTGACTCTGGGAGCTGGCTTGCCGTGCACTTTAAACCCCCGAGAGGAGAAAACGGGAGCCTGGGATGGGAGGTGGCTGACGCGGGGTGCGCTGCCTGCCCCTCCCGATTCCTGCTGGCTCCATCCGGCGCCCTGGCCTCCTATAGGAATGGATGGAAATCCCCTATCACCAGCTCCTTACATCATGTCCGAGGCTTTAGTCGGCCAGAGGAGTCAACAAGGCCCTTGGGAGGATTCTTCGATTACCTCTTCCTAGTGCTGGATCCGGCTGGGGTTGGAGGAAGACGCCCGTTCACACCACACGCTCTGCGCTCAGCTGACCGCGTACTGGGAGCTGGTAGCTGCACTCCTTCCAGGGTTCCCTGACAACCCAGCTTCGCTTCAAGGTGCTCTCTTTCTGGGCCAGCCCTGACCAGGCATTTCCTGGACAAATTTTTTTTTTTTTCCTTGCGACGGCCTTGTCTCCTCTCATTCCTCCCCTCCCCTAACTTTGTAGCCTAGGTCTGAGCAGAAAGAGAGCACAGGGAGACCCATAGCACAGGGGTGAGAAATTGATGCAGAACTAGCCGGTCTGTTTATTGGGATCTAGGAAAAGCCATTAAGAAAATAAGCATTTAAATGATTTCAATCCGCCCATGGAACTCATCTATCTTCATACTGGGGGGAAAAGGCCCATTCTCTGATCCCGGTTTTGACTGACTGATTTCCAATTCTCTAAGCATTTCCCACAGGAGCCTCTCACCTATCTCCCATAATGACAGGCCTTTGCATTTCCAGGCAGTGTTTTACATTTATTTCCGATTTGCTCATAATGGTCAAAAATCTCTCTCCAATCGGAGGCATTTCTCCAGCCGTGCGCGGTTTCCCTCAGGCCAAATAGCTCAGCTGTGATCCACGGAAAATGAGAATTTCCCAAACGCATCTTCGGACCAGGGGAGGGTCCAGCATCACAAATTCAGATGGAAAATTTCCCACTGTTAGATCAATATCTGGGCTAAGAAATAAATGCCACAGGGGCAGAGAGCTGGAGCAAAATGATTACAATTGGCACAATTACACTCACCGGCGGAATCAGCTCACTGATTACTCCTAGGGACGGGAGCGCCCGCTTCATCCACTGCAGGATGGCTTGGGAATTAGAACATCACTCAGCGTTTCATAATTCGACTGATTTGCCCGTTGTCTTGGCATGAGTTTGTTTTCCCCATACAGTACATTCCTGTAAGAGGGGTTCTTACTTCAAGGGAAGAAAGAAGGAAGAAAGGGAGGGAGGGTGGGAGAGAGGAAGGGAGGAAAGAAAGTGACCGAGTCTCCGAGTCTACGGGGAGAGACCGAGAGACGGAGGTTGCTCTGTTGCAGGCAGGGGTTGGAATACGTTGCTCTGAAATTTCTGAGCCAGGGATCTGACATTGTAACCACGGAGGTGAGGGTTCAGCCAGGTCTTTCCCAGAATTCTCCCCAGCCACAGCCCCAGAGGGTAGAAAGGGCTCAAGAACATATCCTTGCATGACTTCTGAATCATCCTCTCCACTGAGAAGTCTACCAGGCAAGTTTTCATTCCCTGAGAACCCATCTGAAGTCCTTTTGGGGGCCACGGGGAAAGGACCCGGCTGGCGAGTGGGGATTCGACAGCATCTTTCCTCTGCTAAGCTTTGAAGAGGCAGAGGCTCTCACTGCTTTCTCACCAGTGGTGGATGCCGGGTAGGCGGGGGCCGTGGCCAATGGATTGGCCACGCTGCGCGGCTCTGTGTACTGACACCGGCCCTGGGGCCTGCTGTGTCCCTACCCCCTCCCAATCTTCTCTTTAATCCCCCAACCAGATAATGTGGGATTTGGAAGCATGTAATATCCATGAGACTCCATTATAGGCTATTACGAGCTTTATACACAGTACCTGGGGGATGTACCAGGCTGATGCTGGTCACTGCGGCTGCCGAAAGCGAGAAGGGACTACAGCAACAATCCCGAGGTCCAAAGTGACCCTTCTATCGTTTAGATGAGTTTCCACCAAAAGGGAGCTCTGGTCTCTTGTGACAGAGAGACAGGAAAGTATTCAGGAGAAACAGATTTCACTCCCCCAGAGAGTAAGAAGCATAAAAGGATGTATAGGGAGAGACAAAAGCATAAAGTCACTGAATTAATTGCAGGAACCCTAAGAGACCATCTACTGGTGTTTCTGCAGGAGGGTGCTATTGGCATTAGGGTAGGATCTTCCTGAGCATTGCAGGTTTAGCGTCCCCGGCCCCTGCCCACTAAATGTGAGTGGCAACGCCTAGGCACTGTGATGACTAAATAAATGGCCCGCGCCATTCACATGCCCTAGGGTCGGGCGGTACCACCCTGGGGTGGCACCACCGATGGTCCAACAGGCACGTGTTCCAGGGGAACGTGGGGCCTGGAAGAGTGTGCAACAAGAGCAAGGTCCCGGGGATGTCCCAGGATGGGACCCAGAGCCAGGTGTCCCGATTTAGGATCCTTTCCATAAGACAGGCAGCCCCCAAGGAGGAACCAAGCACAGGCCAGCGCAGCAGGGGACAATAAGTCATATGACAAGAAAAGGGACAAAGGAAAAGAAACAGCAGGGGGTGGCGTGGGGGCAAAGAGACTAGAGATCAGGGGCACGTGGGTGGCTCAGTGGGGTTAAGCATCTGACTCTTGATTTCAGCTCAGGTCATGACCTCACGGTGTGTGAGTTTGACCCCCGAGTTGGGCTCTGCGCTGACAGCACTAAGTCTGCTTGGGATTCTCTCTCCCTGGCTCTCTGCCCTCCCCCCACCCACACTCTCAATCTCTCTCTCAAAACAAATAAATAAACTTAAAAAGAATACAGATCAGAATAGTGAATGGATCAAGGGAGGGAGGAAGAGGAAGAAACACCTTTCCAGGTGAGGATTTCAGATGTCTGCCCTCTGGAAGGACAAGCAAACCAACAGTGAGAGCCCAGGGTGGACTTAGGAATGGGCTGGCAGCCCGCTCAAGAATACTGACCGCGACCCTAACAACAGCATTGAGATGACTTTACCCATTCTTTTTATGGTTAATTTTTTAAATCTTTTTAAGTAAGCTCCATGCCCAGTGTGGGGCTTGAACCTACGTTCCAGACATCAAGAGTTGTGTGCTCTGCTGACTGAGCCATCCAGGTGCCCCTGACTTTACCAGTTCTTTGAACAGGAGGCTGAGACCTCCTTGATGGGACCCTTGCTGAAGAATGAGACAGAAGGGCCCAGGACCCTGACTCATACCCTCACCCACGTGCCTTTTTTTTTCTTTTTTTTTTTTTCCCTTTCTTTCTTTCTTTCTTTCTTTCTTTCTTTCTTTCTTTCTTCTTTTTTTTACAGGCAGACGGGGCTACTGCTGCTGGGAATGAAGGAGAATTCAGAATTAAAAACGATCCAGGCTACTTTGTCTAGACAGGGCGTGGAGCACCAGTGCCTTTCAGCTGAGGAGCTGAAACAACGTTTCCCCAATGTTCTGTTGGCTAGGGGAGAAGTGGGGGTCTTGGACAAGTCCGGAGGAGTTCTCTATGCAGACAAGGCCCTCAGAGCCCTGCAGGTAGTGTGTGCGGCTTTTGGGGCAACGCAGCCCCTGCAGTGGTTCCAATCTGCCGTCTCCCAATCACCTTGGCTGGATGAGGGCCTTTGCCCTGCTGGCTTCATTCTCGACCTTTTGGGCAGGGCGGTCTTATAGGACCTGCTAGGCCTGGTCTTTATGGGACAGGGGGTCTGGAGTCGGAGCCCTCTCTTCCACCCTAAGTGAAGGACTTTGTTCACCAGGGTGAACCACATAACTGTGTAACTAACTTGTCCTTCCCCGCTGCCGCCCTTTTTAGGATGCAATTCGACATCTGGGAGGCCTAGTGTGTGATGGAGAGAAGGTAATGGAGATAAAACCGGGGTTCCCAGTCACGGTGAAAAGTACGGCTGGGAGCTACCAAGCCAAGAGCTTGGTCATCACAGCGGGCCCTTGGACCAACCAGCTCCTCCGTCCCCTGGGAATAGAGCTGCCTCTGCAGGTAAGGGGAGCTGGAAGCCTGAGCGTTGGTGCTTAAGAGAAGAAACCTTGGCATCAGACGGACTCAGGTCTGAGTCCTAGATCTGCCACTTGCTACCAGATGACCTTGGGCAAATTAGGATACCTCATGAGCCTCAGTTTTATAACCTGTCAAATGGGGATATGACTGTTGGAGAATTAAATTATGTAATAAATATGAAGCCCTTAGGAAATGGCTTGACCTGTAGTAAGCGTTCCATAAATCTGAGGTATTATTAACTCTGGGAGGGGGAGAGAGAGAGAGAGAGAGAGAGAGAGAAGTACGGCCGGCTGTAAATAAATATTAAAAAAACAAGACTGGAAGAAGAGACAGATGCAGAGATCTTTGTACCTCATATCAAAATGTAACATGTCGGGAGCCTGGGTGGCTCAGTTGGTTGAGCGTCCGACTTTGACTCAGGTTGTGATCTCACGGTTCGTGACTTTGAGCCCCATATCGGGCTCGCTGCTGTCAGCACAGATCCTGCTTCAAATCTCCGTCCCCCTCTCTCTCTCTGCCCCACCCCCACTGGTTCTCTCTCTCTCTCTCTCTCTCTCTTTCAAAATCAATAAATAAACTTAAAAAAAACAATGGAACATGTCAATGACGTGAGAATTGGGTGAAACAACAATGGACAAGTTAAGAGGGGGCACCCAGCTTGTATTCAAGAGGTACAGGACCCCAGAAGAAACTGTTCTTTTACAGTTTCAGGGCTCCCCCCCCCCTTTTTTTAATGCTTATTTATTTTTGAGAGACAAAGAGAGCGTGCGTGGGGGAGGGGCAGAGAAATCAGGAGACACTGAATTCGAAGCAGGTGCCAAGCTGTCAGCAAAAGCCCGAGGCGGGGCTCGAACCCATGAATCGTGAGTTCATGACCTGAGGTGAAAGTCGGACCTTAACCGACTGAGCCACCCAGGCGCCCCCATGGCTTTCCCCCTTTATCTCCCACTTCCTCTCTCTGCTTCAAGACCCTGCGAATCAATGTGTGTTATTGGCGAGAGAAGGTTCCCGGAAGCTACGGTGTGTCCCAGGCCTTTCCTTGCTTCCTAGGCCTGGGGCTCAGCCCGGCTCCCCACCACATCTACGGGCTGCCCTCTGGAGAATACCCAGGGCTGATGAAGGTGAGCGGAAAGGCCCAGAGAAGGCTGGCAGGGGCCCATGCAGATTTGGGCCAGCTGCTCTAATGTCCTTTTCAACAGATCCCTCAGAACCCCCCTCCCTTTTGGGGAGCAGAAGGAGCAGGAGAAGAATACTTCACCATTCCCTATTTGCACACAAGACCCCCAGCTGTCCTGAGGCGGCAAAGGGAGCCCTTCCTTTGAAAACACAGGGTCGGAGGGGGAAGGAACAGCTAAGGCAACCTCGAGTGGCATCACACACAGCATCGGTCAGGACTGGGGAAGGCTGGGATGATGGATGGGGGCCCTCTGTGAGAGCCTGCCCCCTGGGCTGGGGGGTGTGCAGGAAGGCCGGCCCTCGCAGCTCACACCGCTCTGATTGGGAGCTAGGTCTGCTATCACCACGGCAACAATGTAGATCCTGAGGAGCGGGACTGCCCGGAAGCATTCTCAGACATCCAAGACGTCCAGATCCTGGGCCGCTTTGTCAGAGATCACTTACCTGACCTAGAGCCCACGCCTGCCCTTTTGGAGCCCTGCTTGTACACGGTAAGGGTGTGGGCGGCGGGGCAGGCCCCTCTCACAGCCCCGGAGAACAGGGGAAGGAGACAGAACTCAGCACTGCTCAGGCTCACATCTAATTGACCCCTGACATGATATGTGACTTGAAACAAATGAGCTTATTTCCGTGGGTCGGTTCACCTCTACCGGAGAAGCCCCGCTAGAGGTTATTCATATTCCTTTTCATTAGCACACGAGGCTGATGCCTGGCTGCCCCTCGCTATGTTTCCCAGAAGAGCTCTAAAAGATTTTTTGGCAAGATGTTCTAGTTGAACAGGCCTTAGGGACGAAGAGAAGAGACAGATGTCACCAGGGCCTGAGGCATTTTGGCTAAAGTTAGTTTACACGCATTAACTGAGCACCTACTGTGTTCATAGCTCTGTCTGAGAAGAGAGGCAGATGGACAAATGAGAAAGACTGTCGCACCCGGAGGGGGCACTGGCATGCAGAATGCATCCTTGTGCCCCGTTCCCATTTTTTCTGGAAAGCAACCCAGCCTGGTCCCCTCCCTCCCTTGCCTGCGGCTCTTCCTCTTCTTTCTATCCTCAGAGGACACAGGTGTGATCGTTTCTTTCTAGAACACCCCTGATGAGCACTTCATTCTTGATCGACACCCAAAGTATGACAACGTTGTCATCGGTGCTGGATTCTCTGGTGAGCCTGAGCAGGGGAAGACGTGCCTTAAAGCTGACCTATTTCAGTACCAGGCAGAATGTTGTTTTTTCTTTCTTTCTTTCTTTCTTTCTTTCTTTCTTTCTTTCTTTCTTTCTTTCTTTTTAATGTTTATTTATTTATTTTGAGAGAGAGAGCTCAAGCGGGGCAGGGGCAGAGAAAATGGTGTTTTCTGCGCTCGTGGCCGGCCAAAGTCTAGACTCGACTGTAAAAAGGTGCTGGGTGGTGCAATCAGAGAAGAAAGGATAGCTCTGGTGGGAGGCAGCTTCCAGTTTTGGGATGCGGACCAAGAAGAGAGGTGGCCTTATTTGGGGACAGGGTAGCGGACATGCAGGGACCCCAGCCGCTGTCTCTGAGGAGGCTTGACAACCTGCTCTCCTTTCCCTAGGACATGGATTCAAGCTCTCCCCTGTTGTGGGGAAGATCCTGTATGAATTAAGCATGAAATTAACGCCATCCTATGACTTGACACCTTTTAGAATGAGCCGCTTCCCCGGCCTGGGCAAAGCCCACCTCTGACCCCTGGCCAGCGCCTCCTTTTTGTACACTGGAGCCGGGAATAAAGCCCTCTGGCTGTAACATGCCCTCGTGTTCTCCTGCCTCTCTTGAGTCCCCTGTCAACGCCGCATGATTGAATCGACCTTCTCTCCCTGGCCAGCTCGCCAGTCCTCACTACTTTTTTTGCTTCCGGAAGGTCAACCAGATATTCCACAATCACAGAGTAGCGAGGACCTTTGAGATGGCTGTCTCAATAAGGAGGACGCGTAAGGAGTGGCTCACGGGACCAAAGCAGTTGTTAAAATTCTCTTCGCTGAGGCATTTGATAAACCTGGGGTGGATGCGACTAACGCTGCCCAGGGGAGGGCAAACAGAACGATGTGTAGACCGCTGCTGCCCTTGGAGTTCCTTTTGCGAAAGCTGGAGCCACCCTCCATCACAAACTCCCATAAAATCTGGCTCACCTTGGGTGCACAATAAATGTTTGTTGGGAAAAATGTGTTGAGCAAACAAATAAATAAAAAGCTGCATTGCACTAAAGTCTGCGGTGGGCTGTATTTTCCATGCGACCTTATTTCTCAGAGACTTTAATTGTCTAACTCAGCACCCCAGAGTCCATTATCCCAGGAATCCTTGGGGTCTTCATCCTCTCAGGGCACCGCGCCCTCTCTCCCTGGATTCTTTGTCTGGTTCTCGTCCTCTCTCTGGTTCTGCGAAGACGCTTAGCTCCCCAGTCTCTCATTAGGGTGTATTGTCAGGTCCTTATGAAGATGGAGTTGTTATACCAGAAAGGAAGAGAGAGGCACACTCGCTTAGAAACCCTGTTCAATGTTTGAATGTTAAATGTGCCATTTTATTATCATTAGGATTGCTCCCACTTAATGAAACGGCATTAGCACCGAGTCGGCTGGCCTCCTCGCACTAATTGCTTTGGAAGGGAACAGGCTCATAACTACCCCAGGGTGGGTGGAGGGGTGAGGGGGGTAACAGGGACTCGAGCGGGGCCCATCGAGCTCCGTCGAAACCCCAGCAGGAGCAGCTCCAGACCGGGCCAGTGTGACTTGAGAAAAGGCCTGCTCTGGGGAGAGAAAAACTGGGACCAGCTGGGGTGGAAATGTCAGGAGGAGGCAGTGAGTGGGAAGAGAGGGAAATGGGAATAGGAGTAAAAAATATCCCCAAAGGAAAGACAACACAGAGGAGATTGCCTCGTAGGCCTAGGCACACGGATCGGTGCTGATTTCTCCAGGGAGTTGTAAAAGCCAGCCAGTCTCCCGCGCCCCAGCCAGGCCTGCTTCTTAGGTGCTCTCCGAGGCTCCCCTGCACCTCAGCCTCCATAAAGTGGGAATAATCACGTCCGCAGAGTAGGAATAACGCTGAGGTGATGCCAAGCGCCAGGAGCCAGACAGACGCAAAAGGACAAACACTGGAGGATTTCACCCACAGGTGACGCTTAGGGCAGATTCACAGGGACGGGAAGTGGATGGTCGCTTCCGGGGAGCTGAGGAGAGGGGGGAATGGGGAGTTCGTGTGTAAGGGATGCAGGCTTTCGGTTCGGGAAGATAACAAAGTTGGGCAGATGGTGGTGATGGCTTCACAACACCGTGGTTTAACACATTACAAACACAAACGTGGTTTAAGAGAGTGTACTCAATGCCACGGAACGGTGACACTTAAAGATGATTAAAATGGGCAGCGCCTGGGTGGCTCAGTCGGTTGAGCGACCGACTCTTGATTTCGGCTCAGGTCATGATCTCTCAGGTTTGTGAGATCGAGTGCCGAGTTGGGCTCGTGCTGCCAGCTGGGAGCTGGCTTGGGATTCTCTCTCCCTCTCTCTCTCTGCCCCTCCCCTGCTTGAGCACTCGCACTCACACCCTCACTCCCTCTCAAAAATAGAATAACAGGATACTTATTCTATTGAGTATTAAGTATAAGTATTCTGTTATTTATTTATTTTTATAAAGATTTCCATTTTTATAATGTTTATTTATTTTCGAGAGAGAGAGAGAGAGAGAGTGAGCAGGGGAGGGGCGGAGAGAGAGAGGCAGAGGATCCGAAGCAGGCTCTGCACTGACAGCAGAGAGCCTGATACGGGGCTCAAACTCACAAACTGTGAGATCATGACCCGAGCCGAAGTTGGACCTTACGCGACTGAGCCACCCAGGCACCCCTGTAAATAAACGTTAAAAAATGATGACAAAGGTACGTTTTATGTCACGTATATTTTATCACAATAAAAAAATGGGAATAATAACACTGACCAACTTTACAAGGGTGTGTGAGGATCGAAAGAGATCACTCGTTCAATGTACAATTTTTTTTTTTTTTTTAATTTTTTTTTTCTTTTCAACGTTTTTTATTTATTTTTGGGACAGAGAGAGACAGAGCATGAACGGGAGAGGAGCAGAGAGAGAGGGAGACACAGAATCGGAAACAGGCTCCAGGCTCCGAGCCATCAGCCCAGAGCCTGACGCGGGGCTCGAACTCACGGACCGCGAGATCGTGACCTGGCTGAAGTCGGACGCCCAACCGACTGCGCCACCCAGGCGCCCCAAATTTTTTTTTTTTTTTTTTGAGAAAGAGAGAGAGAGGGCACACGTGAGCAAGGGGCAGAGAGAGAGAGAGAGACAGAGACAGAGAGAGAATCCCAGGAGGGGCAGAGGGAGAGAGAAATAAAGAGGGAGAGACAAGTGGAGCTCACCGGAAGCGGGGGTTGAGCTCACCCCACGTGGGACTCGAACTGACGAACCATGAGATCATGACCTGAGCCCAAGCCAGATGCTTGGCGACTGAGCCACCCGGGCGCCCCAATACACGTTTATTGAAATTCTGCTATGTGCCGGGGACTGTGCTAGGCATCCTGGGTGTGTCTGTGAACAAAACATGAAATCTCTGCTCTTGTGGCGTTCACCCAGTCCAATGTGAAGACCTATAAACAGTACGCATGAATAAATTTTATCATAATTTAGAAGGTGACAGGTGCGTTGGGAAAAAGACGGAGCAGGGCGGGGAAGATAGAAAACTCTGGCGGAGGCGGGTTGGGGGACGCTGCCCTTTGCGATGGTGGTGATGGTGATGATGGCGGTCAACCTGGGACTCAGTGAGGAGAGGCATTTGAGTAGCCCAGGAAGAGGGGGCAGGGCACCATGCACATAGTGGGATATGTAGAAGAGAATGCAGTAAACTGTAAAGCGAGGTATTGTGTTGTTGCTGAGAGAGAGAGAGAGAAACGGGGTACAGAGAGAGATCCGTGTAAGATCCTGCTGTCTCCCAAGCTGGCAAAGTTGGGGAGAAAGGGTGTTGGGAACCTCTCCCTCTCATTCAATGGCTGCCCGCAGCTCCCTCTGCCTCTGCTTCGCTCAGTGCCGCCCTCCTCCCCCAGCCAGCTGCAGATCCCCTTCCAAAATATCCAGTCTTATTCAGCTTGCTGGTGACAGTAAAGGAGGGGACCAATGTCTAGAAGAGGCTGAGAAAGGACAAGTGGGGGATGCTGACAAGCCCTGCCTGAGCTGGTGTGTCCTAAAAACGGAGTGTGAGGAGGGGCGGGGGCGTGTGGGGGTAGGAAGGGGTGTGTGTGGGAGGGATGAGGTCAGGAAGGAGTGGAGAGAAAAAGGAGCGGCAGAAGAAGAGACTGGTCATGTGCAGACCAAGAAGGCAGGCGGGGACCTCCAGGGGTGCTGCCCACCCCCAAAGCCAAAGGAAGCTGGTCCAGAATGCCCAAGAGGGAGGATCCGAGCACTTCGTACTGGGGCTCGGATGGGGTCCTGGAGGGGATGGAGGCAATGAAGAGTCCGTGGGCACAGAGGAGAGGAAACACCTTTGTTGAAGGTGGGGGTGGGGATGGACAACTTGAGGGTTTTAGAAACACTGAAGGATTTACCAAAACCGACCCACCTACATTATCTCCCTGCTTCCCTCCGGCCTGAGCGTGGCCAGGCATATCCGTTCAGGCAGACCCTACGTATCTTCAAGATGGAAGGAAATCGCAGTAAATCGGGCAGGCAATAAGAGACCTCTGGAAAGGCCGCTAGGGTCTGCACAGGCTGCAGGGGAGAGATAAGGGCAGCGGAGAGAAAGAGGCCAGCATGGTTGCCAACCAGACGAAGGAAAACAGAGGCAGGCTAAAAATAGGTTGGGGGTGGGGAGGGAGGAAAGCCAGTCCAGAAAAGAAGGGAAAGCAGAGGCAATCGATGCCATTGTGACTCTGACCCAATTCTTCCTCTCTCAGCCTCACCAAACTGAAAAACTAGGGGGTGACGGGGGAAGAGGGAAAGGTCTGGCACAGAGAGAGGAGAGTCAGAAAGTAATGTGAGTCCTAAGACCTGGGCAGCCGTGGAGCACAAGTCAGTAATCGTGACGTGGAAAAGAGGGGGTAAAGTGTAGGTAGTGAAAGGTAAACCCTTCCCAGAGTTTAGTGCCCCAGGACAAGCTTAAGAGCTTAAGGAGCATGAGTGCAACTTGGAAGGAGGAGGTTCAACTGTCTACAAAGGTGAAAGGAGGCAATGAGGATGAGTTAGTCTGGAGACAGTAAGCAGGAGTCACTTGACAACTTGAGTTTTACTTCTCAGAAAGGTGATTAAAGAGAATTTGGCCACTGGATATTTTATTTCTTTTATTTTTAAAGTTTATTTATTTTGAGAGAGAGAGAGAAAGAGAGAGAGCATGAGCAGGGGAAGGGCAGAGACAGAGAGGGAGAGAGAGAATTCCCAGCAGGCTCCACACACTGTCAGCGCAGAGCCCGATGCGGGGCTCGAATGCACGACCCGTGAGATCGTGACCTGAGCCAAAATCGAGAGTTGGACTCTTAACCAACTGAGCCACCTGGACAGGCATGGATATTTTACTTCGACGGCGGGCTTCCAGTACAGCAGGAGGGATTTAGGTTAGACCTCAGGAAATCCATCCCGCTAAGTAGATTTGTGAGACATTAAAACATGTACAGAAACACTCTTGTGGTATCCTTTCCTTGGACATCTTTGACAATGAGAGGCCCGTCTATCTGGGCCTGTATAGGTTTTCCTGAAGGCTAGGGCCTCCCCAGAAACCTCTGGGAGACTTCCGGCTAGAGAGGAGATCTAAGGTTTTTATTCCCCTTGAGGTAGGGTCTAAAATGGGTTTCTGGATCCGGGCCGATGGCAGGGCAAATGTAAGCACCTAGGCCAGCAAGAGGAGGCACAAGGTGGGCTGAGTCTGTAGGGCAGGGAGAAGCAGCAGAGACAAGGGGCAGGCTTCTAACGGGCGGGGCCCAGTGGCATTTACATAACTTTGAATAATGAATGAGCCCAGCTCTGGGGCTCCTAGTCAGCATGCTCATCTGCATCTTTATTAAGCTTTATAAATGATTCAGCTCCCTACCCCTTCCCCCCCAGCCCCTGCCCAGCCTGCCCCAAGCATCAGGGTAGCTGATTGCTCATTATTTTAGACTAGATTTGTTTCACCAACATTCAGTGAGGCATGGAGTGGGGGACGCAGGAGGGAGGAACGTGGCCAAAAGGCAGGTGGAGTTGAGGGGAAGGGGACAGAAGCAGCAGCCACGGGAAGGCAGGCAGATGGCTGGGAGCTAGGGACCTGGGCATAATTCTCTCAATGGCTCCTGGAGCCAACATCTTCAGGGACAAGAAGTTTCTTAAGATTCCCCAAAAGGTGCTGGGTTCAAGTCCCATTCAATCCCCGGTTTCCCTCGCACCTGCTGCCAAGCCCCCCGCAGGCCCCTCGCTCAGCTCCGTTGCAATGTTGAGTCACTTGAGCAGCCAAATGAGGAGTACAGCCCCCAGGGAAGTTCTCACTTTTTCCTGAGGCAGGAATTTTGATATTTTCACACACACACACACACACACACACACACACACACACACACACACACACAAAATCTGCTACACTTGCAAGGTAAGAACAGGCATCAGGCATTGTTAGGGGAGAACGAGACAGACACAGACACACATAGTATGTGGATTTGTAGGGACAAGGAAGCCTCCCGCCCACAGAGTTCGAGCCCACCTGGAGGGGAAGGCTGGAGAAGACGCGCAGCCTTCAGTGTGTCCCGGGAGGGCATGTTTGTGCCAAGTGCTCTGGGACCTGCCGGGTCTACCGGCTGGAGGCAGGGAGAGGTATTAAAAGCCTAGACAAGGAGGAGTTGGCAGGAAACTGGTAGGGGGAAAGGTAAAGCATTTCTCAACCCTGGCTGCACATTAAAACTACCCAGGGAGCTTTAAAAAATATGATGCTTGGGATCCACCCAAGACCAATTAAATTGGAATCCCTGAATGAGAAAGCCCTTAAGCACAGTATTTTTTCAAAGTCTCCTCAGTGTTGTTTCGATCCTGATTGGAACACATTTTTAAATTTTATATATATACAGTTTATTAAATGATTAATATATAAAATAAAATCAGAGAAATCTAAACATTGGATATTTGGTATTAAGGACTTATTGATAATGTATTTAGGTGTGATATGAGTATTGTGATTACATTTTTAAAGTATCTTTGTCTTTTCTTTGAGGGATATACACTAAGGTATTTCTTGAGAAAGTGATATGTCTGGGGTCTACTTCAAAATAATCCAGTAGAGGGAATGGGAAAGTGGGTGGGGGTGTAGATGATGCAAGATTTGCTCAGTGTTGATAACTGTTTTGTTTTTAATTTGTTTTAAGTCTATTTTCCGAGGGGGAGAGAGAGAGAGAGAGAGAGAGAGAGAGAGAGAAAAGCATGAGTGGGGGAGGGGCAGAGAGAGGGAGAGAGAGAATCTCAAGCAGGCTCAGCACTGCCAGCTCAGAGCCCGATGTGGGGCTGGAACCCACAAATCCCATGACCTCAGCAGAAATCAAGAGCTGGTCCCTTAACCGACTGAGCCACTCAGGCGCCCCCAGTGTTGATAACTGCTGAAGCTGCTTGATAGAGAAGTTCGTTGTATTATTCTTTTCACTTTTTGTATACAAAAAAATAAGCGGAGTTCCTTGAGTGTTTCTAATATGCAGCAGGGTGAGAACCACAGAGCCAGGCACTCAGCAGAAAAGGGGGTCACCATGGCACCTCTGTGAACACAATTGGCTTCAAGCAGAGCAGGTTTGTGGGACCCTAAATGATAGGTGAGGGTCCTGACCACAGGCAGAGCTGCAGAAACCACTTGGGGGGGTGGGGAATGATAGGTAACAGTTAGAGATGCAGTTGGGGATGGGAGGCGTCCAAGCCTTCTTCCCCAGCCAGCACAGTCTCTGGGGACTCAGTCCCCATGCTCTGTGCACCAAAGTGCAGGGCGTTGGGAGTGGTCACTGGACGGAGGGTCACTGGGTGCCTGAGGCACCCAGAGCAAGAAGCCAGCTTCGCTCCTCTTTCTCAATCCCCACCTCTCCTGATTCCACAGGAGCTGGACCCCATCTCAGCAGGCACCCCTCTTCCCCAGGCACCTGCCTTTCTTAACTGCCATCACCACTGCTTCCCTGCGCTGTCACTCCCCTGACGGGCTCATCTGCCCGTGCCAGGGAACATTAGCCCAGCTGACTTCATCAAGGAGGTGAGGGAAGGCAACACAAATCCACAAAAGTATGGGCACCCAGGCACCCACCCCCAGCGGCAGAGCTGTCCTGAGCTGCTGAGAGATTCGCAGAAGCTTGGTTTCATTTGCATATCACTCCTTTAATAAACAATTCAAATGAATCCCAAATTTTCAGTTTTCTGCTATCCACTGGTGGGATCTCCTCACATTTGTCCCTGACACAGAGCAACCATTCCCACGTTCTCCACGTGCTCTTGTGAAATAACTTCCCGGCCAGCGGAGGGGTAAGATGCCCCCACACCACTCTGCGCCCCTCCCATACTGAACTTAGCCCGCCCCCCCAGTCCCTTCCCCCACCCCTGCAGGCACCACCAGCACGGCATCAGGCTCAGTTTGGGGCTCTCGATCTGTCTTCTCCGCTCCATTACCTTCCCCTGATGGCCTCTAGGGGCTGGGGAGGGGAGAGACTTGGAGGGGGTCTATTTAAGAGATTTTTGGAATCTGTGCCTGCGCATCACCCGCTGCCATGAGTTATTTCAGCGCCGATGTTTGTCTCGAGCTGATTATTCCAGCCCGAGAACAGGTGGAGCAGCCTGCGGTGGCTTATTCGTCAGCCAAGGCCATCTGTTCCCAACAAGCTGAGATTTGTAGCTGATTTCTACTGGGGAGCAAGGAGTGGGGGTGGGGAGGGAGATGAAACTCGCCCTGACGCCCCAGGGGACTTACTCCTCCTGGACCTTCTGCAAAGCCTGAACCCCCAGACATCCCCTTCTGACACCTATACCTTCTCATTTTCTCAGAGAAGTCACTGGTCACTTGATGCTCTGAAACAGCAAAGATACTTTTTCCTTAAGGGGCTAAACCTTCTTAGATGGTCAGGTATGAGAAGCACAAATCGATCAGCCAGGCACAAAGTCTGGCCGTTGAGCCATGTCGACCCACAGAGATCTTAAAAAAAAAAAAAAAAAAGGTATACAACTGTGACACACATATCCTAAATGACCTTTTGACTCTTGGCTTCTCCTTACCCATTCCGCCACACCAGTCCCCCTTCACCAACAGGAGTACAAGAGTCTCCTCGCCTCAACCTGTCTCCTGAAGGGCTCCCAGCTACACGGGAGGGCAGGTCTAGATGCTCCCCTGACTTCCTCTCCCCTAAATACCCTGCTCAAGTTCCACCCTCCAATCTGCTCCTTTTCCAGCTTCTACACTCAGCCGTGCCAAGAGATGCCTGCTGCTTTAAAAACGGCTTTCCCGGAGCAAGGGATCTAAGCAGTTTCTAAGCAGCTTTGCCACATGGTCCCCCCACCCCCCACCCCCCCTTTGGCTACTATTTCTATCTATGAAATGCCAGGAAAGAAGCTACTCTTAAAATCACACTAATATGACAATTTGGGGCTTTCTTTGGTGTTTGGCACAGATATATATCTGTACTGACTTAAAAAAGAAAAAAACCGAGGGGAGACTGGGTGGCTCATTTGGTTAAGCGTTCAACTTCAGCTCAGGTCATGAGTGGTGGTTCATGAGTTCAGTCCCGCTTTGGGCTCGCTGCTGTCAGCGCAGAGCCTGACAAGGGGCTGGAACTCACGAACTGTGAGATCGTGACCTGAGTCGGATGCTTAACCGACTGAGCCATCCAGGCGCCCCGAGGTCCCTTCTAATGTTTATCTAACATCTGTGCTTTCGTGTGTACTTTTGTCACGTGTGCATGTTCCCTTAAGAACCCATTCATAGAGCTGTAAGACCGCCTCACTTTCTAGTTGGTTCTCTAGGGTTATTTTGCCGGTTCCTGGGAACAGAAGCTCCTTCTCTGCTGTTAAATCTTGCCCAGTTGGCTCAGTATGTGGCCCACTGGAAAGACAGCCTCCACAGATGAGCTCTAGGACCCTCCAAGGCAGGCCGTGAGTTCTGTGCTTCTCGTGAAGCAACTTCCAGGGCAGTGCCACTCACTAGGGTCACTCTTCCCTCCTCTCCAGAGGATAGTATTCCTGTGGGGGCCAGAAGCAGCCTTCAGGCAAGGGTTCCAACCTCCAACTGCAACTTGCCAGTCCCCAGAACTAAATATGAGCCATGAGGCCTATTGTACCACACACAATTTTGTATTTTGCCTATTTACCAGTCATTGACCTATCTTTCAAAGACATAATGTTTCTAAGGCTATTGGCTGCCTCTAGTTGTTCCAGAATGTGTGTGTGTGTGTGTTTTAAACTCCTTCTTTTCTGATTCTGTGCTTTCAAATTCCCTAGCGTCCTCTTTTCCTCAAATCCATTTGCTTCTTTCTCTAATCTAGTCAGATCATAGATGTGGCACAAAACATATAAAAATTTATTAAAATGTGGAAACTCTTTGACTCTTAAGCCACCTCAAATATAATTTGCCTGGATGGTGTGAACCTTAATATCCTTTTTGAGGTTTTCTCTCTCTCTCTCTTTTTGGTAAAACTGTCATAGCTGACTTTTGATATCTAAAGCAAATTCTATCTGCACATTTAAGTATTCCACTGGGAGATTTATGTCACTGACTTCAATCGCAAAGCACACATCCTTTTTGGAATCTCCCTCATGTATGTGACCCATCACTGGGGTTTACACTACAAAAGACTCAATTTCTCTGTGAAATTCCGTCTAAACAAATCTAGCATCCTTGTTAACTCCAAAATGGCTATTGCTCTGGAAATCACTCCTCCCAGATCAAATCCCAGAGAATGGTCTGGATTTTTCCATCGTGCTGTAATGAAATTAGACTGCGGTGAATATAGCTTAATATATGCATTCCGGGCCATGTGGAACTGTTACTCATATTGTTGGCACAGTATATGCATGAAGCAGAAATGTGATAATGTATGGAGGATGCTCTGAAAATTTTAAGGAGCAACATAAATGTAAGGTTGACATTTCCCCCCAAAATGCCAAGAAGTGTTTCCTTACTTAGGCCAGGCCTTGGTGAATACCAGGCACACAGCGATTTAGAGATGAGGTTCCGGACAATGCTTCCTGGCACTCTCACATGTCCCTTTACCCTCTGACAAGGCCAGAATAGCCCGGAGGCTCCAGGGCAGTTGTTGGAACCAAGCTGAGGACCCTGCTAGGACACAAATCACCTCTTTGAGCCTCACAGAGAGGACACTTCCGGGTTGTGATGAAGGTGAGAGGAGTAGTAAATGCTCAGCAAATGGGAACATAGTAAGTAGGTGCTCAGCAAATGGGAACTATTGTTAATTTTATCATCCTCCTCATCCCACGGGTCACTTCTGACAGGCCGGGAAGGGCACCCTCGTTCCCAGCTTCTGCCAGGGACTTCCAAGAGCCCTGAAAAGGCGGGAAACAGTATTGTCGGTCTGCTGAGCTCCGAGACCAGGGCTCGCGCCCAGGGAATCCTTGAAGGGCAAGGCCCACGGGCTCCGCCCAGTCAACTGCTTGAGAACCTTTTGAGCGTAGTGGCTTCCGGAGGTGCGGGAAGACCCTTCGGGCGGGGGCGGAGTCGGAGGCGAGGCGCTCGGGAGGCCCGGGTCATGCAAATGAGATATGAATATGCTAATACAGGCGGGCTCCCCACGATTGGGAGGGCGTCTGCCGGGACCGGCAGAGCCCGCGGGGAAACGGGAGAAGAAATGCAGAGAGGAAGCGGAGGCGCACCCGGGCTGCTGGACGCAACCGGCCCCAGACCGACTGGCGCTGGGAGAAGACGTCCCTCCCCTGGCACCGGCATCGCGCTGTCCGACTCGCGCCGCCAGCCGGGCCCTCCGGCTCCTTACCGAGGGTGATGAAGGGGTGGGGGTGGGGGTGGGGGTGGGGGTGGGAGGTTCTGTGGGCAGCAGTGAGGGGCTCCCTCCGAATTGAGAAGCCAAAAGGTTGTCAGCGGTACCACCTTGTTTTACAGATGGGAAAACTGAGTCCGAGAGATTACTGCCCCTTCTCCAGGGTCTCAGCGCTAGCGGCAGAAGCTCTCCGTGGAGTAGGTTCTCGTCTCCTTTTGTTTTGTTTTCACTCCGGCACGTGGACACCACTCTGTAGGTGAAAAAGCAGCAGCCCTAAATGCAGCAGAACTTGGTGCATTACCAAGCATGTCCCGGACTGCCCACCAGGCTGGAGGATTTAGAATAGAATACTTCCTGGGGAAAGATGAAAGGAATTGGGGTGGCAGCCAGTAGCAGCAGCAGCAGGCAAGGACAAATTACCATAGGCTGGTCTGGAATGTGTTGCTGCGTGAAAGGTGAGGAAGTGTTCCAGCTTCTCTGAGAACTAGCTCAGAGGAAATGAAAGGGGAGCAGAAGGATTATGGTTAGATTTAAGGCAGTGCTTTCTCCCAGGGATGATAATGGGGCCCCTTATTCAGTGACCCAGGAAGGCTATGGACCCACCCCCCTCCCTCGCTTCTGAGGGCTTTGGAACCCAACTCCCTCTAGTCCCGAAGGGCCCAGCATGGAGGACAGGAATGAATGATTGACTTTGAAAAGTCCTCACTATTCAGGTAGGAGATCCTTTCCTGGGATGGGCCCCCTGGGCTCTTTGCTGAGGATGAGGACAGCAGACGCGCTGGCTCGGGGGCCCTGAGGGGAAAGCAGCAGTCATGGCATCTCTTGCAACACGCTCACTGCCAAATTGATTCAAATTGGCTTGGATATGAACATATGATTAAAGGAGCGGCGCGATTCATTTATCAGGAGAGATTAAAGAGCGGCATCTGCGCAGCCTAGCTGGGGGACAATTAAGGAGCAAATCGCTAAGTGTCTGCGCCACTAGGCATGGGGGTGGGGCATGGTGGGGGGACAACTGGGATGATCTGCCAAGAGGACACAGGACAAAAGGAAGTAGTTCAGGAGTCACTGTGGGCCCCTGTTGTCTCTGGGCATTGACTGGGCACCTTGGGGAGCCTCACAAGGCTTTGGGTCCCACCCATGCCTCTCATTAGACAGGAGATTCTATGGAGGCAGCTTTGAGCCTGGCACAGGGACAGATTTGCTGCCTTTTTTTCTAGAATCATTTACATCTTAGGGACCAGAGGTGCCCTGAGTGTACAGGTGAGGGCGGAACTTACGGAGCTCTGAAGGCACACCCAAAATGATTGGCCTTTGATGGCTACAATCTCTTGGACTCCCCCGGGGAGATGGTGCTGAGGGAATCGCTCCTTTCCTTCTTGGAGCCCAGCACCCTGGCCAAGGGGCTTTGCTGCAACTTGAAGTGTTGGTCATGTGAGGCGATTTCCTGCTTCCTTAGCCTGTGGAGATCCCTACCACCACCTATCTTTCCCTGCCTCAGGGCCTTTGCTTAAGCTCTTTTTTTTCTGGTACACCTGTAGAAGCCTTTCTTCAAACCCCAGCTCAAAATACCAGCTCCTTTTAGAAGCCTTCCCATCCTTCTCCAACCCCCTCCCCCATCATATTCCCAAAGCAACCTATTTGTCCTTCTGTCTCATGTAATTATTTCCACATGGGTCTGTCCCAATCTATGAGCCCCTAGATGACAAACACTATAATTTACTCCTCTCTCCTCACCCAAAGCTTGCAGATATTAGTAGATGCAGTACCTATTTTGTATGTCTAACTCCTCCACTAGAATATCTGCCTTATGAAGGAAGAAAACTCATCTGTCCCCAGCACTTAGAACAGTGCCTAGGCCATGGCAGGCAGTTATGAAATATCTGAATGTTGAGTGAATGAATAATTAATAATATAAGCTTTCTGAATTGAAGCCCCAGGTCAGACAATTCGACAATGATGTTGGACTTTCCAGTTAACCTGAGGCCTGAGTCGGTGCAGGTCAACAGAGTTGGGATCTTGTCTGCAGATGGGAGGGACTCTGTCACCCATTCCTGGGAGAAATAGAAAATGCACCCATCTATTTGAGAGCATGAGTAAAAGATGAACATGAGGAGCCAGCACTTTAAAAAAAAAAAGTAGGGGCGCCTGGGTGGCTCAGTCGGTTGGGCGTCCGACTTCGGCTCAGGTCATGATCTCACGGTTTGTGAGTTCGAGCCCCGTGTCGGGCTCTGTGCTGACAGCTCAGAGCCTGGAGCCTGTTTCTGATTCTGTGTTTCCCTCTCTCTCTACCCCTCCCCCACTTGTGTTCTGTCTCTATCAAAAATAAATGAATGTAAAATAAAATAAAAAATTAAAAAAAAGTAACTTTACTTTTATTACCTTTTCTATTCGACCTTGCAGGGGCAGTGGAGAGGGGTAGTCTTTTTCATTCAAGATGGGTCCATATTATACTTCTCTCCCACTCGTTCTGGGGGACTTTCCTCCCTCCTTCCCTTTCTTGACCCTTTCTGGGAGGCTGACATCTCCAGAGCCTTGGCTTCAGGGCTGTCTGATACCCTTTCCTGCCTACCTGTACAAACCAGGGGAGCCCGACTGACCAGCTGTAAAAGAAACTTTATGTGTGCCAGGATTATAACTGGTCACATTACAGAAGGTGGAGGAGGAGTCGTCGTTTGTTTTTTACCCTTCTGTAAGAGCTGCCTTGTAGCTGTCAGTGAGCAGACCAAGTGTGGACTGAGGCATGAAGGCAGAGACTGGGCAGGGCAGAGAAGCCAGAACTCCCAGCCTACTCAAGTTGGCCTGTGGCCAGTGGGGTTGGGGGCCAGAGAGAGTTCTGGCAAGTTTTGATCAAAAAGTCATATTTGGAATGACTAAAATTAAACTTAAAGTTTTTTTCTAGAAGGACTTGAAAAAAAGAGAGAGAGAGAGAAGCTAGGATCCCTGTAATTGGTGAGATTTAGTAATCAGAGGACCTCAACATTTCTGAGTGGAGGCCAGTGTAGGATGAGGCATGAATGGCTCTGCCTGATTGCAATCCACAAGCTCTTAAAATAAAAGGTGGGGTTTGTCTCCCTTGACCAATCTTCTCATTCTACCTTTGCCTGCCCCCAGGTGACCTGCCAGAACTTTCTTTGTGGCACTGATCTGGCGTGGGAGTAGGCCAGAGACCCGGCCGCTTCCCTAGGTCCTTACCAGAACCCTGCCTCTGCTCCCCATTGACCATCTCGGACTTTACCTGAGCCTGAAGTAACAGGCAGAGCCAGGAGGAGAAGGACGTTTATTTCCATACATCAGGTAAACAGGGAAGAGAGAGCACAGCCCAGTGAGTACAAACCAATTGCGGGAGAGAAGGTGAGGGGGACAGCAGATGGGAGCTGCACCAGGCACTGCCCTTGGGTCCCCAAGTCTGGTATTATTGGTGGGATGACCTTTAGGGTGGGGCTGGGACTGTCCGGCCACGTGTTGTCTTGTCTCGGGGAAGTATGTGGGGGCAGGGCAATTGGAAGAAGAAAAATGACTCAGGCTCAGGACACAGGG
Organism: Panthera leo; assembly: GCF_018350215.1. Lineage (NCBI taxonomy): Eukaryota > Metazoa > Chordata > Mammalia > Carnivora > Felidae > Panthera > Panthera leo. The sequence goes on along the minus strand of NC_056692.1, from coordinate 17,563,142 downwards.
TGAGGACTCGTGTCTAATGCACATCAGTACTGACCCAAACCCCCATCTTGAGCTTTTCTGATCACAAGCTCCCAACCCAAGGCCTTCCCTCTCAAGTTGGGCCTACAGTCCAGGCAACTTGGACAGAGGGTCAAGGAGGCAGTGCTTGGATAAGCCCCGAACTTATCGGCATAGGTGGAATGGGTTTAGTCTTAAATAGGTCATTGCACTTAACACACTGATGAGACGAAGGGGGTGGGGGCTGAAAGTGCCAGATGGTACATATGCACCCCTGTCTGTGTAGGCTTGCTCAACCCAAACCCAGAAGCACCTGAGAGCCGCTCCCCATGCTGACAAGAATCTGGACCCAGCTCCGCTCACCGGTCTCTCCAGCTGCACAGAGAAAGGACTGCTCTCTGAGGAGCGAAGCGGGAGATGAGATTCCCCTAGTCAGTCATTCCTGGAAACCCCAGCTGCCACCACAGCCCCCTCCCACTCTCAGGGATGCAGCTGTGATGGAGAGGGTGGGTATTTAAATTAAAAGTAAAAAGACAGCAGGCACTGAGAAGAGAAAGCCCTCACCCCAAGCCTGGGGGCGGGGAAGGAATTGCTGTTCCTGCCCCCAATTCCTCCCCATGGACCCAGCAACCTAGAGTGTCCCAGCAGGCAATCTGTCCACCGTCCCTGAGCAGGGGGCTGAGATGGAGGTCAGCTTGCTGGCTCCATGCAGTGCCAAGCCACCTGCCACTGCCCACAGTGGGGCCCAAGGTCGAAACCAAAAGTGTGGCATTTGGAGGCAGAAGGAGCATTAAGTTCTCTTTTCAGAAACTCCTCTTCCCCCCACCTCTTCCATGTGGAGATGTCAGACACCCACAATTTGGAAAGCCCCCCAACCCCCTTGGGTCGGGTGTTTCCCATGCAGATCAGCAGTCAGGTGGGGGAGACCTGTGCCCCATCATTTCCTGGGAGAGGCGCTGTGGCAGTAGCCTTTGGGTGCCAGAGGTTCAGACCACTCCCCTGGGCTATGCGTTGGTCTCTGTCGGCTTGGCCTCTGTGTCGCTGTCACTCAGATAGTTATGGGAATATCTTGGCCTGGAGGTGCTGTCCAGAGGGTCGTGTTCATCATCTGACCGGTCAGGGGCAAGGGACTTCCAGTAACTGGTGGGGCTGCAGGGAGAGAGGAACAAGGTCACAGACGAACAATGCTCTTAACTCACAGCACCAAAGCCTTTGGGTCTGGGGAGGCTCCCAAAGCCCTGTCATAGCAGTCCCTAAAAGCCACAAATTGAGAAGTAAATTCAATCCTATCTTGCTGAAGAAGCAATTCCATCTTCCCCAGAAGACACTCAGAGTAGTAAGAGAAAGGAGCACATTGTTTTGATTCTGAAACCTTTTGAAATTCCCAGGAAAGCAACACTGTAGAGCAGTGGGTCTCAAACCCGAGTGTGTTATAAAGACTCCTGCATCCTCCCCTGGAGAAATTTTGATTTGCTAGCTTTTGGGTGGAACTGAGGAATTCCCCATTTTCAACTCCTCCCCAGAAGATTCTGATGGAGGTGGTCCATGGACCAGGCTGACTTGGAGAATGGCAGTCTGGTGATTATATGGCTACAACCTAAGGGAACCTCATTCCTAACACGATTCCATCTAAGAAGGAGGAGCCTTCCTCACGGAATACTACCAGACCTTAATACTTTCCCCTTAGGCTTTCCTAAGGCCTGTGAGAATTTCTGCCCTTGACCGTGGCATCATCTATTCACCACAAGGATAGGAGACTCAGGATGTAGGAACTGGCAAGACGTCCATTTCAGGGTGGCATAGTTATCCCTTTCTTGGTATCATAACCCAGCCCTCTAGAGTTTTCATCAGGTCACTGGGAATCTCCAGCTTCCTCCCACCAGGATGTGAAGAAACATCATCCCCTGGATGGAGCAGGCTCATGGCATTCAGCAAGGATGGAACCTTCTGCTCCAGTCACCTTCTTTTTTTTTCTTTCTTTCCCAAAGCCTGAGAGCCACCTTCGCCTGCCCCTCCCACTGCTGCTGCCTCTGCCGGTTCAAGTGCACCATAATTTCAACACTCTTGAACAAAATGCAGCACAGAGAAGCTCCACCCCTACCAGTGTCCAGCACTCAGAGAGTCCCCGTCCAGTGCTCCCAGGGACACAGCTCTGCTTCCGGATCCTAGAGAGCTTCCACTGGCATAAACAGGAATTCGGTGACCCCTCTGCCCACATTCTGCTTTAAGAATCTGAGGCGGGGAACCTTGTTTATAGCCCCTTTGAAGTTCTACCCCAAACCCGAAGAGGAGGAAGCAGGCTTCTGAGAGAAAGAATCAAATCCTTCACTTTTCCATCTGTGTTGTGAAGAAAGGGTTTGGCTATTGAGTACTTCCAGCATGTGAGACATCGTCCTAGGCAGTCTGGATATGCATCTTATTCTTCACAAGAGCCCTATGAAAGGTCACCAGGAAGCTGGTTCAAAGAAGCATCTTGCTCAAGGTCATATAGCCACTATGTACATTTGAACTTGGACTCTTAGACCTCAAAGCTTTTGCTGACTCCACCCGGCCACTGGATTGGGTGACCCGAAGAGGAAACAAGACCAAACCTGAATGCTCCCCACAGGCCCATGGTGAAAGGCCAGGGGGGTGTGTAAAGATAGGTTTCTCTCTCTGTCTGTCTCTCTCTCTCTCCCCGCCCCCCGCTCCCTGGGGAGAAGGAAGAGCCTGATAGACTACATGTTCAATTATGCAAAATGGTTCAGGAATGGGGCAGTCTGGTTAATAGTTATCATATTTCTCATGAATGAATTACCATTTTTAAAGGAATCAGAATAGCACAAAACACATTTAATACAAACTAGACTGAACATAAATGAGTCTTACTTTGATGGGCCAAAGGCACTTAAGGACTCTAGGGTGTCTCAGGGACGAAATCATAAAGCTCAATGATGACTGTGCACCATAGAAAAAATTGGGGTTATTTTAGCTTTTGGGTTGTTTGAATTCTAAATTAGTGGGAGCCTGGTTTTATTTTCATGTTTGAGATAGAATTTCTGGGCACCCAGTGCTAAGGTCTGCTCTTGGGCACGGGAAGGACTGATTTTGTGAAAAGGCAGTGTGATTATTTTGGGGGCAGTTGGGGGGCAAGGCAGATGCCAGGACTGGGACCCAGATGCCAATGGGGCGCTGTCGGGTAGGGGCCGGCCCGAATTCCTTTCGATTCCCCCCATGTCTCTCCTTAGAGTAGGGCCGCGTCCCCCATCCCTGTGTCCTTATGCCCGCCAGGTTCCAACACTGCTCCATCCAGGTGCTGGGTAAATGGCACAGGTAGCGGGGGTCAGTTCCACGGAGCCATAAGATACCCTTGCCCCTGGCTGGGTGTTCTTCAGCCAGTCTCCTTTGTGGCTTCTATCGCCATAGCTGTAGAGCCAACAGCAGGCAGCTAGCCCCCTCCCCAGGGCAAGAGTCCGGGCTGGCAATTTGAACATTTTAACCAAATTGTTCCAAAAGCTTTCCTCCCCACAAGCCAGTGTCTCCTGCGCAGCGCTGTCACAAACAATTTGGTGTATAAACTAATTCCTGCTGGGTGAGCCCGGGGTGGCAGGCCCCTCCCCTTGCCTCTGCTATGGATGCGTTCGTGTTCTGAATTCTCACCGGTCCCCATCACCAGATGGGAAGCTAAGCCATCACTCTGCCCCTGCCCCCATTCTACCCAAAGTCGGTTCATGCTGAGTTTGACTAGGTCCTCCCTTCCCTGGTCCTTCTCCTGCCAGCTCTGTATTGACTGGCAAGCTTTTGGCTCGGCGCCCACTCTCCCCGCAGTGAATCCAATCCTCCCCGGTGGTGTTGTATAGGGTTTCAGGATCACTCCTGTCTTGCTGGCAGACAAGAGGAACTGTGCTGGTGGCTGGGGGAAGAAACAGGCTTTATGTGGTTTTGTTCTTGCTGGTCCTGGGGTCAAGGGTGATGATGGGCTGAGGGCATCGGGTCCGAAATACATCAGTTGCCGGGGCCTGGTGAGGCCCACGTCTCCCTCTTCAAGCAGGGGTGCAGTGCTCAGAAGGGCCTGGCCTTCTCTCTTTTCCAAACCACCCCATGGCCCATCAACTGACTTCCTGCATTCGGGGAGCAGGGCACTCAGCAGGGCTGCGGAGGGGAAGGCTGAGCTGGTAGATACAATATTGCGACTCCAGCCTTTGCTCACTGTGGAGCTGACAACAGCTCCCTCGAGCAACGGAGATGCTTTCTGCTCCTCCAGAGCATCCCGCAACCACTGCCACAGGGGGGGAAGCGACGGAGCAGTGCTGAGCCCAAGGGCTTGGTTTCAGAGCAGCTGGGGCCAGAGGAATCCAAGATGTCTGTCCATGAGCCTGGGCTGGGCTTAAATTCCACCCTCCTCCACCATCCCCCTAATTCCATCCCATCACCCATCTCCAAATAGCTGCAGGTAACTTTCACTTCTATTTGCTCCTTTCCTTAAAACATAACTGGTCCCTTTGGGTATAACCCGGCCAAGTCAATGTACGTGCTCAGCCACCCCACGGCACAAGAGGCCCACAAACATGCGACAGGTGTGTGTTAGTTCATGCATCGGGGAAGCAAGGCCCCTGCCCCAGGGGGCTGCGCTCTGGGGTCACACCTCCTGGGAAGAAGCAAGCTTGCCCTGGGAGGGTGCCAGGCCCAAAACAGCTTCACATAACCAGGGTGATCCAAATGTCACCACCCACCAGGGAAACCGGGAACAATGGGATTCCAGTGAGTCAGTTTCTGCCTTCTTCTGAGGTGGGGGTGTGGGCATAAAGGGCCTAACTGCTAGATCTCCCTTCCCACAGAGAGAAGGCCGGGGGAGGCAGGAGAGCCAGGAGGGGGCTGTCACTCAGCAGCTGCTAATTTCTATTCATTATAACTTTTTAAGATGAGCTGAGCTGAGGCGACGCCCATGTGTGGGCTTCAGGTGGGAGGGCTGGGGAGGGAGTCAGGGAACTGGGGTTTGAGGGAGGGTGTGGTGCAGCCCCGTGAGTCTTGCTGTCTGAGGCCTGACGCGCGTAGCAGGGAGGAAGGTGGCGTTGCAGGGCAGTGTCGAGAGCCGAGCCAAAGGTCCCGTAAGAGACGGAGGCCACTGACACACCAGCTGGGCCACTGACACACCAGCTCACCCTCAGGGGTCGGCTAGAGCCCTTTCCCAAGCCCAGCCCATTGGGGGCGTAGACAAAAGCCCGAGGCACACACAGTAAACATGTCACCTGTGTGCTCTGCCTTGGGCCCTACGGAGGAGGAGTGGTGGAGAGCAAGCCTAATAGACTCCATTCAGATCCCAGCACATCACTTCCCAACTGTGTGACCCTGGCCAGTGACTTAACTTCCCTGAGCCTCAGCTTCCTCTTCTATAGAATGGGGCTAATCAAGCCTTTGTTACGGAGTTAGTGTGAGGATGAAGTGAACAAAATGTGGCAAATGTCTAGGAGGTCCCCCGGCACCCGCGGTGAGGACTTAGTAAGTGGGAGCTGTGCCGGATCATCCTCAGCAAGGTCAGCTGACTGGGCTCGGGGCAGAGAAGGACTAACCAGCTCGCTGGCCCCACTCTCCAAGGCAGCCAGAAAGCCCTCTGAGGCCAGGCCCGCCGCAGAGGCACGCAGGAGAGGCCTGGGTGGTGGCGGATGGGGTCGGGCACGTTAGTTCACACCGAGCGGCACACTCCATGCTGCACCCCACGCCGGGCGCCACCTACTGCACTAGTCGCTCTCGGGCCGGTACAGGTACCGCATCATCAGGCTGTCCACCTCCTTCTTGCGTTTCTTCTCCTCCTTCCGCGACGGCCGGTGCGCCTGCCTGGCCTCCTCACCTTCTGCAGCCGGGCCCTTCTTCACGCTCGAGCGGCTGTGGCCTGACACAGTAGAGCCACTGGATGTCGATGAGGACTCCGACTCTGTCTCCGCTCTCTTTCTTCTCGATTTGGACTTCTTCTTGCTCTTCCGAGAGCGCCCCTTCTTCCGCCGCTTGTGCTCCGAGGAATCCTCGGAGCTGGAGCTGGAGCTAGAGCTGGAGCTGCTCCTTCTCCTGCTCCGGCTCTTCCGGCCGCTGCGGGAGCGGGAGACGTCAGCGGCAGAGGCCGAGCGGCGGATGCTGGTGGCCCGCGCCGGGAGGTCCAGTTGGGCGCTGCGGGCACTTTGGATGCTCTTCCGGTCGTCCTCCTCGGAGTCGGGCTCCAGGCTGCTCCTCTGGAACGGGACGGGTTTGTAGCTCAAGACCTCGTTGATGGCGGCCTCCAGGTCTGGGTCCAGGTAGGAGTGACGGCTGACGGGGCGGATGCTGGGGCCGAGAGGCTCATCCGTGGCAGAGGGCGAGGCGTGTGGCCGCGGTGGCACCGACAGGCTGCGGGCCAGCGACGGGTGGCTGTACTGGGAGTGGGCCTCGCTCAAGGCCACACTGGCTCCGTCATCCCACGCATCCAGGCAGCTCTGGCCCAAGGACAGGCGGGAATCAGGGCTGTCCCGGCCCAGGCCCGAGGCCCGGCTCAAGGAAGGACTGAGGGTCCTGGACAGGGTATCGAGCCGGGAGGTGCTGCGCCGGGAACTGGGGGAGCCTGAGAGCGAGAAGCTCATGGAGGAGCGGGCCCCGTCCTCACCGGAGCCGCGCCGTGTGGCTGAGGAGGCCCGGCTGGTGGGGGCAGAGACGGTCGAGGCCCGGTCGAAGTCTGAGCCCCACCGCTTCTCCAGCCCCCGGCCAACGCGACTCCGGGTCTCGGAGAAGGTGGAGCCGCATTCATCTTGCTCTTCCCTGGGGCCTGTGCGGGTCTTCCGGGGGGGCCTCTCTGGGGAGGCTGCCCGCTCGCTCAGGGTGGTGAAGAGCGAGTCCTCGTCCCCAGTGCCCCCGATGGAGTCCTTCAGGGTGAGCCGTTTCCGGTAGCTCAGAGAGCTCAGCACGGAGGCTGGCCTCTCCTCCACCCCCTTGCCCTCCTTCCCAGAGGTGTTGAGGGCCGTTCTAGGGGAGGGAGATGAGGTCAGGAAGAGAGAACCAGTAGTGGATTAGAGGCAGCCCAGAGAGAATGGGGGGGAGGGGAAGGGAGGGAAGAGGGAGGGAGGGAAAGAGAGAGAGAGAGAGAGAAAGAGAGGAGCCGGCATTAAACCCAGAGAATAAAGATACAGAGGGAGGGAGGAGACAGGAGGCAAAAGGAGTGAGCGGCAGCACCCTGGCAAAGTGGCAGTGAGAGCATCGGAGGAAATGAAGCAAAATAATTTGCGTCAGTGAAAATAGCTTCATGGAGAATGTCATGTAAATTAGACCATTGTTCTATTTCATCACTTTTCCCCCTCTAAAACGTTTAGTTCAATTTATTTCATTGTCAACTACCTGGAGCCTTGTGCCACACCGTGGTGAACGGCAGTGGGGCGGGGAAGGCGGCATTATCTGCAATAACAAAATGTTGTTTGGCTGAATAAATTAAACCAATTAGAGGGGGCCGCTGGGTGCTTGTGGTGAGGGGCTGGACTTGGGAAGGGGCCTCAGGGGAGTTGGAGAAGGCGAGGGATTACTTTACAAAGCAGCCTGCCCGCTACTCTGGGAGGGGGTGGAGAAGGGTGTGCCCTGGTGGGGATCAGGATGGTTCAGAGTTGGGGAGAAAGTGGGAGGCGGGGGAGCCAGCAGGGAAACAGCTTGAGGAGGCGTGGGAGCAGAGGACAGAGGATCTCCCTCCCTGCTGCCATGCTGGCTGGGAAGTGAGGGAGGAGGAACGCGGAGCCCCGGATTCCAGGGGTAGCTCTCTGTGTGATCAGAAGACTGTGACTTGGCTGGACAATAGGGAACGAGTTCCCCCAGTGGATGGGTGTGAGCAGGAAGCATGGGGGTGGTGGTGAGGGGAAATGGTGAAAAGATCAGAAGAAGGAGAGAATGGGCAGAAAAAGACAGAAATGGAGCTGTGACAGGGGAGTCAGGGGAGCCAGTGTCTTTTTCTGCCGGCTTCAGGGGCCCAGCCAGCCCTGTCCGGGGTTGTGGGATCCGGAGTCTCCTTATGCCACCTTCCAGTCTTGATTCCAGGGCCCAAACTTTTGGGTAGTTCAACCGACATTTGTCAAATGAGTAAGTGGGGATGAAGTTAAACCTACGGCAAACCGAAGCCCCGAGTCTGGTAGGAAAACATCGTTTGGGAAAAACAAGGGTGCCACCAACCCTGACCTGACACTGAGCCTCCTGGCGCATCGCACACGCTGGGGGCATGCCTGGGCCCCTCTGAGGCATGCCAGGCAAGAGACGCCGGTGGCATGAGACCCGGCCTCTTTGGGATCCAGGCACTGCTCAGCTATCCCCGGGGCCATGAGGTGGCTTTTCCTCCCAGCTCAAGGCCGCACGCTCACCTGGAACTCTTCAAGCTGCCATCGTCGGACGCTGCCTTGGAAGGCCCCTTGTTTTTCGACAACCATGACTTGACCCCGTCGACCCGGTCCTCCAGCTCAGAGTCCACATCTGAGTCCCCCTCGCTGTGGGATGAGGAGCAGAAAGGTAGGCAAGGCCGGGGAGGGAGTGATCACCCGCTGCCCAGGAGGGAGCACTGATGGGGCGGCAGGTTTTTCTCGGGCAGGGGTGGGATGCGGGTGACATGCACATCGGTGAGTCAGGAGGGGAACAAGAGAGGTCAGATGGGGCATACCATTCACAAGGACCCGGCCCCACTCAGCAGGCCACACTGTAGGACAGCCACCAGGAAGACCCTGAGGGGCATGGAGGCACCTCCCATTCTACTTTCTGTGACAGCCCGCTGTTCAGCCAAATAAGTCCAACGGGGATGACGGGGAAACCATCCGTGTATCAGTTACAGCTAAATGGCTCTTGGTTAAAAAGAGAGGATTCGTAGGCTCTATGGCCACTCCCAGAAGCCTATTCTGTTTCTTGTGTGCACACTCCCAGAAACGGGGCCGTGGCTACTGCCATTTTCCATGCCTTCACTGTGAGAGCCTGACCGCTGGCTGTGGGTCAGAAAAGACCAGGGAATCTTTCTGGCTTCAGGTTAGCTTGAACGGGAGGCCCCTCGGCTGATGGCAGCGCTAAGCTAACCGAGCACCACAGGCCAGATCCCAGACCCGCCCTGTGACTTCTCCGGCCCTTAAGAAACAAAGAAAAATGAGGAGGGGGTGTCAGCATTTCCTGAGGTGCTAGCACAGTTTCGGGATTCAAACTGCACCCTGGAGATCCACTTGAGCCCAGAGAGTCCCAGACATTGGCTCTGTCTCTCTGAGTCTCCTCTCCCCCTCCTCCCCAGTCCTTGCTCCCCAGTTCTGCTTTCTGGCCAAGCTGGCCTGAGCCCTCTCTACTTGCAGAAAAGCCCAAAGGAGTCAGAGTCTGAGGCTGGAGTCATGGTGACTCCTTCACAAAGCAGTAGGGCTTAGAGACAGCTTCTGAGTGAGAATGCTTCTAGAATTCTGCAAAATGTCTGCTCACCACATTCCCCTGCTATGGATATGCTGGGATTTCTCCTCGATATAAATTTCCTTTCATCTGTGTCAACAGGAGCAGGCCCATTCCTGAATTATGTTCTTGAATAAATAGCCACACAGGCGTGTGTGTGTGTGTGTGTGTGTGTGTGTGTGTGTGTGTGTGAGGGCGTACACACACACACACACACGTGCGCGCGCACACACACACACACACCCGCACGCACGCCAGAAACCAGAAACCACCAGACTCTGTTCTGGGGACTGTGAGAGAGCATGACCCGTTGGGAGGGGAACAAAGAGGCATATTTTATGGGCTTCCATCAAATACAGAATTATAACGAAGACGAGGCTGGTTGATGCCCTGGGTAAACAGGAGTTTAGCAGACAGCCCCAAAACCACTAATGCAAGCCCTGTGCCTGTCCGAGCCTGGCAGATTTACTATGGTGCATGGGCCCCATGGAACGCCAATACCACCTGATTTATACACCCGTGCAAAAAACCTCCTTCTCTAGCTTCAGAGCCTGTAATTTATCACCACCGTTCATAACCATATTGATTGCCTTTAGAAAGGAGGTGCTGTATGCATCGCAAAATCTATGTCTACATGTTAAAAGTGTTTCTGTATAAATCTCCCCTAATACTGCACTGTTTACTGCTTTCATTAAGGTTATGGCAATAACAACTGTATCTCTAAGTAAATCGAAACATTATTTTTCTGCCCGCCTTAGCACACTCACTCACTGGCTTGCTCGATAACTTGGAGCTGGGGCCCAGAGCTGCTGAGGACGAAGCCACACCACCTCTGCCATCAGCAGGATTGTGGCTAGGACTGCACATCCCAGTGCGCCTGCGTGAGTGCACACTGGTGTGTGTGTGTGTGTGTGTGTACTCATGCATGCACGCACGTGCCCATGCCTGGAAATGGTTTAGAATATGATCTTAAATGCGCATTTTATCAGCCCTCGAAGCTCCTACAGTCCAAGGATGGCAGGGCTAGAACACACTGGGGACAGATAGTCGTGGACCCAGAATACGAATTTCCCTCCTTACATTCAGAGCAGCAAACGGGTTGAGAAGCTGGCCTGGCTGCCCTCACCTTCCCTTTAGTTTCGAGCACATAGATGATGTTTAGGTTCTTTTTCTTAAATAATCAGGCCCGTAAACAAACTCCAGGGGCAGGCAGGCTCAGGGGGCAGTTGAAATTTTAAATGGTCGGAATTAAACCTCGAGTCAAATACAATTTATGTCCAGGCTCATGTGCTATTAGTTAACTGGGAGCCGAATCGCGGGGGAACAAACAAACGGAGACAGAATGGCGAGGGATATTAATTGTGTGTGACAACCGGGCTCCAGCGGCCCTCTATCACTGTTACACACTATTACATTTATCATTAGCTCTCACGGAGTCCTTTGCGCGGCCGCCAGCCCATCCTGGCCAGGGGAGGAGGCCTGCCAAGCCAGAGGGAGTAGGGGGAGGAAATCCAATGCCACGCTAAAAAAACAACCTCCAAACAAACAGCCCTGACGAACTTGACGGAGGATCACTCCGATCCGCCTGAAGGCCTGCACATCTCACACCCGCCGTCCAGCTCCCACCCAGAAAGAAAGAATTGAGAGAGGGCGGATATGCTGGGCTCCCTGCCACCTGACAGACAGGCACCAGCACAAATGCCTGGGGCCTCCCTGTGCCCAAGGCGCCCGCAGGGAGTAAAGTAAACACATCTGGCTGCGTTCCCTTCTCTTGCCAGTTCCCTCCCCCCTGCCACTGCTCCCGGGCTGTGATTAGCTGCCTGGATGCCTTCCCCAAACAAGTAACTGCTAGATGCTCCTCACCTTGTACCTTTGTCTGCCACCAGAAGGTGGTGGACCTTTCAAAATGAAACATACCCGCTTCTTTTGGGTAGCTTGGGCTCCAAAGGAGCCCCAGGGTATGGAAAAATCCAGCCCGAACAGACTTTTCCCCAGAGAAATAGGCTGGGAGGCTTGGTTTCTGAGGAAGGAGAGGGCTGGAGCTCAGGAAGGCAGATTGTGGGTACCACCGAATGAGGCTGAGCTCTCTTTTCTGATGGAGCCCCCGTCCTGCACACCATGGGCATGAGCGCCAGCCTGCACCTTCCTGGGGTAGCGCCTCACTGCCCTGGCCTTGCCTCCCCTCAGGGCAGAGTCAGTGGTGTTAGCGTGAGACCAGCTTGGAGAGTGTGCAAGAGGCCGTGTCCACGTGCGGCATGCAGTGGGGACCCTGGGTGAAAGCCAGTGTTAGGGGCAGTTAGACACCACAGAAGGAGAGGCAGAGAGCGCCTGCGCCCCAGTCCTCACGGTTTATTCTTTCTTTTCTGATACTTTGTCACCATGTCCTGCAAACTGGAAACAGAAAGAAAATGGTGGGCTAGGGGGACAGAAGAAGAAGATTGAAAAACCAGTGGGCAAAGCAAGGGTGGACCTCTCGGCCAAGGTGGACATCCTGAGCAAGACATGGCTCTGGCTGGCTGAGACCAGCTGGGGGGGGGGGTGGTGGGGTGAGTGACAGTGTATCCTCAGAGGGAGGTCTGGGCCGCCCCGGGACACTTTTTCTCTGCCCCCAAGGAGCAGGCTTCTTATGTGGGCCAGGACCCACTTGCAGGATGGGGCATCAGCGCTCAAGCAGGAAGGGGGCAGGTCTGGGGGTGGGGGTCCGCCCAAGGCAGCCTTCGGAGTTTCTCCAGGGCCTGACCCTCACCCTCCAGAACTGCTGGTCTACCTGCCTTGTGACTTCTTCCTGAGCCTAGGACTATAAATCTCTCTCTCCGAAACCATTCCCTGGGTGGGTTTTATGAGAGAAAATCTCTGGCATGGTAACAAGGTACCATGGGCCTTAAATCTCTGCTTTCCCCAGAGTAGGGCAGGCACCATCGGAAATGCAGCTAAATGGGGGAATAACTCATTGTGAACAGGCAGAGCTGGAGAGCCAGGTTCCCGGGAGGCCTGAGGAGGGAGGACAGGGAGGGGGAGGGAGGGCATCTCACCCGGGCAGCACCAGTCCTGCCCTTGGTCATTACAGGACAGGGTCCATGCTGGGGTCTGGCGATGAGGGAAAGGTGGGCTGGTGGCTCAGTGGCAGGGAGACAGAGACTGAAGCTGTTCTACCTCGTGGCCTGCTCCACAGGTGGTCAGAGGGCCTCGGTGCGGCCGCCGCTGCCACAGAGGCCCCCTCACCTGGTGATGAGGTCCTCATTCCCATCGCTCTCCATCTCGTCCTCGATGGCGGCCTGCAGGTCCCCAATGCGCTTGAATGCCAGCTTGAGATCGGCCTGCAGGCTCTGGTTAGCGGCTTCCAGGCTCTCCAGATCCATCTCCTAGGAGGGAGAGGGGGCAGTTGAGTTCACGGGAGGGCCAGTCTCTATCTGGCTGCTCTAGAGAAAGCCCGCTGCAAGTCTCTCCAGGCCGGGAAGGAGCGCCATGGAGGCGCCATGGAGTGCCAGATGGAGACTCGGGCACTGCCCCCGGCCCTCTGGCCTGGCCTCGGGACGTGTTCCTCTTCCTTCCAGAGATCTAAACTCTCGTTTCTTTGTGGCCCATCCCCCACAACAGCCCAGGGGAGGCGTGCACCCAGACAGCTGCCTGCTCGGGGCCCTGCGGGTTTTGGCACGTTACCAGTTCATGCTTCTTGCGGCTCGCCTCGGCCTCCTTCCTGGCGAGCTCGCCCATCTCCTCCTTGGTGTCGCGGAGCTGCCGCTGTAGCCTCTTGTTCTGCTCCTTCTCCCGGTTCTCAGCTGCTGTGCGCTGATCCCGCTCCTCAGTCAGCTTCTCCATGTTCTCCTTGAGCCGGCTGGCCAGGCTCTGGAGGGGGAGGTAGGGAAGAGAAGCCCACCAGCTAGTCAGAGACGAGAGTGTGGCTCTGACGAGACTCCAGAGTTAGGAGGCCTGGGGTCCAGCTCTGGCACTCGCTGGCACCACTCTGGCACCACTCGCTGCTAGGTCTGCTAGGTGGGCAAGAATTAAAGCTCTCTGAAGAGCCTTCCTTTATCTTTTTTAAAATAAATAAATTAATTAATTAATTAATTGATTTGAGAGAGAGAGCGAGAACGAGAGCGAGAGAGAGAAAGAGACAGAGTAAGCAGGAAAGGGGCAGAGAGAAGGAGAGACAGAATCCCAAGCAGGCTCCAGACTGTCAGCTCAGCCCAAGACGGAGCTGAAACCCATGAATTGTGAGATCATGACCTGAGCTGAGAGTCAGATGCTTAACAGACTGAGCCACCCAGGTGCCCCCTTCCTTTATCTTCTGTAATATGGGAGAATAACACCTACCGCAGTCCTCTGGTGTCTTTTTAAAAAAAAAATTTTTTTGATGTTTGTTTATTTTTGAGAGAGAGAGAGAGAGACAGAAAGAGAGAGACAGAGCGTGAGCGAGGGAGGGGCAGAGAGAGAGGGAGACACAGAATCCGAAACAGCTCTAGGCTCTGAATTGTCAGCACAGAGCCCGATGCAGGACTCAAACTCACGAACCGCAAGATCATGACCTGAGCCAAAGTCAGATGCTTAACTGACTGAGCCATCAAGTCATGCCCCTCCCCACCCCCAGGGTCTTTTAAAGATTAAATAAGGTAAAGTATGTGAAGGCACTTGGGATGATGAAAGGTGCCATCATCATCATCATCATCATCATCATCATCACGACCAAGGTCGGAGGAACCCTCTGGCTACAGCCTGGGTCTGTCCACATTGATACCATGGGTGGGGCCTCCACAGTCAGCAGGACTTCCCTCAGGGACTCTGAACCCAGCAGCTCCAAAAGCTAGATCCTGTGCTTGGAGGTGAATGGTTTATGAGAGTTCCTGGATTAGGAGACTAAACAGTCATCAGATTCTAAGCACAAAGCCATCCCTCTAAGCCTGATGAATCTCTCTTCCTCCAGAAACTGAATACATCGTTCCCTCCCGGGCCATAGGACGTTGCGCAAGAAATGACCTGGAGGTGGCGGCAGAGCATGAGGGAAGGACCTGCTTCTGGTTCTACTGCGGACTGGCCATGGGGTCTCCACCTCAGGCCCCCCAGCCTCTGTGTCTCTAAAATAACAGCACTAGACTATATGATTTCTGATTTTTATTTGTTTTTGAGAGAGAGAGAGAGAGAGAGAGAGAGAGAGAGAGAGAGAGCGCGCGCGCACGGGCAAGCATGAGTGGGGGAGGGGCAGAAGAGAGGGAGACACAGAATCCGAAGCAGGCTCCAGGCTCTGAGCTGTCAGCACAGAGCCCGACGCGGGGCTCGAACCCAAGAACTATGAGATCATGACCTGAGCCGAAGCTGGACGCTTAACTGACTGAGCCACCCAGGTGCCCCTGGACTATATGATTTCTAAGGGCCATTTGTGTTTAACATTCTGTGCGTCTAAACTACAAGACTGCTCTTCTGAGCAGAAGGGAAACAGAGAGAGCCGAGGAAAGGGACTGAGGTCGACAAGGAAAGGAGACAAGTATACAGATCTGCCCCAGAGCCACCGGATCAATGGCTTCTCCTGCCCCTTGATAGCTTTGTGACCTTAGGCAACCTATTTAACCCTTCCTGTATGCAAGATGGGGGTCAAGATATTACCAGCTGTGCTGAGGCTGTGGTGTGTAGCCGAGGAACATCACTGGGTCCCCCCTAACTCTCCCTAGCTCTCCTGAGGACTGTGACCTCATCTTGGGAGCTTCGGCCATACTCCCTTCCCGGGTCAAGGGTACTAATGCCCTCTCAATGCACACTGCTAGCTCCAGAGTCACCTGTTTCCATCCCTTCCCTGGTGCCTGCTTCACGGGCTGAGGGGCTGCCGGGGAGGTGGCAGGGACGCTCCTTGGCACGCACGCCCATGAGCACAGTTCTCATGGAGACCTGGAGGTGCTTCTACAAGTCTACAAGCTCAAGCGGGAGGAGGAGAACTTAAAAATAGGGCGAGGGGAGTGTTCACCCAGAGACAATTCTGCCTGCCTCTCTCTTCCCACCTGCTCTACCGGGGAGGGTGGGGCTGGGCGCGCCGGCTTCCGGAGCCTGGAGCAGAGAGGACTGGATGTGGAGTGTGGAGGCCACGGGTGGAAGGCATAACAAGACAGAGCAGGAGAGGGGTGAACAGGAACAGGAGGAGGGTTGAAGGAAAGGATGAAGAGCAGAGGGAGAGGAGGCATGGGATGGGCAGAGAGGAAGAAGTGGGGAGAGGGTGGGGAGGAGAAGCGCAAAAGAAGGGGGCAGACGTGGAGAGAAGCAAAGAGAGAGGAGAAAAAGCAGAGACAAGAAGGGTGGGAAGAAGTGAGGAAAAAAGGCAATAAAAAAGGGAAGGGAGAGAGAGAGCGAGCGCGGTGAGATGAGAGAACAGACTTCAGCCCTCACAGAAGTGGCGCCATCCGCTGCATATTTATGACCCTGCCGGAGAGGAGAGCAGAGCGAGAGCGAGTGAGGGGACCGGCGGGGGGAGCTCATGGTGGAGGAAAATATGAAGACAAAAAGCTAAGCTGCTCTGGTCCCTTGGCAGAAAGCAAGCACGGAAACAGAATGTAAAGCAGGCTGGCTCCACGGTGCCCAGAGAGCAGGAGGGGCGGGCGGGGGGAAGGCACCCGCCCCGTCAGCTGGCCTGGCAGCTTGGCAGGGGCCTCTGAGGAGCGTCCGTGGCCTGCCCGGCGCAGCTGAGCATGCGTGGCTCCAGCTGCCGGGGCAGCTCTGCCCTGCTCTGGCTACGGACCAGGACAAGTGTGCACCCACCTCCAGACGCTTCACTTGGGTCCTTTCGAACTCCAGGCGGGTCTCCAGCTCCCGGATCTTAGCTTCCTGCCTGCTCACCAGGGACTTGTCCACCATGGACTGCTCCAGGAACTCCACTTGGCTCTGGAGGGCTTGTAGCTGGGGTGGGGGCAGGAAGAGAAGAGCTGAGCCCAGAAGGGAGGGGCAGAGCCTGGGCAAGATCACCATGGTGACCAGAGGGCCGAGGGAGGGAGGGAGGGATGCACTGGGGAGGTGGGAGGACAGGGCCCCGAGCCAGAGGCATTCCCCACCTGGCCCGATGCTGGCACAGATTTTGCCCTTTGGAGGGAAAGGAGAAAGCCGAGGACCAGAGAGGGAATAGAAATGTGAAATGAGGCAGCTGAAGCCAAAATGTCTACCGTGGTGATATGGCTCCAAGCCTAGCCCTTCGCGTGCATTGATGCGGCGGCGTGGATTACTAATAACTGAGAGGAGCGCTTGCTTTCCAACGGGCTTGGGGGTCCGCCCCCACATACAGGGACCCCACACCCTCTTTCTACCAAGGGAGAAAGTCCCCACCTTCTCCTGCAGCTCCTGCTTCTCTTTATTGGCTTCTTCTAGCTGAG